>NC_069499.1:1113760282-1114092782 GCF_027579735.1 Bombina bombina | reverse complement strand
TATCACCACTGTCTGTCTTCTTTTTTCTGAATCTCAGGAATCTTTTTATGTATTTCTCTATTGTGAAATATTTTTATTTAAGTATCAAACTTTATTTATTTTTTTTGTTATGCAATGGCACAATAGGTAACTGAATAAACATTTGTACTTATTTCATATTTTGTGAATGCTAAAGGGACATAAAATATCAATAATAAAACAAACTAATTTAATAACAATGTGATATAAAAAGGATATTTTGAAAATAGAAGTTAAGTCCTTCCCAAACTGTAATATATCTTCTGGATATTTCAGCTCCCAAATGAAAAGAAAAGATGAATATATTGTAGTAATGTCCAATAATAACTAGGTTCAAAACGGCAAATTCGTACACATGGTAGAGCAAAAATTGCTGTATATTATACCAAAGCCTTTTAAAACTATTTGAAATATATCCATCCTTTTTATATTTACTTTTTATTTTCATTTCACTTGGATTAGCACTAAATGCACTTATTTGCTTAAGCATTTTATTATTGCAATAAAGTTAAACACATAGTTAAGGTCAACTCCAAAACGGCAATGTGCAGCTGATCCTGAGCTGAAAATTGAAGCTGGTTTGTGACTATATCCATATGCCTCTCCTCAATGGTTCTTGGCTGTGTTCAACCCTGGATCAGTGGTAGATTGTTGGCATATATAAAGTATGTGTGTGTGTATAATATATATATATATATATATATATATATACAGGTATACCTCACTTTACAGCGCTTCACTTTACAGCGCTTCGCTAATACAGCGCTTTGTGGATCTGAAGTTCAACCTCCAAGGATTTTAAAACAGTGCTGTAATCTTCGTGAGATTGCAAGAAAAGTGACTGTCACCATTTTATTATGCTTAGTTCACTCTGTTTACAGCATTACAGTGCAATCTGTGTCTCGGTGCTATACTCTGACAAATTGTACTACAGTGATTGTCACTATTTTACAGGTACAGTATTTATTGAATACTGTGCTGTGCAAGTGTTAAACTAAACTTAGCGCTATTGTACAGCTAATATAAGTTAGTTAAAACATGTTTTTAAGTTTTTAAACACACTGGCAAGTGAAAAGAAAGCTAAAACTGTCTTGTTTCACTTTAAGGCGGTTTTCACTTTACAGCAGGGCTCCGGTCCCTAACCCGCTGTATGAGCGGGGTATACCTGTATATATATATATATATATATATATATATATATATATATATATATATATATATACACATATATATATATATATATATATATATATATATATATATATATATATATATATATACACACAGATGGCCCTAGTTTTACAAAGGTTCAATTTAAACCGTTTAAAAATAACCACCTTTTTTTCCAGTCATGTGACCGCTATTGAAAAGCATTGAGAAGTAGTGCATTTATTAAAATAGCCAGTAGGTGGAGCTGTCCACTTGTGTTGCAGCAAAGCCAAGCAAGCTGAAATGAAATAGTTTAACCAGACCTGAGCCATCAAGCAGATTTCAAAGGAACAAGATCTTCCTGTCTATAAATCAGTCCAGATTGGAATGCATAGAAAGAACTGTTTGCAGAAAAATGCAAGTGAAGTCTGTGTTGTGTGATTATTTTATTAGGTTTATAATGCCGGTTTTCGAATGTTTTTGTTCATTTAAAGGGACATAATACTCATATGCTAAATCACTTGAAACTGATGCATTATAACTGTGAGTTCTGTGTAAAAAGTTATACTCAGCTGCTCCCAGCTGCAGGTAAAAAAAAATAAAAATGAAGAAATGAACAGCAGCCAATCAGCATCAGCAGTGCTGAGGTCATGAACTATTTCACTGTGATCTCATGAGATTTGACTTAACTCTCATGAGATTTCATTGTAAACTTCCCTAATCTGAATAGGGAAATAATATGAGAGTGCACGAGGCTCATCCTTTCAGCTGTCCCAGGACAGACATACTGATTTGCTGCTTAGAAGTCCTTTACAATGGGATGTGGCTACTGAGGAACGTTTGAGGTAAAATATCTTTCTTTTTTTACATAGAGATGTTCAGGTGATATTTTCTAGTCCACTTTTTACAGCTATGCTGCATCACTTTCAAGTGTTTAAACATTTAGGTATTATGGCCCTTTAACTTAGTTTAATTATTTATTCTGTGTTGTGTGATTATTTTATTAGGTTTATAATGCTGTTTTGCATTTAAAGTCTTCATGTCAAAGCTTTAAAAATAATGTATTAGGTGTTACTTATGCCAATTATGAGAGAGGCCTGGAACCTATCGCTCTCACTTTCCATTGACTTACATTATAAACTGGGTTTCATTTTACAACGGTTTCGATTTACAACCATTCCTTCTGGAACCTTATTCTAGCGTAAACATGTATGTATATAAATATATATATATATATAATATATATATATATATATATATATATATATATATATATATATATATATATATATATATGTGTGTGTGTGTGTATAAAAATGTACCTGTTTTCACTCTAAAAAAAGCACTTAGAAGTTCTCTGCTAAGTCACTGCCTGCAGGATGCAAAGAGAGCTGCCATGTTTTAACCTAGGTTTTCTCTGTGGATCCAGTCACATGATTTCCTCAGAGAAGCCCTCTACTGGGCATGTATAAAATAGTGATTTTCTGCTGGCCTCTGCTTGTGCACTGCAGAAGAGTGTTCATGGTGTTGCCTAGCAACAGATTTGAGAGATATTTGAAGAAGAAATAATTGCTAATAAAACACAAAGAAATAATTACCAATAGCAACTTTTTTATAAAATGTGTTTTCAAGCAATAAATACAGGGAGTGCAGAATTATTAGGCAAATGAGTATTTTGACCACATCGTCCTCTTTATGCATGTTGTCTTACTCCAAGCTGTATAGGCTCGAAAGCCTACTAACAATTAAGCATATTAGGTGATGTGCATCTCTGTAAAGAGAAGGGGTGTGGTCTAATGACATCAACACCCTATAGCAGGTGTGCATAATTATTAGGCAACTTCCTTTCCTTTGGCAAAATGGGTCAAAAGAAGGACTTGACAGGCTCAGAAAAGTCAAAAATAGTGAGATATCTTGCAGAGGGATGCAGCACTCTAAAAATTGCAAAGCTTCTGAAGCGTGATCATCGAACAATCAAGCGTTTCATTCAAAATAGTCAACAGGGTCGCAAGAAGCGTGTGGAAAAACCAAGGCGCAAAATAACTGCCCATGAACTGAGAAAAGTCAAGCGTGCAGCTGCCAAGATGCCACTTGCCACCAGTTTGGCCATATTTCAGAGCTGCAACATCACTGGAGTTCCCAAAAGCACAAGGTGTGCAATACTCAGAGACATGGCCAAGGTAAGAAAGGCTGAAAGACGACCACCACTGAACAAGACACACAAGCTGAAACGTCAAGACTGGGCCAAGAAATATCTCAAGACTGATTTTTCTAAGGTTTTATGGACTGATGAAATGAGAATGAGTCTTGATGGGCCAGATGGATGGGCCCGTGGCTGGATTGGTAAAGGGCAGAGAGCTCCAGTCCGACTCAGACGCCAGCAAGGTGGAAGTGGAGTACTGGTTTGGGCTGGTATCATCAAAGATGAGCTTGTGGGGCCTTTTCGGGTTGAGGATGGAGTCAAGCTCAACTCCCAGTCCTACTGCCAGTTTCTGGAAGACACCTTCTTCAAGCAGTGGTACAGGAAGAAGTCTGCATACTTCAAGAAAAACATGATTTTCATGCAGGCCAATGCTCCATCACACGCGTCCAAGTACTCCACAGCGTGGCTGGCAAGAAAGGGTATAAAAGAAGAAAATCTAATGACATGGCCTCCTTGTTCACCTGATCTGAACCCCATTGAGAACCTGTGGTCCATCATCAAATGTGAGATTTACTAGGAGGGAAAACAGTACACCTCTCTGAACAGTGTCTGGGAGGCTGTGGTTGCTGCTGCACGCAATGTTGAGGGTGAACAGATCAAAACACTGACAGAATCCATGGATGGCAGGCTTTTGAGTGTCCTTGCAAAGAAAGGTGGCTATATTGGTCACTGATTTGTTTTTGTTTTGTTTTTGAATGTCAGAAATGTATATTTGTGAATATTGAGATGTTATATTGGTTTCACTGGTAAAAATAAATAATTGAAATGGGTATATATTTGATTTTTGTTAAGTTGCCTAATAATTATGCACAGTAATAGTCACCTGCACACACAGATATCCCCCTAAAATAGCTAAAACTAAAAACAAACTAAAAACTACTTCCAAAAATATTCAGCTTTGATATTAATGAGTTTTTTGGGTTCATTGAGAACATGGTTGTTGTTCAATAATAAAATTAATCCTCAAAAATACAACTTGCCTAATAATTCTGCACTCCCTGTATAAATGAAATATCTAAATTCAAAAGATAAATATAAAGGTAGTGATTGTTTTCAACTGCCTTTCACACATTAAAAGACAATCTACTTTTTCATTTGTTAGCCTTTGCTTTGAACCATCTTCCAGTAAAGATGGTATTTGTAATTTTTATTTTGGGCTGTGGGGATTAAAAGAAAAATTACCACCTCAATTGTAGGGTGGTGCATAGCAAATACTACAATATTGTACTGCGGGATCCTTCCAATGAACATCTGACATAATAGTGTCTCATTATTTTTACATAATGTTTCACACTTCTCTTGGTGATTCCCTCTATTAAACCTTTTTCTAATGCAGGGTTTTATAACTTCTGAGAGCCAACATGTAATGAAAATTTTATGTCTTGAAATTCTACTTATTGATCCTAACCTTTTTGAATTCTTTTATGTACATTCCTATGTAAAATAATATTCTGGGTGATTCTTATGATTCACATAAATTTGTCAATGCCTGGTCTAATGTGCCATTTATATTTTTGGAGACTTATGTGTTACTTCAAATTCTCATTGCTGTATGTTGAAAATAAGGTTTTGGTGCCAGTAGTAATTTTGGCCTTAGTGAAATGTTGTATTGTCGTACATTACAAAACACTATATATAATAGTTATACAATATACATTTTAGCGCATCTCTTTTCCCAATATGGTCAGTGGGAGAATTATGAAGCTCTAATTTGGACTCTAAACAGCCTGCTGAAACTCTCAAGTATTAAATACGTTAGCAACTTTAAGGGACACTCAAGTCAAAATTAAACTTTTATGATTCAGATAAAGCATGTCATTTTAAACAACTATCCAATTTATTTCCTTTAACAAAATGTGCACAGTGTTTTTATATTTACACTTTTTGAGTCATCAGCTTCTACAGCTCCAATTTGTGATTGGCTGATGGCTGTCACATGATACAAGGGGAGTGGAAATAGACATAACTTTAAAATTTGTCCAAAAAAATCTACTACTCATTTGAAGTTTAGACTAAGTGCTATCACATTGTCTTTTTATCATGTATATGTTGCTTATGCAAATCTACTGTATTTACTGGTCCTTTTAGTATTCTAGTAATTTACTTAAACACTTTTGCAAGTATATCTTCCTGCAAAGTAACACTGAACCATTGAAACAAATTATTGATGGAGTGCCACAAGTATGAAATTTAAAGTAAAAGTACCTTTTAAATCTACAGCAGTTTCTTAAAGGCTTCTGGTCCCACTTCCTTCACTGCGTGCCCTCCTGTAACCATGTATGGGTTTCACTTGACTGGATTGCACTAAAAGGCGGTATTGACTCTGTGTAACCGGTTGTAGAGAACTCTGCCCTTGTGACTGTAACCTGAGCCAATAATACCTCAAACTGTTAGAAAGTCTTTTATTGAGTAAAACAAGTATAAGATTTCGGGGGGCAAACATCACACCTTACACACAGCTGATCCAGCGTGTTTCTTGGACAGCTGATCCAACGCATCTCATTGGCAGGAAACGTGTTGGATCAGCTGTGTATGGTTTTTATCCCAAAGAATCTTATACTTAGTCAATAATATACTTTTGTAGTTTACGAAACTGTGCATTTAAAGGGACAGTATACTGTAAAATAGTTTTTCCCTTAATGTGTTTGCAATTGCTTTTTTTACCAACTGCAGAGTAAAAAATGTGTGAAAATTAGCTTTTTAAGGTTTATTTCTGTATATTAAAGCTCTGATTTTGTGTTTTGAAGCCACAACCTAATAAAATAGGTTGAGCTTGTAGGTATAATCAGATCTCATTACTGTATCACATTGTGTACATATACCTGCTTCTTTATCTTATATCTGTCCTTAAAACAATCACCAATACTTTGAGTGAACAATGGAAAATCAACATTTTATTACCTTATCTCTTCTTTATCACACTGGGAGTGTAATTTCTTCTGCTGGCTGTGTTTACAAAGCTTATCTATAGCTGGTACGCGCGGCCACAAACTTTCAGAATAGGTGGGGATACCACATGCTAAATTAACCATTTCAAATGCCAATATAAGGGTAAAGGAGCTACTTGTAAACAATTTAATACACTCCAGCAGGTAAAGTGGATCATTGGGAACAAATTAAAGGGGAGAAAATATTTGAGTAAACTGTCCCTTTAACTTGGATTGCAGTACTTTCTCACGGTGGGAAAGTTGCACATAATAATAATCTTGAAGCATTTTTCCAATATATTTCCTTTAGCAAAAATGCTTCTAGTAAAAGTTATTACTTTTTTTTTTAGTGGCGTATGCACATATACTGTGAGGGCACATGTACCAGTATTCAAACACCATACCTTCTCATACAGTCAGCAGTGGGTTGTGTGACACAAATTATGTTTTCACTGGCACACTACACACCACTGCCAGCTCTCTGAGCTTAAAAGACCAGTCAACACTGTAGATTTGAATAATCAACAAATGCAAGATAACAAGACAATGCAATAGCACTTAGTCTGAACTTCAAATGAGTAGTAGAATTTTGTTCTGACAATTTTAAAAGTTATGTCTTTTTCCACTCCCCCTGTACCATGTGACAGCCATCAGCCAATCACAAATGCATACACGTACCATGTGACAGCCATCAGCCAATCACAAATGCATACACGTACCATGTGACAGCCATCAGCCAATCACAAATGCATACATACTTATTCTTGCACATGCTCAGTAGGAGCCGGTGACTCAAAAAGTTTAAATATTAGAAGACTGTGCACATTTTGTTAATGGAAGTAAATTGGAAAGTTGTTTAAAATGATATGCTCTGTCTGAATAATGAAAGTTTAATTTTGATTGAGTGTCCCTTTAAATACTGAACCATGGGCCCTAACAGCATATGTGTGTATTCCACTGGAAAAGTTATCACTTTAACTAGAAGCATTGATGCCAATGGAAGTATATTGCAAAGATGCTTCAGTTAAAAACTGAAAGGCACCCGTGCACATTTCAGTTTCACACTTTCTATCCCTTTAAGCTGCACTTTATATTTTTAGTTAGATCACAGTGGAAAATGTATTGTCCATTATATTTGTTACGCTGTTTAGGGGAAGTATACTGTATATTCTAGCCTCTTTCACACAGGAGTACAATTCATCTTTCCAAATACCATTTACCACAACAAAGTTATGCACAGCAAATCTAAATCTGGGTTTGTTTTTTATTGTTTGTTTGCATAATCTCCTTAAACCACTATTAAAGTTAATGGTACAGTACTTATGTTTTGTTGGACTAAAATTTAAATAATACAGCAAGCTCAAATGATTTTTCTCTCTGTATTAACACAACACTATATATCTGCTAAACCCATATCTATGACACCCTGAAGTAACTTAAAGGGACATTAAACACTAAATGCATGCTAGATAGAATGATGCATTCAAAGAAAAGATTAGTCCATGACTAACATGTAGATGTATTTTTTAAAGTTTCATTAGTTGTTTAAAAAGTAACAAAATAAGTGTAAAGTTTTAGTGTCTATAAAACACTGGGAGCTGCCATGTTGTAACTTGTGTTACCTTCTCTGCTGTGGCCAATTAGGGACCGTTATAAATAGGTCACTAGAGTGTACAGCCAATGGTTGTGCTGGATTTAACAGTGTTCTGCACTTCCATTTCTAACAGGAACTGAAAAGCTCACAATTTCAGAATGGAATTACAGGCAAAGAGGACAAAATAAATAATGAAAGTATATTGCAGAGTTGTTTTATTATATACAATTTATCATTTTATATTACCATCTCAAAGTGTTTAATGTCCCTTTAAGGACACAGATTAACTGATTTATATCAGACTTTGTGGCAAGCCAGAAAACAGTATCATCATCTATACTTTTTTAAAGAGCCAGACAATTTTTTTTTTTTACATATATACAGAATAATGAAAAAAAAAGACACACTTTGGCTGATTCATCATAGGTAGGAAAGGAACATATAATGCTTATTGCTTGTTTAATATCTTCTTTGAGGTGGTAGACATGGGTCTTTCCCTTCGCACCCTGTGCTTTGATGCTGAGATAGGATGAGGAGGGACTCTGTTTCAGACCTTGAAGGTTTTTGGAATATTTGAATTTTTTTGTAAGGCAGTAGGATTACCATATGTAGCCCCCCTCGGCCAGAGTCAAGAGAGTGAGTTTTCTGCTCTATTATTTAGCAACTGAAATTTGTAGTGGCACATGACAGGCATGCCCATATTCCCCCTCACATGTGCACTGGCCATAGAGCCACATGCAAATTACAGACAATATTTCCATATTACTCCCCATTGTGCTGGAGAAACTGTGGGGAACTGTGGGAGCCCCCTCCATATTTGGCAGGCTTGCCCTAATGTAAGACCCCTTTGGATAAAAGCTGCTCAACTTTGTGGATGTTTGTCTCCCAGATACAGTATATCTCAGCCTAGCACTGCAATTCTTCATTTAGGAGTTAAAGGGACAGTATACTGTAAAATAGTTTTTCCCTTAATGTGTTTACAATTGCTTTTTTTACCAACTGCAGAGTAAAAATGTATGAAAATTAGCTTTTTAAGGTTTATTTCTGTATATTAAAGCTCTGATTTTGTGTTTTGAAGCCACAGCCTAATAAAATAGGTTGAGCTTGTAGGTATAATCAGATCTCATTACTGTATCACATTGTGTACATATACCTGCTTCTTTATCTTATATCTGTCCTTAAAACAATCACCAATACTTTGAGAGAACAATGGAAAATCAACATTTCATTAACTTATCTCTGCTTTATCACACTGGGAGTGTAATTTCTTCTGCTGGCTGTGTTAACAAAGCTTATCTATACCTGGTACGCGCGGCCACAAACTTTCAGAATAGGTGGGGATACCACATGCTAAATCAACAATTTCAAATGCCAATATAAGGGTAAAGGAGCTACTTGTAAACAATTTAATACACTCCAGCAGGTAAAGTGGATCATTGGGAACAAATTAAAGGGGAGAAAATTTTTGAGTAAACTGTCCCTTTAAAATGACTACCAAAGCCAAACAATGCCTTCTAGTATATGTCCTGTTGTACATGAAACGGTTGATTGCTTTGAATTGGGGGGAAAAAGGCTGCCCCTAGATGGAGAGGAGTGTACTAGAGTTTATTAATCATATAAAAATATGGAGGCATATGTTTTCCATTCTATTCTATTATCAAATTTGCTTAGTTCCCATGATATTATGTGCTGAAGAGATACCTAGGTAGGCATCTGAAGCTTTACATGGCAGGAAATAGTGCTGCCATCTAGTGCTCATGCAAATGGTTAACATTCTTGTAAAAAATGCTGCCATTTAGTGCTCCAGAAATGGACCGGCTCCTAAGCTTACGTCGCAGCTCTTCAACAAAAGATACTAAGAGAACAAATAAAATTGCTAATAGAAGTAAATTAGAAAGTTGTTTAAAATTGCATGCTCTATCAGAATTATGAAAGAACATGTTTGGTTTCATATCACTTTAAGAAACCTGAGGGCTTATTCTTATAAATCATTGTCTGATTGGAAGAAACTGGGGGCTGGGCGGCTGAAATTTCTTTTTATGATTTTCTCTCTCTCACCTTGAGAAGCAACTCTTAAATAGATAGATAGTTCTTTGTATTAGACTAGTTCACTAGTTTTCAAACCTGTCCTCAGGTCTCCCTAACAGGCCAGGTTTTGATAATATCTGAACTGTAGCACTGGTGAAATAATCAGCTAATTAGTAAACATGGTACAACTAGTTTATCTACTTGGGCTTAATGTTTGTGTTGTTTTAAAGAATGTTTATTATCTAACAGCTTAATGGAATTGTAATGTGCTATTGTTGTTCTACAGTGATTTAATGACTGATATGGCTTATCTTGTTAGAGCTAATACTGTATCATGTGGATTGTCAATAAAAAAAAAAAAAAGAAGACTGTGGTTCCCTGCAAAACTGTTAGGGATGCTAACATTTCCAGACCTTAAAGATACTACAGAATAAAGGATTCACAATTGATACTTCATTTGCTTATATGTCCTGGTGACATTCTCCCTATGACATCATACTGAGAAACTGTGTAAGTAACCTGTAATTTTGCCTTAACAGGAAAACAAGATCCAAGAACATGGTCCATCTTGGCCAGTATGGAGATAGAAAAATAGTTTTAAGTTTGTCCCACTTGATACGTTAAACAGCCTAGTAAGCAGAAAAAAACTAGATTAATGAAATATATCTGAATTGCAAGGAGTCACCAGTCAATCGATTGCAGATACATTAGGATGCATACTTCTGGTTCAAACTCTGATATAGTGCAGTTTATGTTTTGTTCCATAAAAACATGTCCCTAATTCCAGTAAATTTCTTGACAAAAAATATGAAGAGGCCATTAGGCAGCTGAAGAAATCTGCTGCCCTGTTCTGAAACACCTGGTATGAAAATGGCTGAGATCAACAACAACAGAATGAAAACTACTCAATAGTGGATGGAAGAAAAACACACTATACTATATACAAGTCTTTCCTTGCTAATACATTTAACAGCAGTTATAGCAATGGATAGTACCGTGATAACAGAATAAAAGAAGAGGACTTTATATCATCTCCCTGGGGCTCTGAAAGTGTGCTTTCTTCTAATCAGTCATCAACGAGGGAATACCCACAAATAGTGTAATAGAGAGATCCCAAAACATAGCTGGCTCCCAAGTTTCTATTAATTTGTCAGACTCTTGGATAAGTATACCTCAAATCTACGTTGGTTATGAACGGACAACCTGTTTCAGGACATTAAGAACTGAAGGTATTCCACCTCGAACTGGAAAACCTTTACAAACTTGAACAACTATTTGAAGGGACAGTCTACTTGATATTTTTATTATTTTGTTAAAAGATAGATAATGCCTTTACTACCCATTCCCCAGCTTTGTACAACCAACATTGTTTCATTAATATACTCATTATTAATTTCATTAATATACTTTATAACCGTAAGACCTCTACATTTCTGACTGATTCTAAACCTCTGCAGGTCACCTTATCTCAGTGCATTTTATCAGCTTTTTACAGACAGACTGTGCTAGTTCACGTGTGCCATAAAGATAGGGCTGCCACCTCAATTATGTTTTCCTGGACACTTATTGTGTTACACTGTTGGGTTTGCAGGGAGGAACATGTATTGTGCTGTTCATCAGCACTTTTCATGTGCTGTCCTGAGGCACAATACATGTTCCGCCCTGCTTACCCTGCAGCATGCGTAACTTATAAGTATTCAGGAAAGCATAGCCAAGGTGGCAACCCTACATACATATATAGAAAACATTATGCTCAATTCTGTGGAGTTATTCATGAAGCAGCACTAATTGGCTAAAATGCAAGTTTGTAAATAGCACTGAGATAACGGGGCAGTCTGCTGAGGCTTAGATACAAGGTAATCACAGAGGTAAAAAGTATATTGATATAAGTATTGGTTATACAAAACCGGGGAATGGGTAATAAAGGGATTATCTATTTCTTTAAACAATAAAAAAAATGTTGGTACACAGTCCCTTTAAAGGGACACTGTACCCAAAATTTTTCTTTCATGATTCAGATTGAGCATGAAATTTTAAGCAACTTTCTAATTTACTCATATTATCAAATTTTCTTCATTCTCTTGTTATCTTTATTTGAAATGCAAGAATGTAAGTTTAGATGCCGGCCCATTTTTGGTGAACAACCTGGGTTGTCCTTGCTGATTGGTGGATAAATTCATCCAGCAATAAAAAAGTGCTGTCCAGAGTACTGAAACCAAAAAATAGCTTAGATGCCTTCTTTTTCAAATAATGATAGCAAGAGAACGAAGAAAAATTGATAATAGGAGTAAATTATAAAGTTGCTTAAAATTGCATGCTCTTTCTGAATTACAAAAGAAAAAATTTAGGTTCAGTGTCCCTTTAAGGTAACAAACCGGATGAAACCAGCTTTCTGCCGTTTGTACAGTATAGATGATCAGCAAAGAATTGGAAGGGTGAGCTGAATGTCCACAAGATTCTGAATAATTTACTAAATGGCTTTCCCTTCCTTGGAACCAGAAGAATCTATGAAAGCAAAGCATCTTGAAGAGGGTAACTTGACAGACTAAATTAGGTCATAAAGCTGGGGACAGCAACAAAATCAAGCCCCCTTAATGTCTGAGATGAGATATAGAGGCCTATTTAACAACGGTCTTGCGGACCTGATCCGACAGTGTGGATCAGGTCCGCAAGACCTCGCTCAATGCGGAGAGCAATTCGCTCTCCGTATTCAGCATTGCACCAGCAGCTCACAAGAGCTGTTGGTGCAACGCCGCCCCCTGCAGACTCGCGGCCAATGGGTCGCCAGCAGGGAGGTGTCAATCAACCCGATTGTACTCGATCGTGTTGAATTGTGGCGATTCCTGTCTACCTGCTCAGAGCAGGCGGACAGGGTTATGGAGCAGCGGTCTTTAGACCGCTGCTTCATAACTGCTGTTTCTGGGGAGTCTGAAGACTCGCCAGAAACACGGGCCCACAAGCTCCATCCGGAGCTTAATAAATGGGCCTCATAGGCTTGTTCTTAAAACCCTTAGAAAGAATAGCACTTTTTTCATATATTAACTTACCCTTAAAGGGATCCTAAACACCTCGTCATTCAAGAAATCCTCAAAATAAATATAAAGTGTGTGCAGCAACAACCTCCATACTCACAATATAATGTGCATCTGATCTGTTATTATACTATTTAACCCTTTGGAACTTTTCTCTAAACTGTAGCCTATGTGTTAGATAGGGAGCCGCCATGTTGTAACGCGCATTAAGAGGAGATATGCGGTCACGTGATGCGCTCATCTGTGTTGCCGGAAGAGCCTGTGCATAGGAGGTTTTTTTTTTCTTTGAAGTTTGTTTACATTACTTCAGAAGCGCTTCCTCTCTGACTAAGCAGCAGACCCATAGTACAGGCAGCTTAGAGAAATGAGTGACTGGTTCACACAAGCACCTCTAGTGTACAGCTCAGCAAGGGATCAGCACTTTCTCTTGATAGTGAACTGAGTGCCGGTGTTCTGTGAAGGGACCTAACTTTGTAAAACAGCGAACCATGTCACTTCCTGTGACGTTTCATTAGCTGTTGCTCTCAGTTTCAGCCTAATACGCATGCACCGGTGAGGGAAAATGTTATTCACAATTGCGTGCTCGCTCACAGGGGGGATGACGTAAGAACCAAGAATGTGCCCAGCCCTCTTGTCACTGTCTGGAAGCGATCGCCATAGGAGGGGGGAAGATCGCCTTTAGATTTAAAATATTAAGGTAGACATTATTTAAATGCAAAATGGTCTATGCTGTATTGCTCAGTATTGGCAATTATATATGATAGCAAAAGTATGTTGGTTCATTGATGGCAAGTGTTAAAGGTCCCTTTAAAGGAAATATCCAAATGTAAGCTTGGGACCTACACATAATTTTAAGCTGTAATCTAGAAAGCCTTAGGTGCTTTATCTGACGTTGCCAACTGTAAAGTATCTATAGAAGCATCACAGAGAACAGGGTAACTTGTTTATAGACCACGAAAAAGGCAAACAAGTATTAACTTTATGTAAAAGAATCCAAACATGGCCCACACAAAAGTAAAGAAGTAAGAACCTATCTGTGTATTTTAATACTTTTTATGTTGATTCAGCATAGGGGATAACGTTGCTGTGCTATTTAATGAATAAATGGTCGCAAGTTTGACTATTGGTTTATGCAGTATCTTCCATCAAAGAAGGAATAAGAATATCTTACAGTTTCTCTATCGAAAACAAACATTGTAAATAATGCAAACCAAATAAAAATAGAGTTATTTATAAAGATATATCAAACATGATAAGGGTTAAATAAAAGCTGTTTAAAGTGGTTTTGAATCTATTTGGAAGTGCATATTTGTTCCCTGACAGACAGATCGCAGTAGATTCAGATTAGAAGTAAAGGGATAATAGCTTTGTTGCATAAAAGTGCAAATGTTATCTTGTCTGTGCAGTGGGAAAACCTAGACATGGTAATATTGTCGAACCAAACACACACACAACAGCCAAGACATAATGAAAAAATAAAAAAAATGTAAAGGAAGAGTATACTAATAAGGGTACATATGTGATTGTTGAGAATAAAACCATTTCTCTCAAACCCCCCATATGGATCATATAATGAATGCCAAGGATGCATCTGGAGCAAGACTGGACCATCAGTGAATTCCATTGTGTAGGGGGATGCACAGTGCATAAACAGTTCATTGAAGATATCAAAGACTCAAAACATCCAATGCACACCTTGCCTACCCCAGCAAGTTATCATGTCCCTAGTGGCCTTCATGATTATTGTCCAGTAAAACACTTCAATTTATACTGGGAATGCTTGTATGTATCAGGGCCCAAAATATAGTGGCAAGTAGCTACAGGTAACTGTGCCAGGAATAAGGTAGTGGATGGGCCCTTGCAGCATCAGGATACCATACTCAAAGGGATCTCAGTCTTTGATATTTATAAACAAATCTTTGGTCGAGAATACAGTTACAGCTCATGCTAAAACATCCTAAACTGGTAATCAAAGCTTTTTTTTTAGCACATCTAAATGGGTGTACTAATGATTTTGGTATAAGCATAATATGAAAATAGGGTCACTTTGAAAGCTTATTACACCTGTGTCCGCAATGGTGCCTAATTTTATTTGTGATGTCAGTGTGAAATGGAGGAGTACTAGAATGCATATCCAGAGCCACTATACCTTTGAACTTTGATCCACTGACTGACAGAGAGTATCACTGGTTCACATCACTTAAAATCGAGTGCTGAAAACAGCAGCAGTTGAACATGTTAAAGGGACATATTGAGTCAAAATAAAGTTTTATGATTCAGAATTTCAGATAGAGCATGCCGTTTTAAGACACTTTACTTACATTATGAAATTTTGCACAGTCTTTTTATATACAAACTTTTTGGGGAACAAGATCCTACTGAGCATGTGCACAAGCTCACAGGGTATACGTATACTAGTCTGTGATTGGCTGACGTCTGTCACAGGATACGGGGGGCCAGAAAATGGGAGAAAAAATAAATGTCAGAAGAAATCTACTGCTAATTTGAAATTCAGAGTAGGTGTTAAATCATTGTCTTTTTATTATGCACGTGTTAATCATGCAATTCTACTGCATTGAGTGGTCCTTTAACCTTTTTTTCATGCAAAATACATTTTAATAAAAATATGTTTAAATAGAAGCTAGCAGGATATGCACAAATTATCATTGCCTGTTAAGTGCACCTCCCTCAGCTCTGTTGGTGGAGAGGAACAACAATCTACAATTCTAACAAGGTGAAGTTGGTTTATGAACCTTTCAGTGCTGGGCCACTCCTGACATCTTTGGTTGTAGGTATTTGAACTCATTGCATTTAAATATCACTTTCAGTATTTGGATTACCCACAAAAAATAATAGTTTATTTACAGCAGATTATGCACTTTGAGAAAATATTCTCTGTTTGCAAAAATAAGTAGCAACAGCAAAAAGCTACCACACCAATGTACCACATCATGTGAATGTTGACTTTAATGAAGAATTGAACAAGATAATATATTAAAGTAAGCATAAAAAATAATATGTTCTAATTTTGTTTTTCATTTTTATTGAAAAATGCATATAGAATGCTACATTTTGCTCCTTTGGGAAGGTAAAATCTTGATCCATTAAGGGCTCGATTTATCAAAGCCCCTACGGCTACAAGTTCTCACAAGAACCTGCTCGCCTTATTTAACAAGCATCGGTCATTAGACTTTTATAACCTCTTTGCCACCTCTAAGGTGGCGAAATTCAATCTCCGCAGTCTAGTCCGACCGAGGAGATTGACAGCTCCTGCCAATCAGCCAATCACGCGCGGGCAGGAGCTGTCAATCTCCTCGGTCGGACTAGACTGCGGGATTGCACGTGAGCGCAAAATAGCGCTCGTGTGCAATGGTAATTTCCTAAGAGGAAATTCGCCGCACCAGAGGCGAGCTGAGGCGGACAGGGGCGTATATATATATATGCGCCCCTGTCCGCCTCACCTTTTGATAAATCTGTTTGATTGAAACATTTAAAAGATTGACATGCTGTTGTTTATTATGTACACTATTAAAATGAAACAAAAAGTCACTTTTATTATTCTGAATCTAGACAGTAGCTTTTAACAGCGTTTGGAAATATCTGCAAACTAAAATTGGTTGATATACTCAAAATATCAGCTGTTAACTTGCAGAAATAGCACACAAGTGCTGTTTAAACAAATCTGTCAAGTTTAAAAATTGCTTCTGCACAGGTTTGAAAATTGAATCAACAATGAAAGGTTTAATGAAAAATCCTATTATAGCCTTTTGATAGTTGTCCTGTCAGCAGTGTCTGATTTGACCTAATAATCGGCATTCCGTGTTGTATCATGTTGTTGCTGCTAAGTTAAAGAATTTGGTTTTGAACTTTCCTAGTTCAACTCCTCAATACATATTTTCTTCTAAAATGGAAAGAGTTCTCAGCTGCATTCATTACTTTTGGGAAAAAAGAACCTGGCCACCAGGAGGAGGCAAAGACACCCCAGCCAAAGGCTTAAATACTCCTCCCACTCTTCTCATCCCCCAGTCATTCTTTGCTTTTCGTCCCAGGAGATTGGCAGAGATGTGTCAGAATTTTTGTTTTTTTGTCTCTTATGGAGGGTAGTACTCTTCGGCATGGGACAGGAGTTTTAAGTATTCCTGTCAGTCTCTCAATGAAGGGCTTGGATGAAAGTTAGAGTCCTGAGATGCTGGGATAGTCTTTCTGCAAAACCATCCCAACTCATATTAACAGCTCCTCAAGCAATCAGCGTTGTCGAACTTTGCTCCGCTGCCTGTTTTCTTCTCTCAAGTCCATGGCGGAGGCAATGCCACTATTCGTCACACTTGAAAGGCCGTGTTTCTGTTCCACGGCGTAGATTCCAGTAAGATCGGTTCATTTTACTTCAAAAGTTCTGTAATGTGAATGTTTTCCTGAGAGGGTACACACCTTTGCGGGTCTAACTATATGACATAATGGTCTCAGTCAGTCTCTGTTAGTATCTTGGAATCGAGGGTTAATATCTCCTGAGGGGGGTTATTGAACAGGGGGGTTTATAATCATGTTTGTTATGTGATTCAACCTGATTATGTGTGAGGTTTATGGACTCGTGGTTGAAACTTTGAGGCCTTTGGAAGTGACGCGGCCTTTTGGTTGGGCACGCTTTTTTGGACTGTTCAGTTCACCTTGTGTTCGGACGTGATTACGTTCCGTTCCCCATTTGCGTATTCCTGACCGTGTGGCGAAGGAGATATTCTAGTCCGCAGGGGTCTGGTCATAGGAGGTGGTGAGTGCCCCAGCCATTGTGGGTGTCAGGTGCCGTTTTTATTTTCATACTTTAGTCCATATTGATATTTCCTTAATCCAGTTATGGAGGATTCTGATGCTGAGACTGTGCTCATTTCAGATTCAGTTATGGAGGATTCTGATACCGAAACTATTTTGATTTCAGATTCTGTGTCCGGTGATGACTCCGGATTGGCCTTGTTGACACATGTTGACCAGTTTTGTTCTGTATGCCATATAAGAGCGCCTGGTTCCTCGTGCTTGGGGAATCAGGGGACTGCTGAGCCATCTGCCTCTGGGGGCCCCGTCCTCCAAGAGGCGATTTCCCTTCCAATTCATACTTCTACACATGTGGGTCCAGACGTTTATTTGAGATTGTGCTCATGCCCTATTGTCCCGGGTCTTCCGCCTTGGGGTGGGCCTCTACAGTTCTCCGCGGGTGTAACTGTTCCGGAGTGTTGTGCCTTTCGTTACAGTATTGCGCACCTTAGTGTGTTGCTTAGACATCTTTTTCAGTTATTGAATGACCCTATCTTTAACAGATAATTTGAATGGTGCACCTCATTAGACATGTGGGGTTATCTCCTGTTTATCATTTGTTTTTTTGAAAGATAGGGCTCCGTTTGGCTGGCCTGTGTCTTTTTGGGCGTTAACCTCCGGGTTGCCTTATATTTTATTTATATCCAATGGGATGTCTTTTATTTGTTTTTGTTTCCTTCGGGAACCTTCTGGGATTGATACTCTGTATTACTTCTTCGGAAGTTGTTTTGGACATGTTAGGCCTATTTTAAATATGTCTTTTTTTAATATTTTTTCCCCTATGAGGGAGAATTTATGTAGGACCCTAGGTGCAGGCTGGTCCTGTCGGGTTCGTTCGTTCAGACACGTGGCGTTGTTCTGCTCGGCTGGTTTGGTAGAAGCGCCGAGTGCTCAGGTTATCATTCTTTTTCATGTTCAACTAAGCATTCGAGAGGACCTGTGGGCCAGTGTCATCTAGTGGTTAGCTGTGTGGCTTGCGCCTCAAGGGTTGTTGGTTCATACCCAGCTGCTGGCGCTGGATGTCCATTTTCTGGTGCACCTTAGGGTTGCTTTCCCCTGGTTAGCTTGCCAGTGTTCCCGTGGATTCCCTGCTCTGCAGGCAAATGGGTTGGCTGTGCCTCTGCTTGGCAAGCTACTTGTAGGGGGGTCCTTTTCTGGGACATCTATGTTGGGAATTTATTTTCCCATTAGCCGGTGGCTTCAGGCCTTGAGGAGTTGTTGCCCTTCCGGCATCATCCCTTTTCTTTAGGGAATATTCTCCTCCCTATGGAGATGGAGTCCTTGCTTGGGGCTTCTCCTGGATGGGAGGCGGAAAGATGGAATTGGTTCCCCCTGTGGTCTTGTTGGCTCCAAGTCAAACTTGTTGGGCCTTTATTTTGATAGATCCTTAAGTCTATGGCCTTGTTGTCTGTTTTCATAGTCGGGTTGTCTGTTTTCAGAGTCGGGATTCTTGTTCCCCTGTCTTGGATCCCTGAGGCTGGGTTGGTCCAGCTGGCTGTGGGTTTGCAGGTCAGGATGGCCGAGTGATTTAAGGTGCTGCGTTCGGGTCGCAGTCTCCTCTGGATGTGTGAGCTTGTTGAGTCTATCCTATTAGTTCAGTCTGCTAAGGTATAGATTTTACTTTCAACTTGCTCCATTGATTTCAGAAGGGTGTTTACTCTTCCTTCGGGTTCTCCTTCTCGGGGGGCCTCGATTGAGGTTTTGTGTTCCCCTTTTTGGGGACCTGTGTGTAGGTCCGGCGACTTAGGTTGCCTGGAGTGTGCCCTCAGTCCGGGGGTTGCTTTTGCGGTCTGTTTCTTGCTTGACTGCTTCTTCCTCGCAAGTACCCTCTGTGTCGTGCTGTTATGGACTCTGTGTTCTCAAACTTGTGGTTTTCCACCTGGGTGTATTACACACTTTTTCATGGTCGAATGCCTTGTTATTTTATGGTCAGACACTGGGAGGACTTGGCCTCTTCAGTTGCATTCCGTGCTTGCAGGATATTAGGGAGACGTCTGTTCTGTCTCTGTGCCTGGTCTTATCCCGGGATTTGCTTGGTATAGGCGTGGCTTCCTTTCCCTGTTTGTGTCCCTTTGGGTCTCTGTGAGCTGGGCTCACTCTTGGAGGTGTTTTCTTTTCTTTTAGGGGATCTTTTCGGTTTCCTTGGTTCTCCTTTGCCTTGTCCCTTTGGGGGTTTCGGCTGGTGTCCCCTTCATTTGTGGGGGTGAGCGGTGGGGGACCGTCTGTTGGGCGACGGTGTCTCCTGGAGGACTGTTGGCTCAGTCGAGTCCGTTTGCGGCTCTAGTTTGGCTTCTGAGCTAAATGCGAGTCAGTGTTATTGGGGCTTTTCCTCTTAAAATTTTCTCAGCTTCGGACGAGGCAGGGTTTTTTTATTTGGGTAGAGCTTCAGGCCTGTTGCCTTCAGTATGGGCTGCCTATGTACCCTCCCATCTTGGCATTCAGTATCCTCTATAGCTTGGGTATTGTTTTCCCAAAAGTAATGAATGCAGCTGTGGACTCTTTCCATTTAAGAAGAAAAACATAAATTATGCTTACCTGATAATTTCCTTTTCTTCTGATGGAAAGAGTCCACAGCTCCCCATCCGTAATTTTATGTGGGGCGTCCTTATATTCTTCTGGCACATTTTCACCCTGATATTTCTTCTACTGTTCCTTGTTCCTTGGTAGAATGACTGGATGATGAGGGGAGTGGGAGGAGTATTTAAGCCTTTGGCTGGGGTGTCTGCCTCTTCCTGGTGGCCAGGTTCTTATTTCCCAAAAGTAATGAATGCAGCTGTGGACTCTTACCATCAGAAGAAAAGGAAATTATCAGGTAAGCATAATTTATGTTTTTAAAGTAAACATGATGTCAAATAGTCACTGCATTAAAGGACAACTATAAGAACACTACATATCTACTAGGACCAATGTCCCCTCTGCTTTTTAGCTAACTGTGGACAAAAAATGAGTACAGTAAAAAGAGTTTAAATTTGTACCCCATGAGGTTAATGCACCTGACTGAGCCAATAATAATCGTAGTTATCTAACCCTCACACAGGCTGCTTTTGTAACCACCTTTTGAGCCATTAGTATTATAAAAATTCTAAATGTAATGTAACATTTTTTATTTATGTAATGACTTGCTAGGTTAAATTATGTCTCTTTAATGAAAAAATAAATGTTTACCTTTTTAAGAATAAATTATTCACTGCTGTACATTTCTATAGATTGTTGTGATTGAACAGCCTGTCGCTTAGTATTCTATATGCTGGTGTTTAAACTATGTGTATTTATTTTGTATGCATTACATTATCTTCCTTCTGCTTTCTGTCTGTTTTTAGATCAATGAGCTTAGTAATGTCCCTGTTCCAGTCATGTTGATGCCGGATGACTTTAAAGCCTACAGTAAGATCAAAGTGGACAATCACCTTTTCAACAAGTAAGTTCAATTTTTATAGCACCTAACAACAATAGAAGAATACAGATATTAGATGGACAATAATATTTTGGCATTAAAGGGACAGTCTGCTTGAAAATGTTTATTGTTTAAAAAGATAGACACAGTTATATTAATATACTTTTTACTTTTTGACTCATAAATAACTCCAAGGGAGTGAGCATAATATTATCTATATGAGACACATAAACTAGCACTGTCTATCTGTGAAAATTGTCAAAATGCACTGAGATAAGTGGAGGCCTACAATGGTTTATAAATCAGTTTGAGCCAACCTAGGTTTAACTTTCAAAAAAGAATACCAAGAGAACAAAGCAAATTTGATGATAAAAGTAATTTGGAAAGTTGTTTAAAATTACATGCCGTATCTGAATCATGAAAGTTTAATTTTGACTAGACTGTCCCTTTAACCCCTTAGTGACCAGACCATTTTTCTTACCGTTAGGGACCAGGGCTGTTTCTGCAGTGTTTGTGTTTAGCTGTAATTTTCCTCTTACTCATTTACTGTACCCACACATATTATATACTGTTTCTTCTGTTATGTGTGATCAGTCCACGGGTCATCATTACTTCTGGGATATAACTCCTCCCCAACAGGAAATGCAAGAGGATTCACCCAGCAGAGCTGCATATAGCTCCTCCCCTCTACGTCAGTCCCAGTCATTCTCTTGCACCCAACGACTAGATAGGATGTGTGAGAGGACTATGGTGATTATACTTAGTTTTTATGACTTCAATCAAAAGTTTGTTATTTTACAATAGCACCGGAGCGTGTTATTACTTCTCTGGCAGAGTTTGAGGAAGAATCTACCAGAGTTTTTTACTATGATTTTAACCGGAGTAGTTAAGATCATATTGCTGTTCTCGGCCATCTGAGGGAGGTAAAAGCTTCAGATCAGGGGACAGCGGGCAGATGAATCTGCATTGAGGTATGTTGCAGTTTTTATTTTCTGAATGGAATTGATGAGAAAATCCTGCCATACCGTTATAATGACATGTATGTATACACTTCAGTATTCTGGGGATGGTATTTCACCGGAACTACTCTGTTAAAAGTCACTAATCCTTTTAATAAGTAATTATCATGTTAAACGTTTTTGCTGGAATGTAGAATCGTTTACATTTCTGAGGTACTGAGTGAATAAATATTTGGGCATTATTTTCCACTTGGCAGTTGTTTGGTTTTAATTGTGACAGTTTCGTTTCTCTTCACTGCTGTGTGTGAGGGGGAGGGCCGTTTTTGGCGCTCTTTGCTACGCATCAAAAAATTCAAGTCAGTTACTTTTATATTTCCTGCATGATCCGGTTCATCTCTGACAGATCTCAGGGGTCTTCAAACTTCTTTGGAGGGAGGTAGATTCTCTCAGCAGAGCTGTGAGAATTTTATATTGACTGTGAATAAAAACGTTGCTCTGTAATTTTTATGTCAAATTTAATTATTGTTATTTTACTAATGGGAACAAACCTTTGCTAAAAGTTGTGTTGTTTTAAAGTTTGATGCTATAACTGTTTTTCAGTTCATTATTTCAACTGTCATTTAATCGTTTAGTACCTCTTTGAGGCACAGTACGTTTTTGCTAAAAAAGATTATAACCAAGTTGCAAGTTTATTGCTAGTGTGTTAAACATGTCTGACTCAGAGGAAGATATCTGTGTCATTTGTTCCAATGCCAAGGTGGAGCCCAATAGAAATTTATGTACTAACTGTATTGATGCTACTTTAAATAAAAGTCAATCTGTACAATGTGAACAAATTTCACCAAACAGCGAGGGGAGAGTTATGCCGACTAACTCGCCTCACGCGGCAGTACCTGCATCTCCCGCCCGGGAGGTGCGTGATATTATGGCGCCTAGTGCATCTGGGCGGCCATTACAGATAACATTACAAGATATGGCTACTGTTATGACTGAAGTTTTGTCTAAATTACCAGAACTAAGAGGCAAGCGTGATCACTCTGGGGTGAGAACAGAGTGCGCTGACAATACTAGGGCCATGTCTGATACTGCGTCACAGCTTGCAGAGCATGAGGACGGAGAGCTTCATTCTGTGGGTGACGGTTCTGATCCAAACAGATTGGATTCAGATATTTCAAATTTTAAATTTAAATTGGAGAACCTCCGTGTATTACTAGGGGAGGTCTTAGCAGCTCTCAATGATTGTAACACCGTTGCAATACCAGAGAAACTGTGTAGGTTGGACAAATACTTTGCGGTACCGGCGAGTACTGACGTTTTTCCTATACCTAAGAGACTAACTGAAATTGTTAATAAGGAGTGGGATAGACCCGGTGTGCCGTTCTCACCCCCTCCAATATTTAGAAAGATGTTTCCAATAGACGCCACCACTCGGGACTTATGGCAAACGGTCCCTAAGGTGGAGGGAGCAGTTTCTACTTTAGCTAAGCGTACCACTATCCCGGTGGAGGATAGCTGTGCCTTTTCAGATCCAATGGATAAAAAATTAGAGGGTTACCTTAAGAAAATGTTTGTTCAACAAGGTTTTATATTGCAACCCCTTGCATGTATCGCGCCGATTACGGCTGCGGCAGCATTTTGGATTGAGTCTCTGGAAGAGAACCTTAGTTCATATACGCTAGACGACATTACGGACAGGCTTAGAGTCCTTAAACTAGCTAATTCATTCATTTCGGAGGCCGTAGTACATTTAACCAAACTTACGGCTAAGAACTCAGGATTCGCTATACAGGCACGTAGGGCGCTGTGGCTAAAATCCTGGTCAGCTGATGTTACTTCTAAGTCCAAATTACTTAATATACCTTTCAAGGGGCAGTCTTTATTTGGGCCCGGTTTGAAAGAAATTATCGCTGACATTACAGGAGGTAAGGGCCACGCCCTACCTCAAGACAAAGCCAAAGCTAAGGCTAGACAGTCTAATTTTCGTTCCTTTCGGAATTTCAAAACAGGAGCAGCATCAACCTCCACTGCACCAAAACAGGAGGGAGCTGTTGCTCGTTACAGGCAAGGCTGGAAGCCTAACCAGTCCTGGAACAAGAGCAAGCAGACCAGGAAACCTGCTGCTGCCCCAAAGACAGCATGAACCGAGAGCCCCCGATCCGGGACCGGATCTAGTGGGGGGCAGACTTTCTCTCTTCGCCCAGGCCTGGGCAAGAGATGTTCAGGATCCCTGGGCGCTAGAGATCATATCTCAGGGATACCTTCTAGACTTCAAATTATCTCCCCCAAGAGAGAGATTTCATCTGTCAAGGTTGTCAACAAACCAGATAAAGAAAGAAGCGTTTCTACGCTGTGTACAAGATCTGTTATTAATGGGAGTGATCCATCCGGTTCCGCGGTCGGAACAAGGACAAGGGTTCTACTCAAACCTGTTTGTGGTTCCCAAAAAAGAGGGAACTTTCAGGCCAATCTTAGATTTAAAGATTCTAAACAAATTCCTAAGAGTTCCATCGTTCAAAATGGAAACTATTCGGACAATCTTACCCATGATCCAAAAGGGTCAGTACATGACCACAGTGGATTTAAAAGATGCTTACCTTCACATACCGATTCACAAGGATCATCACAGGTATCTAAGGTTTGCCTTCTTAGACAGGCACTACCAGTTTGTAGCTCTTCCATTCGGATTGGCTACGGCTCCAAGAATCTTCACAAAGGTTCTGGGTGCCCTTCTGGCGGTACTAAGACCGCGAGGGATTTCGGTAGCTCCGTACCTAGACGACATTCTAATACAAGCTTCAAGCTTTCAAACTGCCAAGTCTCATACAGAGTTAGTTCTGGCATTTCTAAGGTCGCATGGATGGAAAGTGAACGAAAAGAAGAGTTCTCTTTTTCCTCTCACAAGAGTTCCATTCTTGGGGACTCTTATAGATTCTGTAGAAATGAAGATTTACCTGACAGAAGACAGGTTAACAAAACTTCAAAATGCATGCCGTGTCCTTCATTCCATTCAACACCCGTCAGTAGCTCAATGCATGGAGGTGATCGGCTTAATGGTAGCGGCAATGGACATAGTACCTTTTGCACGCCTACACCTCAGACCGCTGCAATTGTGCATGCTAAGTCAGTGGAATGGGGATTACTCAGATTTGTCCCCTACTCTGAATCTGAATCAAGAGACCAGAAATTCTCTTCTATGGTGGCTTTATCGGCCACACCTGTCCAGGGGGATGCCATTCAGCAGGCCAGACTGGACAATTGTAACAACAGACGCCAGCCTACTAGGTTGGGGCGCTGTCTGGAATTCTCTGAAGGCTCAGGGACTATGGAATCAGGAGGAGAGTCTCCTTCCAATAAACATCCTGGAATTGAGAGCAGTTCTCAATGCCCTTCTGGCTTGGCCCCAATTAACAACTCGGGGGTTCATCAGGTTTCAGTCGGACAACATCACGACTGTAGCTTACATCAACCATCAGGGAGGGACAAGAAGCTCCCTAGCAATGATGGAAGTATCAAAGATAATTCGCTGGGCAGAGTCTCACTCTTGCCACCTATCAGCAATCCACATCCCGGGAGTGGAGAACTGGGAGGCGGATTTCTTGAGTCGCCAGACTTTTCATCCGGGGGAGTGGGAACTTCATCCGGAGGTCTTTGCCCAAATACTTCGACGTTGGGGCAAACCAGAGATAGATCTCATGGCGTCTCGCCAGAACGCCAAACTTCCTCTCTACGGGTCCAGATCCAGGGATCCGGGAGCGGTTCTGATAGATGCTTTGACAGCACCTTGGAACTTCGGGATGGCTTATGTGTTCCCACCCTTCCCGCTGCTTCCTCGATTGATTGCCAAAATCAAACAGGAGAGAGCATCAGTGATTCTAATAGCGCCTGCATGGCCACGCAGGACTTGGTATGCAGATCTAGTGGACATGTCATCCTGTCCGCCTTGGTCTCTACCTCTAAGACAGGACCTTCTGATACAGGGTCCATTCAAACATCAAAATCTAACTTCTCTGAAGCTGACTGCTTGGAAATTGAACGCTTGATTTTATCAAAACGTGGTTTTTCTGAGTCGGTTATTGATACCCTGATACAGGCTAGGAAGCCTGTTACCAGAAGGATTTACCATAAAATATGGCGTAAATACCTATACTGGTGCGAATCCAAAGGTTACTCTTGGAGTAAGGTTAGGATCGCTAGGATATTGTCCTTTCTACAAGAAGGTTTAGAAAAGGGTCTATCAGCTAGTTCATTAAAGGGACAGATTTCAGCTCTGTCCATCTTGTTACACAGGCGTCTGTCAGAAAATCCAGACGTCCAGGCCTTTTGTCAGGCTTTAGCTAGGATCAAGCCTGTGTTTAAAGCTGTTGCTCCGCCATGGAGTTTAAACTTAGTTCTTAACGTTTTACAGGGTGTTCCGTTTGAACCCCTTCATTCCATTGATATAAAATTGTTATCTTGGAAAGTTCTGTTTTTAATGGCTATTTCCTCGGCTCGAAGAGTCTCTGAGTTATCAGCCTTACATTGTGATTCTCCTTATCTGATTTTTCACTCAGACAAGGTAGTTCTGCGTACTAAACCTGGGTTCTTACCTAAGGTAGTCACTAACAGGAATATCAATCAAGAGATTGTTGTTCCATCCTTGTGTCCAAATCCTTCTTCAAAGAAGGAACGTCTTCTACACAATCTGGATGTAGTTCGTGCCCTCAAGTTCTACTTGCAGGCAACTAAAGATTTTCGCCAAACTTCTTCCCTGTTTGTCGTTTATTCTGGACAGAGGAGAGGTCAAAAAGCTTCTGCTACCTCTCTCTCTTTTTGGCTTCGTAGCATAATACGTTTAGCCTATGAGACTGCTGGACAGCAGCCTCCTGAAAGAATTACAGCTCACTCCACTAGAGCTGTGGCTTCCACTTGGGCCTTTAAGAATGAGGCCTCTGTTGAACAGATTTGCAAGGCTGCAACTTGGTCTTCGCTTCATACTTTTTCCAAATTTTACAAATTTGACACTTTTGCTTCTTCGGAGGCTATTTTTGGGAGAAAGGTTCTTCAGGCAGTGGTTCCTTCTGTATAATGAGCCTGCCTGTCCCTCCCGTCATCCGTGTACTTTTGCTTTGGTATTGGTATCCCAGAAGTAATGATGACCCGTGGACTGATCACACATAACAGAAGAAAACATAATTTATGCTTACCTGATAAATTCCTTTCTTCTGTTGTGTGATCAGTCCACGGCCCGCCCTGTTTTAAGGCAGGTAAATATCTTTTAAATTATACTCCAGTCACCACTTCACCCTTGGTTACTCCTTTCTCGTTGATTCTTGGTCGAATGACTGGGACTGACGTAGAGGGGAGGAGCTATATGCAGCTCTGCTGGGTGAATCCTCTTGCATTTCCTGTTGGGGAGGAGTTATATCCCAGAAGTAATGATGACCCGTGGACTGATCACACAACAGAAGAAAGGAATTTATCAGGTAAGCATAAATTATGTTTTTTTTTGCCATTAAATAGTCCATTTAAAGATACCATTATGTTCATCATATCATATAATTTACTATAAAAAAATTATAAAATATGATGAAAAAAACAATTTTTTTCTAACTTTGACCCCCAAAACAGGTTACAGATCTACAACCACCAAAAAACACCCATGCCAAATAGTTTTTAAATTTTGTCCGGAGTTTAGAAATACCCAATGTTTACATGTTCTTTGCTTTTTTTGCAAGTTATAGGGCAATAAGTACAAGTAGCACTTTGCTATTTCAAAACCATTTTTTTCTCAAAATTAGCGATAGTTACATTGTAACACTGATATCTGTTAGGAATCACTGAATAACCCTTCACAAGTATATATATTTTTTCTTTCTAATGACAAGGTGAGTCCACGGATCATCATCAATTACTGTTGGGAATATCACTCCTGGCCAGCAGGAGGAGGCAAAGAGCACCACATAGGGTTGCCACCTCGGCCATGTTTTCCTGGACACTTATGAGTTACACATGCTGCAGGGTGTGCAGGTAGGAACATGTATTGTGCTGTTCATCAGCACTATTCATGTGATGTCCAGAAGCACAATACATGTTCCGCCCTGCTTACCCTGCAGCATGTGTAACTCATAAGTGTCCAGGAAAACATGGCCGAGGTGGCAACCCTAGCACCACAGCAAAGCTGTTAAATATCACTCCCCTACCCACAAACCCCCAGTCATTCTCTTTGCCTGTAGTGCAAGGAGGAGGTGAAGTTTAGGTGTCTGATGAGAAATTTTCTTCAATCAAGATTTTATTATTTTTTAGCAGAGTAAGCTTACTCTGTTCTTTTCTGGGGTCTAGCCTAGTCCACACCAGTCTCTTCAGTAGGGCAGTGGTGGCTTTTGAACACTTGAGAACTTGTGAGGTACAATCCTCACTGTGTTTTCTCAAGAATCTGCTGCCCTAACTAGAAAACCTGAGTAGGTTTACTCAGTTTTTCTCTCTTCACAGGTCCATGTGAGGTGCTGCACCCTCTCAAACCAGGTGAGCTGTCATTTTAAGGTAAGTGCCATTTCTCCAACATAGGTGTGTCCGGTCCACGGCGTCATCCTTACTTGTGGGATATTCTCTTCCCGAACAGGAAATGGCAAAGAGCCAGCAAAGCTGGTCACATGATCCCTCCTAGGCTCCGCCTACCCCAGTCATTCTCTTTGCCGTTGTACAGGCAACATCTCCACGGAGATGGCTTAGAGTTTTTTAGTGTTTAACTGTAGTTTTTATTATTCAATCAAGAGTTTGTTATTTTAAAATAGTGCTGGTATGTACTATTTACTCTGAAACAGAAAAGAGATGAAGATTTCTGTTTGTATGAGGAAAATGATTTTAGCAACCGTTACTAAAATCCATGGCTGTTCCACACAGGACTGTTGAGAGGAATTAACTTCAGTTGGGGGAACAGTGAGCAGTCTTTTGCTGCTTGAGGTATGACACATTCTAACAAGACGATGTAATGCTGGAAGCTGTCATTTTCCCTATGGGATCCGGTAAGCCATTTTTATTCAGACAGTAAATAAGGGCTTCACAAGGGTTTATTAAGACTGTAGACATTTTCTGGGCTAAATCGATCATATTTACACATATTTAGCCTTGAGGAATCATTTAATCTGGGTATTTTTTGTAAAATAATATCGGCAGGCACTGTTTTAGACACTTTATTCTATAGGGGCTTTCCCTAATCATAGTCAGAGCCTCATTTTCGCGCCGGTATGGCGCACTTGTTTTTGAGAACAGCATGGCATGCAGCTGCATGTGTGTGGAGCTCTGATACATAGAAAAGTCTTTCTGAAGGCATCATTTGGTATCGTATTCCCCTTTGGGCTTGGTTGGGTCTCAGCAAAGCAGATTCCAGGGACTGTAAAGGGGTTAAATATAAAAACGGGTAAGGGTTAAAGCTTCCAAATTTGGTGTGCAATACTTTTAAGGCTTTAAGACACTGTGGTGAAATTTTGGTGAATTTTGAACAATTCCTTCATACTTTTTCGCAATTGCAGTAATAAAGTGTGTTCAGTTTAAAATTTAAAGTGACAGTAACGGTTTTATTTTAAAACGTTTTTTGTGCTTTGTTATCAAGTTTATGCCTGTTTAACATGTCTGAACTACCAGATAGATTGTGTTCTGACTGTGGGGAAGCCAAGGTTCCTTCTCATTTAAATAGATGTGATTTATGTCATAAAAAATTTAGTAAAAATGATGCCCAAGATGATTCCTCAAGTGAGGGGAGTAAGCATGGTACTGCATCATCCCCTCCTTCGTCTACACCAGTCTTGCCCATACAGGAGGCCCCTAGTACATCTAGCGCGCCAATACTCCTTACTATGCAACAATTAACGGCTGTAATGGATAATTCTATCAAAAACATTTTAGCCAATATGCCCACTTATCAGCGAAAGCGCGACTGCTCTGTTTTAGAAAATACTGAAGAGCATGAGGACGCTGATGATATTGTTTCTGAAGGGCCCCTACACCAGTCTGAGGGGGCCAGGGAGGTTTTGTCTGAGGGAGAAATTTCAGATTCAGGAAAAATTTCTCAACAAGCTGAACCTGATGTGATTACTTTTAAATTTAAGTTGGAACATCTCCGCGCTCTGCTTAAGGAGGTGTTATCCAATTTGGATGATTGTGATTATCTGGTCATTCCAGAAACACTATGTAAAATGGACAAGTTCCTAGAGGCCCCGGGGCCCCCCGAAGCTTTTCCTATATCCAAGCGGGTGGCGTACATTGTTAATAAAGAATGGGACAGGCCCGGTATACCTTTCGTACCTCCCCCCATATTTAAAAAATTGTTTCCTATAGTCGACCCCAGAAAGGACTTATGGCAGACAGTCCCCAAGGTCGAGGGGGCGGTTTCTACTCTAAACAAGCGCGCCACTATACCCATAGAAGATAGTTGTGCTTTCCAAGATCCTATGGATAAAAAATTAGAAGGTTTGCTAAAAAAGATGTTTGTTCAGCAAGGTTACCTTCTACAACCAATTGCATGCATTGTCCCTGTCACTACAGCCGCGTGTTTCTGGTTCGATGAGCTAGAAAAGGCGATTATTAGTAATTCTTCTTCTTATGAGGAGATTATGGACAGAATTCGTGCTCTTAAATTGGCTAATTCTTTCACCCTAGACGCCACCTTGCAATTGGCTAGTTTAGCGGCGAAAAATTCTGGGTTTGCTATTGTGGCGCGCAGAGCGCTTTGGTTAAAATCTTGGTCAGCGGATGCGTCTTCCAAGAACAAATTGCTTGACATTCCTTTCAAGGGGAAAACACTGTTTGGCCCTGACTTGAAAGAGATTATCTCTGATATCACTGGGGGCAAGGGCCACGCCCTTCCTCAGGATAGGTCTTTCAAGGCCAAAAATAAACCTAATTTTCGTCCCTTTTGCAGAAACGGACCAGCCCCAAGTGCTACGTCCTCTAAGCAGGAGGGTAATACTTCTCAAGCCAATCCAGCCTGGAGACCTATGCAAGGCTGGAACAAAGGAAAGCAGGCCAAGAAACCTGCCACTGCTCCCAAGACAGCATGAGATGCGGGCCCCCGATCCGGGACCGGATTTGGTGGGGGGCAGACTCTCTCTCTTCACTCAGGCTTGGGCAAGAGATGTTCTGGATCCTTGGGCGCTAGAAATAGTCTCCCAAGGTTATCTTCTGGAAGTGATTCATCCTGTTCCATTAAGAGAACGAGGGATGGGGTTCTACTCCAATCTGTTCGTAGTTCCCAAAAAAGAGGGAACGTTCAGACCAATCTTAGATCTCAAGATCCTAAACAAGTTTCTCAAGGTTCCATCGTCCAAAATGGAAACCATTCGAACAATCCTTCCATCCAGGAAGGTCAATTCTTGACCACGGTGGATTTAAAGGATGCGTATCTACATATTCCTGTCCACAAGGAACATCATCGGTTCCTAAGGTTCGCATTCCTGGACAAACATTACCAGTTCGTGGCGCTTCCTTTCGGATTAGCCACTGCTCCAAGGATTTGCTCAAAGGTACTAGGGTCCCTTCTGGCAGTGCTAAGACCAAGGGGCATTGCTGTAGTACCTTACTTGGACGACATTCTGATTCAAGCGTCGTCCCTTCCTCAAGCAAAGGCTCACACGGACATAGTCCTGGCCTTTCTCAGATCTCACTGATGGAAAGTGAACGTGGAAAAGAGTTCTCTATCTCCGTCGACAAGAGTTCCCTTCTTGGGAACAATAATAGACTCCTTAGAAATGAGGATTTTTCTGACAGAGACCAGAAAAACAAAACTTCTAAGCTCTTGTCGGATACTTCATTCCGTTCCTCTTCCTTCCATAGCGCAGTGCATGGAAGTGATAGGTTTGATGGTAGCGGCAATGGACATAGTTCCTTTTGCGCGCATTCATCTAAGACCATTACAACTGTGTATGCTCAGTCAGTGGAATGGGGACTATACAGACTTGTCTCCGAAGATACAAGTAAATCAGAGGACCAGAGACTCACTCCGTTGGTGGCTGTCCCTGGACAACCTGTCACAAGGGATGACCTTCCGCAGACCAGAGTGGGTCATTGTCACGACCGACGCCAGTCTGATGGGCTGGGGCGCGATCTGGGGATCCCTGAAAGCTCAGGGTCTTTGGTCTCGGGAAGAATCTCTTCTACCGATAAATATTCTGGAACTGAGAGCGATATTCAATGCTCTCAAGGCTTGGCCTCAGCTAGCGAGGGCCAAGTTCATACGGTTTCAATCAGACAACATGACGACTGTTGCGTACATCAACCATCAGGGGGGAACAAGGAGTTCCCTGGCGATGGAAGAAGTGACCAGAATCATTCAATGGGCGGAGATTCGCTCCTGCCACCTGTCTGCAATCCACATCCCAGGAGTGGAAAATTGGGAAGCGGATTTTCTGAGTCGTCAGACATTGCATCCGGGGGAGTGGGAACTCCATCCGGAAATCTTTGCCCAAATCACTCAACTGTGGGGCATTCCAGACATGGATCTGATGGCCTCTCGTCAGAACTTCAAGGTTCCTTGCTACGGGTCCAGATCCAGGGATCCCAAGGCGACTCTAGTAGATGCACTAGTAGCACCTTGGACCTTCAAACTAGCCTATGTATTCCCGCCGTTTCCTCTCATCCCCAGGCTGGTAGCCAGGATCAATCAGGAGAGGGCTTCTGTGATCTTGATAGCTCCTGCGTGGCCACGCAGGACTTGGTATGCAGATCTGGTGAATATGTCATCGGCTCCACCATGGAAGCTACCTTTGAGACGAGACCTTCTTGTTCAAGGTCCGTTCGAACATCCGAATCTGGTCCCACTCCAGCTGACTGCTTGGAGATTGAACGCTTGATCTTATCAAAGCGAGGGTTATCAGATTCTGTTATTGATACTCTTGTTCAGGCCAGAAAGCCTGTAACTAGAAAAATTTACCACAAAATTTGGAAAAAATATATCTGTTGGTGTGAATCTAAAGGATTCCCTTGGGACAAGGTTAAGATTCCTAAGAGTCTATCCTTCCTTCGAGAAGGATTGGAAAAAGGATTATCTGCAAGTTCCTTGATGGGACAGATTTCTGCCTTGTCTGTGTTACTTCACAAAAAGCTGGCAGCTGTGCCAGATGTTCAAGCCTTTGTTCAGGCTCTGGTTAGAATCAAGCCTGTTTACAAACCTTTGACTCCTCCTTGGAGTCTCAACTTAGTTCTTTCAGTTCTTCAGGGGGTTCCGTTTGAACCCTTACATTCCGTTGATATTAAGTTATTATCTTGGAAAGTTTTGTTTTTGGTTGCAATTTCTTCTGCTAGAAGAGTTTCAGAATTATCTGCTCTGCAGTGTTCTCCTCCTTATCTGGTGTTCCATGCAGATAAGGTGGTTTTACGTACTAACCTGGTTTTCTTCCAAAAGTTGTTTCTAACAAAAACATTAACCAGGAGATAGTCGTGCCTTCTCTGTGTCCGAAACCAGTTTCGAAGAAGGAACGTTTGTTGCACAATTTGGATGTTGTTCGCGCTCTAAAATTCTATTTAGATGCTACAAAGGATTTTAGACAAACATCTTCCTTGTTTGTTGTTTATTCTGGTAAAAGGAGAGGTCAAAAAGCAACTTCTACCTCTCTCTCTTTTTGGATTAAAAGCATTATCAGATTGGCTTACGAGACTGCCGGACGGCAGCCTCCTGAAAGGGTCACCGCTCCTTCCACTAGGGCTGTGGCTTCCACATGGGCCTTCAAGAACGAGGCTTCTGTTGATCAGATATGTAGGGCAGCGACTTGGTCTTCACTGCACTCTTTTACTAAATTTTACAAGTTTGATACTTTTGCTTCTTCTGAGGCTATTTTTGGGAGAAAGGTTTTGCAAGCCGTGGTCCCTTCCATTTAGGTGACCTGATTTGCTCCCTCCCTTCATCCGTGTCCTAAAGCTTTGGTATTGGTTCCCACAAGTAAGGATGACGCCGTGGACCGGACACACCTATGTTGGAGAAAACAGAATTTATGTTTACCTGATAAATTACTTTCTCCAACGGTGTGTCCGGTCCACGGCCCGCCCTGGTTTTTTAATCAGGTCTGATAATTTTTTTTCTTTAACTACAGTCACCACGGTATCATATGGTTTCTCCTATGCAAATATTCCTCCTTAACGTCGGTCGAATGACTGGGGTAGGCGGAGCCTAGGAGGGATCATGTGACCAGCTTTGCTGGCTCTTTGCCATTTCCTGTTGGGGAAGAGAATATCCCACAAGTAAGGATGACGCCGTGGACCGGACACACCGTTGGAGAAAGTAATTTATCAGGTAAACATAAATTCTGTTTTTAATTTTCATTTGCAAGAAGATTACTGGCACTTGTTACAGCTAAAAGCTGTCTTATTTAATATGGGACTTTATTAAACCTTCATGTTTCGGGTTTCTTTTAGGCAGTTTGGGCATTGAGACTGTGAGGTGATTTATGGTGGCTCAGTGTGTTATTGTAGTTTTCATACTTTAACTTTTGGTCATGGAGATTACTGTTGTAAGCCGTTTTCTTCGGCAGTTAGGGCTCTGCAACTGCTCTGTATTTGAAAATGAGCTGCAGGACAGGTAGGCACCTCAATAAAGCTACTGAGGTGTATAGGTAGGCTGAGGTATTGTTTGGTTTGTTGCGCTAACACACATTTCTATTTAAAGACACAGTACACATTTATTTTTTATTTTCAAATAAAGAATTTTTATACTTTATTCTTATTTATTACATAAGATGGATCAAGAGGCTTTTCAAACCATTATCCCAGGCGAAGTTGCTGCTTGTCAGTTATGTTTTGATGCTCAGGTGGAACCCCCAGTTCCTTTTTGTTCCTCATGCATTGAGAGAACTTTAAGTTATAGAGATAAAATATTTGAACATGAGCCGCCATTATCCCAGGCAAATGCTGTTCAGGTGTCTCCTGTTGCAGATATGCCGCAGCTTTCTCCTCAAGTGTCCCAACTTTTTCAGTCTCCACATACAGTGCCCTGTGTTTCCTCTTGCAATCCTGTAGGATTTTCTCTACAAGACATTGCTTCCCAGGTATCCCTTTCGGTATCTGAGGCCTTGTCAGCTTTTTCCATGTTGCAGGGAAGGCGTAAAAGGAAATTTAAGGAAACAGTAAGGTTTCTGATCAAGTTCTGGCTATTCAGAGTGTCCCTTCCCATAAGCCTGAGGAAGAAGACATATCGGTAGCATCTGAGGGGGAAATCTCAGACTCAGACAGTGTAATTCCTTCTTCTGATGCTGAAGTGGTATCCTTCAGGTTTAAGCTAGAACACCTTTGCTTATTACTTAAGGAGGTTTTGGCTACTTTGGATGACTCCGACACAACTATATTAGTCAATCCTAAAAAGTCTAGTAAATTGAACAAATACTTTGAGGTTCCCTCCGCGGTGGAGGTTTTTCCGCTTCCTGACCGTGCTGCGGAGATTATTGCTCGATAATGGGAAAAACCTAGTATTCCCTTTTCTCCATCTCCTATTTTTAAGAAGATTTTTTCTATAGCGGATTCTATTAAGGAGTCGTGGCAGATGGTTGCTAAGGTAGAAGGAGCGATCTCCACTTTGGCCAAAAGGACTACTATTCCAATAGAGGATAGTTGTTTTTTTAAAGATCCAATGGATAAAAAAATTGGAGGCTTTACTAACAAAGATGTATGTGCACCAGGGTCTACAATGGCAACCTGCGGTGTGTATCCCCACTGTAACCAGCGCTGTGGCTTACTGGTTTGATGCGTTGTCTGAATCTCTTCAGACGGATACCCCTCTTAATGAGATCCAGGTCAGGATTAAGGCTCCCAAGTTAGCCAATTCCTTCATTACAGATGCTTCCTTACAGGTTATTAAACTGGGAGCCAACATTTCTGGTTTTGCGGTCCTAGCCCACAGCGCCTTGTGGTTTAAGTCCTGATCTGCTGATGTTTCATCTATATCTGGAAATTAGCTCAGATATTACTGGAGGGAAGGGTTCTTTTATTCCTCAAGATAAAAAGAAAAAGCAGAAGCAACGTCAGAGTAATTTTCGTTCCTTTCGTAACTTTAAAGGCAAAAGCAAGATCAAGCCAAGCCTTCCTGTAAGCCCAACCAGTCCTGGAATAAGGGAAAGCAATCTAAAAAGCCTTCAGCTGATTCCAAGTCAGCATGAAGGGTTGGTCCCCGATCCGGGAGGGGATCTTGTAGTGGGCAGACTCTCTCTTTTTTCCCAGGCTTGGATAAGAGATGTACCGGATCCCTGGCGGTGGACATTGTCTCCCAGGGATACAAAATAGACTTCAAATCTTTTCCTCCCAAAGGCAGGTTTCTCCTCTCCAGATTATCTGTAGACCAGATAAAAAGAGAGGCATTCTTACATTGTGTCAAGGACCTTGCCGCCCTGGGGGTAATAGTTCCAGTTCCCTTTCAGGAAAGGGGTCTGGGATTTTACTCAAATCTGTTCGTAGTTCCCAAAAAGGAGGGAACTTTTCGACCAATCCTAGATCTAAAATGTTTATATAAGTTTCTCAGAGTGCCATCCTTCAAGATGGAGACTATACGCTCCATTCTTCCCTTGGTACAAGAGGGTCAGTTCATGACAACCATAGACCTAAAGGATGCATACCTTCATGTTCCCATTCACAGGGACCATCACAAGTTTCTGAGATTCACCTTTTTGGACAATCATTTCCAGTTCGTGGTCCTTCCATTCTGCCTTGCCACAGCTCCCAGAATTTTTTCAAAGGTTCTGGGGGGCTCTTTTAGCTGTGCTTCGATCTCAAGGCATTGCAGTAGCACCTTATCTGGACAACATTCTGGTTAAGGCGCCATCTTTTCAACAAGCAGAATCTCATACAGAGATCTTGTTGTCTTTTTTTCAATCCCACGGATGTTAGGTGAATTGGGAAAAAAGTTCTCTGGTTCCAGCTACAAGGGTCGTATTTTTGGGGACCATAATAGACTCCCTGTTAATGACGGATGTCAGAAAAAGAAAGATTTTCGACTCTTGTCTTGCCCTTCAGTCCTCTCCACAGCCGTCAGTGGCTCAATGTATGGAGGTAATCGGCCTGATGGTGGCTTCCATGGACATCATTCCATTTGCTCGATTCCATCTCAGACCTCTGCCGTTATGCATGCTCAGACAATGTAACGGGGACTATACGGACCTGTCTTCCCCAGACCCTCCTGGGTGATTGTGACCACGGATGCCAGCCTTCTAGGTTGGGGAGCAGTATGGGGCTCATTGAAGGCTCAGGGCTTATGGACCCAGGAGGAGTCAGTCCTGCCCATTAACATCTTGGAGCTGAGAGCAATCTTCAATGCTCTTCTGGCCTGGCCTCAGTTAGCCTTAGCCCGGTTTATCAGATTCCAGTCGTACAACATAACCTCAGAGTTCCTTGCCCTTGACAGAGGTAGCCCAAATTATTCAGTGGGCGGAGACCCACAACTGCTGTCTTTCTGTGATCCACATCCCAGGAGTGGACAATTGGGAAGCAGATTTTCTGAGCAGACAGACGAGTCATTGCTCGAATTAAGCAGGAGAGGGCGTCTGTAATTCTCATAGCCCCGGCATGGCCTTGCAGGATTTGGTATGCTGACCTAGTGGAAATGTCATCCTTTCCACCTTGGAGACTGCCTCTGAGGAAGGACCTTCTACTTCAGGGCCCCTTCCTTTATCCAAATCTCGTTTCTCTGAAGCTGACTGCTTGGAGATTGAACGCTTAGTTTTATCTAAGCGTGGATTTTCAGAGTCGGTCATTGAGACCTTGATTCAGGCTCGTAAGTCTGTGACTCGCAGGATTTACCATAAGATCTGGCGTAAATACTTGTATTGGTGTGAATCCAAAGGATACTCTTGGAGTAGAGTAAGGATTCCTAGGATTTTGTCCTTTCTCCAGGATGGTCTGGAGAAGGTTTTGTCAGCAAGTACTCTAAAGGGTTTGATTTCGGCATTGTCTATTTTGTTTCATAAGCGCTTGACGGATGTGCCAGACGTGCAATCGTTTTGTCAGGCCTTGGTTAGAATTCGACCTGTGTTTAAACCTGTTACTCCTCCATGGAGTCTTAACCTTGTTCTTAAAGTTTTACAACAGGCTCCGTTTGAGTCTATGCATTCTTTAGATATTAAGATGTTATCTTGGAAAGTTTTGTTTCTTGTTGCTATTTCCTCTGCTCTGAGAGTTTCTGAACTCTCTGCTTTACAGTGTGATGCCCCTTATCTTATATTTCACTCTGATAAGGTGGTTCTGCGTACTAAGTTTGGTTTCCTGCCCAAGGTTGTTTCGGTCAAGAATATTAATCAGGAAATCGTTGTACCTTCTTTGTGTCCTAATCCTTCTTCTCACAAAGAACACTTGTTGCATAATCTGAATGTTGTGCGAGCGCTAAAATTTTATTTGCAGGCAACTAAGGACTTTCGTCAGTCTTCTGCATTGTTTGTTTGCTTTTCTGGAAAACGCAAGGGTCAGAAAGCTACGACTACTTCACTTTCCCTTTGGCTGAAGAGCGTTATTCGCTTGGCATATGAGACTGCTGGACAGCAGCCTCCTGAGAAAATCACGGCTAATTCCACAAGAGCTGTTTCTGGGCCTTCAAAAATGAAGCTTCTGTGAAACAGATTTGCAAGGCTGCAACTTGGTCATCTTTGCCTCAGCTGAGGCTTCTTTTGTGAGAAAGGTTCTTCAAGCAGTGGTGCCACCTGTTTAGGTTCTTGTCTTGTCCTTCCCTTATCATCTGTGTCCTCTGGCTTGGGTATTGGTTCCCAGTAGTAATTGATGATGATCCGTGGACTCACCGTGTCATTAGAAAGAAAACAAAATTTATGCTTACCTGATAAATGTATTTCTTTCTTGACACGGTGAGTCCACGGCCCGCCCTGTATTTAGACAGTTTCTTTTTATATAAACCTCAGTCACCACTGCACCTTGTGTTACTTCCTTTCTCTCCTTTCCCTTTGGTCGAATGACTGGGGGATTGTGGGTAGGGGAGTGATATTTAACAGCTTTGCTGTGGTGCTCCTTTTTTGGGGGGGGTTTGGTGGGTGGGGGGGGGGTTACTGGTAGGGGGGCTGTGTGTATTTTTTGTGCAATAGAGCTGATTATCTTGGGGCAATGCCCTGCAAAAAGTCCTTTTAAGGGCTACTGGTAGTTTATTAGATTAGGGGGTGTTTTTATTTTGGGGGGGCTTTTTTATTTTCATACGGCTAGATTTAGAGTTTTGCGTTAGAAGGGGTGCGTTAGCTACGCGTGCTTTTTTTCCCCCCGCACCTTTTAAATACCGCTGGTATTTAGAGTTCACAGAATGGCTGTGTTAGGCTCCAAAAAGGGAGCGTAGAGCATAATTTACCGCCACTGCAACTCTCAATACCAGCGGTGCTTACGGACGCGGCCAGCTCCAAAAACGTGCTCGTGCATGATTCCCCCATAGGAAACAATGGGGCATTTTGAGCTGAAAAAAAACCTAACACCTGCAAAAAAGCAGCGTTCAGCTCCTAACGCAGCCCCATTGTTTCCTATGGGGAAACACTTCCTAAGTCTGCACCTAACACTCTAACATGTACCCCGAGTCTAAACACCCCTAACCTTACACTTATTAACCCCTAATCGGCCGCCCCCGCTATCGCTGACCCCTGCATTACACTTTTAACCCCTAATCTGCCGCTCCGTACACCGCCGCAACCTACGTTATCCCTATGTACCCCTAATCTACTGCCCCTATCACCACCGACCCCTATATTATAATTATTAACCCCTAATCTGTCCCCCCCAACGTCGCCGCCACCTACCTACAATTATTAACCCCTAATCTGCCGACCGGACCTCACCGCTACTATAATAAAGTTATTAACCCCTAATCCGCCTCACTCCCGCCTCAAAAACCCTATAATAAATAGTATTAACCCCTAATCTGCCCTCCCTAACATCGCCGACACCTAACTTCAATTATTAACCCCTAATCTGCCGACCGGACCTCGCCGCTACTCTAATAAATGGAATAACCCCTAAAGCTAAGTCTAACCCTAACACTAACACCCCCCTAAGTTAAATATAATTTATATCTAACGAAATAAATTATTTCTTATTAAATAAATTATTCCTATTTAAAGCTAAATACTTACCTGTAAAATAAACCCTAATATAGCTACAATATAATGAATAGTTACATTGTAGCTATTTTAGGGTTTATATTTATTTTACAGGCAACTTTGTATTTATTTTAACCAGGTACAATAGCTATTAAATAGTTAATAACTATTTAATAGCTACCTAGTTAAAATAATTACAAAATTACCTGTAAAATAAATCCTAACTTAAGTTACAATTAAACCTAACACTACACTATCAATAAATTAATTAAATAAAATATCTACAATTAAATACAATTAAACCTAACACTACACTATAAATAAATTAATTACATCAAATACCTACAAATAAATACAATTAAATAAACTAACTAAAGTACAAAAAATAAAAAAAGAACTAAGTTACAAAAAAATAAAAAAAATAATTTACAAACATTAGAAAAATATTACAACAATTTTAAGCTAATTACACCTACTCTAAGCCCCCTAATAAAATAACAAAAGCCCCCCAAAATAAAAAAATGCCCTACCCTATTCTAAAATAAAAATAGAAAAGCTCTTTTACCTTACCAGCCCTTAAAAGGGCCTTTTGCGGGGCATGCCCCAAAGAAAACAACTCTATTGCCTGTAAAAAAACATACAATACCCCCCCCAACATTACAACCCACCACCCACATACCCCTAATCTAACCCAAACCCCCCTTAAATAAACCTAACACTAAGCCCCTGAAGATCATCCTACCTTATCTTCACCACGCCGGGTATCACCGATCAGTCCAGTGGAGGCTCCGAAATCTTCATCCAAGCCCAAGCGGGGGCTGAAGATATCCATCATCGGGCTGAAGAGGTCCATCATCGGGCTGAAGTCTTGATCCAAGCGGGCGCTGAAGACATCCATCATCCGACTGAAGAGGTCCATCATCGGGCTGAAGTCTTCTATCAAGCGGCATCTTCAATCTTCTTTCTTCCGGATCCATCTTCATTCCGCCGACGCGGAACATCCATCCTGGCCGACGACTTCCCGACGAATGACGGTTCCTTTAAGGGACGTCATCCAAGATGGCGTCCCTCAAATTCCGATTGGCTGATAGGATTCTATCAGCCAATCGGAATTAAGGTAGGAAAATTCTGATTGGCTGATGGAATCAGCCAATCAGATTCAAGTTCAATCCGATTGGCTGATTGGATGAGCCAATCGGATTGAACTTGAATCTGATTGGCTAATTCCATCAGCCAATCAGAATTTTCCTACCTTAATTCCGATTGGCTGATAGAATCCTATCAGCCAATTGGAATTCGAGGGACACCATCTTGGATGACGTCATTTAAATGAACCGCCATTCGTCGGGAAGTCGTCGGCCAGGATGGATGTTTCGCGTCGGCGAGGGTTATAATGTTGGGGGGGGGGTATTGTATGTTTTTTTTTACAGGCAAAAGAGCTGTTTTCTTTGGGGCATGCCCCGCAAAAGGCCCTTTTAAGGGCTGGTAAGGTAAAAGAGCTTTTCTATTTTTATTTTAGAATAGGGTAGAGCATTTTTTTATTTTGGGGGGCTTTGTTATTTTATTAGGGGGCTTAGAGTAGGTGTAATTAGCTTAAAATTGTTGTAATATTTTTCTAATGTTTGTAAATTATTTTTTTATTTTTTGTAACTTAGTTCTTTCTTCTGTTATGTGTGATCAGTCCACGGGTCATCATTACTTCTGGGATATAACTCCTCCCCAACAGGAAATGCAAGAGGATTCACCCAGCAGAGCTGCATACAGCTCCTCCCCTCTACGTCAGTCCCAGTCATTCTCTTGCACCCAACGACTAGATAGGATGTGTGAGAGGACTATGGTGATTATACTTAGTTTTTATGACTTCAATCAAAAGTTTGTTATTTTAAAATAGCACCGGAGCGTGTTATTACTTCTCTGGCAGAGTTTGAGGAAGAATCTGACAGAGATTTTTTACTATGATTTTAACCGGAGTCGTTAAGATCATATTGCTGTTCTCGACCATCTGAGGGAGGTAAAGGCTTCAGATCAGGGGACAGCGGGCAGATGAATCTGCATTGAGGTATGTGGCAGTTTTTATTTTCTGAATGGAATTGATGAGAAAAGCCTGCCATACCGTTAAAATGACATGTATGTATACACTTCAGTATTCTGGGGATGGTATTTCACCGGAACTACTGTGTTAAAGGTCACTAATCCTTTTAATAACTATTCTCATGTTAAACGTTTTTGCTGGAATGTAGAATCGTTTACATTGCTGAGGTACTGTGTGAATAAATGTTTGGGCATTATTTTCCACTTGGCAGTTTTTTGCTTTAATTGTGACAGTTTCGTTTCTCTTCACTGCTGTGTGGGAGAGGGAGGGGCCGTTTTTGGCGCTCTTTGCTACGCATCAAAAAATTCCAGTCAGCTACTTTTATATTTCCTGCATGATCCGGTTCATCTCTGACAGATCTCAGGGGTCTTCAAACTTCTTTGAAGGGAGGTAAATTCTCTCAGCAGAGCTGTGAGAATTCTTATAGTGACTGTGTATAAAAAACGTTGTTTTGTTTTCTTATGTACAAATTTAATTAGTGTTGTTTTTTACTAATGGGAACAAACCTTTGCTAAAAGTTGTGTTGTTTTAAAATTTGATGCAATAACTGTTTTTCAGTTCATTATTTCAACTGTCATTTAATCGTTAGTACCTCTTTGAGGCACAGTGCCTTTTTTTGCTAAAAAAGATTATAACCAAGTTGTAAGTTTTTTTTTGCTAGTGTGTTAAACATGTCTGACTCAGAGGAAGATATCTGTGTCATTTGTTCCAATGCCAAGGTGGAGCCCAATAGAAATTTATGTACTAACTGTATTGATGCTACTTTAAATAAAAGTCAATCTGTACAATGTGAACAAATTTCACCAAACAGCGAGGGGAGAGTTATGCCGACTAACTCGCCTCACGCGACAGTACCTGCATCTCCCGCCCGGGAGGTGCGTGATATTTTGGCGCCTAGTACATCTGGGCGGCCATTACAGATAACATTACAAGATATGGCTACTGTTATGACTGAAGTTTTGTCTAAATTACCTGAACTAAGAGGCAAGCGTGATCACTCTGGGGTGAGAACAGAGTGCACTGACAATGCTAGGGCCATGTCTGATACTGCGTCACAGCTCGCAGAGCATGAGGACGGAGAGCTTCATTCTGTGGGTGACGGTTCTGATCCAAACAGATTGGACTCAGATATTTCAAATTTTAAATTTAAATTGGAGAACCTCCGTGTACTACTAGGGGAGGTCTTAGCAGCTCTCAACGATTGTAACACTGTTGCAATACCAGAGAAACTGTGTAGGTTGGATAAATACTTTGCGGTACCGGCGAGTACTGACGTTTTTCCTATACCTAAGAGACTAACTGAAATTGTTACTAAGGAGTGGGATAGACCCGGTGTGCCGTTCTCACCCCCTCCAATATTTAGAAAGATGTTTCCAATAGACGCCACCACTCGGGACTTATGGCAAACGGTCCCCAAGGTGGAGGGAGCAGTTTCTACTTTAGCTAAGCGTACCACTATCCCGGTGGAGGATAGCTGTGCTTTCTCAGATCCAATGGATAAAAAATTAGAGGGTTACCTTAAGAAAATGTTTGTTCAACAAGGTTTTATATTACAACCCCTTGCATGTATCGCGCCGATTACGGCTGCGGCAGCATTTTGGATTGAGTCGCTTGAAGAGAACCTTAGTTCCTCTACGCTAGACGACATTACGGACAGGCTTAGAGTCCTTAAACTAGCTAATTCTTTCATTTCGGAGGCCGTAGTACATTTAACCAAACTTACGGCTAAGAACTCAGGATTCGCCATACAGGCACGCAGGGCACTGTGGCTAAAATCCTGGTCAGCTGATGTTACTTCTAAGTCCAAATTACTTAATATACCTTTCAAGGGGCAGTCCTTATTCGGGCCCGGTTTGAAAGAAATTATCGCTGACATTACGGGAGGTAAGGGCCACGCCCTACCTCAAGACAAGACCAAAGCTAAGGCTAGACAGTCTAATTTTCGTCCCTTTCGGAATTTCAAAACAGGAGCAGCATCAACCTCCACTGCACCAAAACAGGAAGGAGCTGTTGCTCGTTACAGGCAAGGCTGGAAGCCTAACCAGTCCTGGAACAAAAGCAAGCAGGACAGGAAACCTGCTGCTGCCCCAAAGACAGCATGAACCGAGAGCCCCCGATCCGGGACCGGATCTAGTAGGGGGCAGACTCTCTCTCTTCGCCCAGGCCTGGGCAAGAGATGTTCAGGATCCCTGGGCACTAGAGATCATATCTCAGGGATACCTTCTAGACTTCAAATTATCTCCCCCAAGAGGGAGATTTCATCTGTCAAGGTTGTCAACAAACCAGATAAAGAAAGAAGCGTTTCTACGCTGCGTACAAGATCTGTTAACAATGGGAGTGATCCATCCGGTTCCGTGGTCGGAACAAGGACAAGGGTTCTACTCAAACCTGTTTGTGGTTCCCAAAAAAGAGGGAATTTTCAGGCCAATCTTAGATTTAAAGACTCTAAACAAATTCCTAAGAGTTCCATCGTTCAAAATGGAAACTATTCGGACAATCTTACCCATGATCCAAGAGGGTCAGTACATGACCACAGTGGATTTAAAGGATGCTTACCTTCACACACCGATCCACAAAGATCATCACCGGTATCTAAGGTTTGCCTTCTTAGACAGGCACTACCAGTTTGTAGCTCTTCCATTCGGATTGGCTACGGCTCCAAGAATCTTCACAAAGGTTCTGGGTGCCCTTCTAGCGGTACTAAGACCGCGAGGGATTTCGGTAGCTCCGTACCTAGACGACATTCTAATACAAGCTTCAAGCTTTCAAACTGCCAAGTCTCATACAGAGTTAGTTCTGGCATTTCTAAGGTCGCATGGATGGAAAGTGAACGAAAAGAAGAGTTCTCTCTTTCCTCTCACAAGAGTTCCATTCTTGGGGACTCTTATAGATTCTGTAGAAATAAAGATTTACCTGACAGAAGACAGGTTAACAAAACTTCAAAATGCATGCCGCGTCCTTCATTCCATTCAACACCCGTCAGTAGCTCAATGCATGGAGGTGATCGGCTTAATGGTAGCGGCAATGGACATAGTACCTTTTGCACGCCTACACCTCAGACCGCTGCAATTATGCATGCTAAGTCAGTGGAATGGGGATTACTCAGATTTGTCCCCTACTCTGAATCTGAATCAAGAGACCAGAAATTCTCTTCTATGGTGGCTTTATCGGCCACACCTGTCCAGGGGGATGCCATTCAGCAGGCCAGACTGGACAATTGTAACAACAGACGCCAGCCTACTAGGTTGGGGCGCTGTCTGGAATTCTCTGAAGGCTCAGGGACTATGGAATCAGGAGGAGAGTCTCCTTCCAATAAACATTCTGGAATTGAGAGCAGTTCTCAATGCCCTTCTGGCTTGGCCCCAGTTAATAACTCGGGGGTTCATCAGGTTTCAGTCGGACAACATCACGACTGTAGCTTACATCAACCATCAGGGAGGGACAAGAAGCTCCCTAGCAATGATGGAAGTATCAAAGATAATTCGCTGGGCAGAGTCTCACTCTTGCCACCTGTCAGCAATCCACATCCCGGGAGTGGAGAACTGGGAGGCGGATTTCTTGAGTCGCCAGACTCTTCATCCGGGGGAGTGGGAACTTCATCCGGAGGTCTTTGCCCAAATACTTCGACGTTGGGGCAAACCAGAGATAGATCTCATGGCGTCTCGCCAGAACGCCAAACTTCCTCGCTACGGGTCCAGATCCAGGGATCCGGGAGCAGTTCTGATAGATGCTTTGACAGCACCTTGGAACTTCAGGATGGCTTATGTGTTTCCACCCTTCCCGCTGCTTCCTCGATTGATTGCCAAAATCAAACAGGAGAGAGCATCAGTTATTCTAATAGCACCTGCTTGGCCACGCAGGACTTGGTATGCAGATCTAGTGGACATGTCATCCTGTCCGCCTTGGTCTCTACCTCTAAGACAGGACCTTCTGATACAGGGTCCATTCAAACATCAAAATCTAACTTCTCTGAAGCTGACTGCTTGGAAATTGAACGCTTGATTTTATCAAAACGTGGTTTTTCTGAGTCGGTTATTGATACCCTGATTCAGGCTAGGAAGCCTGTTACCAGAAGGATTTACCATAAAATATGGCGGAAATACCTATACTGGTGCGAATCCAAAGGTTACTCCTGGAGTAAGGTTAGGATCGCTAGGATATTGTCTTTTCTACAAGAAGGTTTAGAAAAGGGTTTATCAGCTAGTTCATTAAAGGGACAGATTTCAGCTCTGTCCATCTTGTTACACAGACGTCTGTCAGAAAATCCAGACGTCCAGTCCTTTTGTCAGGCTTTAGCTAGGATCAAGCCTGTGTTTAAAGCTGTTGCTCCACCATGGAGTTTAAACTTAGTTCTTAACGTTTTACAGGGTGTTCCGTTTGAACCCCTTCATTCCATTGATATAAAAATGTTATCTTGGAAAGTTCTGTTTTTAATGGCTATTTCCTCGGCTCGAAGAGTCTCTGAGTTATCAGCCTTACATTGTGATTCCCCTTATCTGATTTTTCACTCAGACAAGGTAGTTCTGCGTACTAAACCTGGGTTCTTACCTAAGGTAGTCACTAACAGGAACATCAATCAAGAGATTGTTGTCCCATCCTTGTGTCCAAATCCTTCTTCAAAGAAGGAACGTCTTTTACACAATCTGGATGTAGTTCGTGCCCTCAAGTTCTACTTGCAGGCAACTAAAGATTTTCGCCAAACTTCTTCCTTGTTTGTCGTTTACTCTGGACAGAGGAGAGGTCAAAAAGCTTCTGCTACCTCTCTCTCTTTTTGGCTTCGTAGCATAATACGTTTAGCCTATGAGACTGCTGGACAGCAGCCTCCTGAAAGAATTACAGCTCACTCCACTAGAGCTGTGGCTTCCACTTGGGCCTTTAAGAATGAGGCCTCTGTTGAACAGATTTGCAAGGCTGCAACTTGGTCTTCGCTTCATACTTTTTCCAAATTTTACAAATTTGACACTTTTGCTTCTTCGGAGGCTATTTTTGGGAGAAAGGTTCTTCAGGCAGTGGTTCCTTCTGTATAATGAGCCTGCCTATCCCTCCCGTCATCCGTGTACTTTTGCTTTGGTATTGGTATCCCAGAAGTAATGATGACCCGTGGACTGATCACACATAACAGAAGAAAACATAATTTATGCTTACCTGATAAATTCCTTTCTTCTGTTGTGTGATCAGTCCACGGCCCGCCCTGTTTTAAGGCAGGTAAATATCTTTTAAATTATACTCCAGTCACCACTTCACCCTTGGTTACTCCTTTCTCGTTGTTTCTTGGTCGAATGACTGGGACTGACGTAGAGGGGAGGAGCTGTATGCAGCTCTGCTGGGTGAATCCTCTTGCATTTCCTGTTGGGGAGGAGTTATATCCCAGAAGTAATGATGACCCGTGGACTGATCACACAACAGAAGAAAGGAATTTATCAGGTAAGCATAAATTATGTTTTTTTTATTTTTTGTACTTTAGTTAGTTTATTTAATTGTATTTATTTGTAGGTATTTGATGTAATTAATTTATTGATAGTGTAGTGTTAGGTTTAATTGTATTTAATTGTAGGTATTTTATTTAATTAATTTATTGATAGTGTAGTGTTAGGTTTAATTGTAACTTAGGTTAGTATTTATTTTACAGGTAATTTTGTAATTATTTTAACTAGGTAGCTATTAAATAGTTATTAACTATTTAATAGCTATTGTACCTGGTTAAAATAAATACAAAGTTGCCTGTAAAATAAATATAAACCCTAAAATAGCTACAATATAATTATTCGTTATATTGTAGCTATATTAGGGTTTATTTTACAGGTATTTAGTTTTAAATAGGAATAATTTATTTAATAAAAAATAATTTATTTCGTTAGATATAAATTATATTTAACTTAGGCGGGTGTTAGGGTTAGACTTAGCTTTAGGGGTTAATAAATTTATTAGAGTAGCGGTGAGGTCCGGTCGGCAGATTAGGGGTTAATACTTGAAGTTAGGTGTCGGCGATGTTAGGGAGGGCAGATTAGGGGTTAATAATATTTATTATAGGGTTATTGAGGCGGGAGTAAGGCGGATTAGGGGTTAATAACTTTATTATAGTAGCGGTGAGGTCCGGTCGGCAGATTAGGGGTTAATAATTGTAGGTAGGTGGCGGCGTTGGGGACGGCAGATTAGGGGTTAATAAATATAATATAGGGGTCGGCGGTGTTAGGGGCAGCAGATTAGGGGTAATGTAGGTTGCGGCGGTGTGCAGTCTGCAGATTAGGGTTAAATTTTTTTTAATAGAGTGGCGGCGATGTGGGGGGACCTCGGTTTAGGGGTACATAGGTAGTTTATGGGTGTTAGTGTACTTTAGAGCACAGTAGTTAAGAGCTTTATGAACCGGCGTTAGCCCAAAAAGCTCTTAACTCCTGGTTTTTTTCTGCGGCTGGAGTTTTGTCGTTAGAGTTCTAACTCTCACTCCAGCCAAGACTCTAAATACCGGCGTTAGAAAGATCCCATTGAAAAGATAGGATACGCAATTGACGTAAGGGGATCTGCGGTATGGAAAAGTCATGGCTGGAAAGTGAGCGTTAGACCCTTACCTACACGACTCTAAATACCAGCGGTAGCCCAAAACCAGCGTTAGTAGCCCCTAACGCTGGTTTTGACGGCTAACGCAAAACTCTAAATCTAGGCGATAGGGATTAGGTGTAATTTTTTAAAATTTTTTAATTTTATTTATTATTTTCTGTAATATTAGATTTTATTATTTTCTGTAATTCTTGCTTAAAGGGACAGTCTACTCCAGAATTTTGATTAGACTGCCCCTTTAATTTATACTTAGTTTATTTTTATTTTTTTAAGTAGTGTTAGTTTTTTTTAAATTTAATAGTAACGTTAGTATTTTGTAAATTAGGTAATTTTAGTTCATTTAGGGGGGGTTAGGTTAGGGGGGTTAGGTTTATTGCGTTGTGGGCTATGGCGGTTTAGGGGTTAATACTTAATTAGGTTTATTGTGTTGTGGGCTATGGCGGTTTAGGGGTTAATTCTTGTTTAGGTTTATTGCGTTGTGGGTTAATGGCGGATTAGGAGTTAATGGTTTTAATAGGTTGCAATGTTGGGGTTGGCGGATTTTGGGGTTAATAGACTTTATTAGTTATTGCGGTAGGGGGTTGCTGTTGACAGGTAGATAGACATTGCGCATGCGTTAGGTGTTAGTTTATTTTTGCAGGCATTTTCGGGAGTTACGGTGCTCCCATACTCAGCGCAAGGCTTGCTGCGGCTGTCTTTTATGGCGAGGTAAAAATGGAGTAAGTCCTTGTGCTGGATATTGGATACCGATTTGCGACGCGGTTCTATGTTAGCTTATTGGAGTAATAATTGCGGGCGACGGGTGACATATACGTGCGTAACTTGTATGCTACGCCGTATATGTAATACCAAAATCGCGTAAAACCTGCCGGCGGAGGATTTTGCGGGCGACGCTGCATATGTAATGGAGGCCTAAGTTTTTGTCACGGAAAAGTGAGGAGTGTAAACACCAATCAGCAGCTAGCTCCCAGTTTTATATTGCTGCTCCTAAGCCTATCTAGGCTAACAAGAGAACAAAGCAAATTAGATAAAAGAAGTAAATCGGAAAGTTGTTTAAAATTGTATGTTTTATAGAAAGAAAGAAAGAGAATTTGGATTTCATGCCCCTTTAAATGGACACTAAAGTGAATATTTAACTGTTATTATTCAGATAGAGCATGCAATTTCCCTCTTAATATAAGGAGAGTCCACGGCATCATTCCTTACTGTTGGGAAATACTGAACCTGGCCACCAGGAGGAGGCAAAGACACCCCAGCCAAAGGCTTAAATACCTCTTCCACTTCCCCCATCCCCCAGTCATTCTTTGCCTTTCGTCACAGGAGGATGGCAGAGAAGTGTCAGAAGATTCGGAGTAGTTCCTTAGGAAGGGTATCTGCCCTTCGATATGGGACTGAAGTTTTAAGTAGTCTTGTTAGCCTCTCAGTGAGAGCATTTACGAAAGTTAATCTTTCTCGAGTCTGGAGATGCAGGTAGAGTCTTTCTGCAAACCCATCCAGACTGCCTGCTAACAACTCCTAAGCAATCGGTATTGACGAGTTTCACTGCCTGCTTGTTTTCTCACTCAAGTCTATGTCAGGAGCGATGCTACAAGACTGTCACACTTGAGAGGCTGTGTTTCTGTTCCACAGCATGAATTCTGGTAAGATTGTTTCAATTTTTTTCAAATGTTGAAAACGCTAGAAGACAGGATCACAGTGTGGCTCCTTTTATCCGAATAGACTGTTTGTTATGTGGCTGTAATGCATAGGTTTTTACTTTCACTTTGAGTGCTGCGCAACTTGTAGCTTGGCACCCTTTTTCTCGTAGCAGGAGCGGTCCTGCCTTGCGCACCATGTGACTGGGAGTGGTCTCGCTTTCATTTCCTCTTTCCTGACCGAGCTGGCTGTTGGAGAAGACTCTATTTCTCTTTATTTTCTGGGTCTAGGAGCTGGTGAGTGCCCCAGCCATTGGGAGTATAAAGGTGCTGTTTTTGAGAAATAAAGATCGTTTTCGAGTTCTGTTATTAGCTTAAGCTATGGAGGATTCTGATATATTAGTGGGTACTCCCTCTGTTCCAAATAGTAATACCTGTTTATATTGTGAGGAGGCCTTGGTATGCCCGCCCTCTCAGTTCTGTTCCACATGCCTTGACAACATTATTTGGTCAACGAAGGTTAACCTTTTTAGTACCACTGAGCCGTCCACCTCTGAGGACTCACCGTCCCGTGAGGTGCATAACCAACATTCATCTCCTTCTACACACGCAGCTTCCCATTGCACGCTTAATCCTCCATCTGGAGGGGGCCCTTTACCGCCAGATTTTACAGGCCAGTTACAAACGGCGGTGTCTGCGGCCCTCAGTGCTTTACCTCACCCTGCTAAACGCAAGCAAAAGGTTAAACATAGCTCTGCTGCCCCTGGGTCATCATGTGACTTATTGGATTTTACTGCTCTGTCTCAGTTATCCGAGGATGAGTTGCACTCTGAGGCTTCAGAGGATGACATTTTTGGGACAGAGTCTGCTGCCTCTAAGCCTCCTGCTGTGGAGGAACCAGCCTTTAGATTTAAGATTGAACACTTACGTTTTCTTCTAATGGAAGTCCTGTCTACATTAGAGGTTCCAGAGGCCAAGCTGCCTAATGAACCTTTGGTTCCTAAATTAGACAGAGTTTACGAGGACAGGGTAGTGCCTTTAACTTTTCCTGTGCCTGTAAAGAGGGTGAACATAATTAAGAACGAATGGGACAGAATTGGATCTTCCTTTTCCCCTTAGCTACCTACTGGTGCGACTCCTTATCAGATTTAATCCCCAGGATGTTATCCAGGAAATAATTAAGGCCTTGAGAATTGCTAATTCTTGTATCTGTGATGCAAACATGCAGATTATTCGTCTAAATGCTAAGGCTTCTGGCTTTTCGGTTCAGGCCCGTCGAGTGCTCTGGCTAAAGTCCTGGTCTACGGATATGACTTCTAAGTCCAGACTTCTTTCTCTCCCCTTCAAGGGAAAGATTTTTTTTGGTCCAGGCCTGGACTCCATTATCTCCACGGATACAGGGGGCAAGTCTAAGGGACAGGTTTCTAATTTTCGTTACTTTCGTTCTGATAAATCCCATCGACAGCAGTCCTCCGCTAAGCCCGAGCAAACCAAGAGTACTTGAAAGCCGGCTCAGTCCTGGAATAAGTCCAAGCAGAGCAAGAAGCCTGCCGAGACTAAATCGGCATGAAGGGGCTGCCCCGATCCGGCTCTGGATCGTGTAGGGGGCAGACTGTCGCTCTTTTCAGATGGTTGGTTCAGGAATGTGCAGGATCCATGGGTCCTGGAGGTCATAGCTCAGGGATACAGGATAGGTTTCAAATCTCATCCACCCACGGGCAGATTTCTCCTCTCAATCCTGTCTTCCAGACCAGAAAAGAGGGAAGCCTTTCTGGGGTGCGTTTGGGGATCTGACCTCCTTAGGAGTCATTGTCCCGGTGCCTATCGCAGAAAGAGGTTTGGGATAATAACCTTTTTGTGGTCCCAAAGAAGGAGGGAACTTTCACCCTGATTCTGGACCTAAAGTGCTTAAGCAAATTTCTAAATGTCCCCTCGTTCAAAATGAAGCAGATAAGGTCCATCCTTCCTTTAGTTCAGGAAGGACAGTTCATGACCCTATTGATCTGAAGGATGCTTACCTTCACGTTCCAATACACAAGGACCACTTCCAGTTCCTAAGGTTTGCGTTCCTGGACCAGCACTTCCAGTTCATTGCACTTCCGTTTGGTCTAGCTACTGCTCCAAGAATTTTTACAAAGGTTCTAGGGGCTCTTCTAGCTGTTGCCAGAACCCAGGGTATAGCAGTAGCTCCTTACTTGGACGATATTCTGGTACAAGCACCATCTTTTCGTCTGGCCGAGGACCATTAGGAATCTCTTCTCTCTCTCTTCTTCGATTTCATGGATGGAAGATAAACCTAGACATTAGTTCTCTTATACCAAGCACCAGGGTGAGGATATTTCTAACAGACCAGAGACGTTGCAAGCTAGCTTCGGCATGTCTTGCCCTCCAGACCTCCTTAAGGCCCTCTGTGGCTCAGTGTTTGGAGGTGATTGGTCTCATGGTGTCCAGCATGGACATCATTCCCTTTGCCAGGTTCCGTCTCAGACCATTGCAACTGTGCATGCTGCGGCAGTGGAACGGCGATCATTCGGATCTGTCTCAACAGATTTCTCTGGACAACCGGTCGAAAGAATTGCTCTCTTGGTAGCTCTGTCCAGATCATCTGTCCCGAGGGACATCCTTCTTAAGACCATCCTGGATGGGGAGCTGTTCGGGGTGCCAAGAAAGCACAGAACCTGTGGACTCAGGAGGAATGCTCCCTCCCCATCAACATTTTGGAACTTCGGGCAATCTTCAATGCTGTGAAGGCTTCGCCCCTTCTGGGTTCGTCCCAGTTTATCAGATTCCAATCAGACAATATGACCTCGGTGGCTTACATCAACCACCAGGGGGGAACGAGAAGCTCCCTAGCAATGAGGGAAGTATCTCGGATTCTGGAGTGGGCGGAGGCTCACAGCTGTTCGCTGTCAGCGATCCACATTCCGGGTGTGGACAACTGGGAAGCGGATTTTCTCAGCAGACAATCCTTTCATCTGGGGGAATGGTCTCTCCATCCCGAAGTGTTTGCGGGGATATGCAACTGGTGGGGGACGCTGGAGATAGATCTCATGGCGTCCCGTCTTAATACCAAGCTACCCAGATATGGGTCGAGGTCCAGGGATCCTCAGGCGGAGCTCATAGATGCATTAGCAGTGCCTTGGAGGTTCAGTCTAATTTACCTTTTCCCGTCGTCACCACTCCTTCCTCCTGTAGTGGCCCGCATCAAGCAGGAGCAGGCATCAGTGATACTGATTGCTCCATCGTAGCCGCGAAGGATGTGGTTCGCGGATCTGGTGGGTATGCCATCATCTCCTCTGTGGAAGTTACCTTGTCACAGGGATCTGCTGGAACAAGGTCCTTTTGTTCATCAAAACCTAGATTCTCTGAGGCTGACTGCGTGGAGATTGAACGCTTAGTCCTAGCCAAGAGAGGTTTTTCTGAGAGAGTTATTGATACTCTCATCCAAACTCATAAACTGGTCACTCGTCGCATCTATTTTAAGGTGTGGAAGACCTACTTATTCTGGTGTGAAGAGCGTGGAATTTCCTGGCATAAAGTTAAGGTTGCCAGGATCCTATCGTTTCTCCATGATGGACTGGAGAAGGGCCTTTCTGCCAGTTCCCTGAGGAGACAGATTTCGGCCCTGTCTGTGTTACTGCACAAGAGGCTCTCAGAGCTTCAAGATGTACAGTTCTTTGTTAAGGCTCTGACTAGGATCAGACCTGTGTTAAGATCTAAGGCTCCTCCTTGGAGTCTAAATCTTGTTCTTAAGGTTTTGCAACGGGCTCCGTTTGAGCCTATGCATGAAATTGACATTAAATTGTTGTCCTGGAAGGTTCTTTTTCCACTGGCTATTGCTTCTGCACGCAGAGTATTGCTGCCTTGCAATGTGAGCCTCCTTATCTGGTGTTCCATTCTGATAAGGCTGTGCTACGTACTAAGTTAGGTTTTCTTCCTAAGGTTGTGTCAGACCGCAACATCAATCAAGAGATTGTGGTTCCTTCCTTGTGTCTCAATTCTTCTTATTCGAAGGAACACTTGCTTCATAATTTGGACGTGGTTCGCGCCTTGAAGTTCTGTCTTCAGGCTACTAAGGCTTTTAGACAAACTTCTTACTTGTTTGTTGTCTATTCTGGGAAGCATAAGGGTCAGAAGGTCTCTTCGACTTCCTTATTTTTTTGGTTAAGGAGTGTTATCCGCTTAGCTTATGAGACAGCGGGACATAAACCTCCTCAGAGGATTACGGCTCATTCTACTAGAGCAGTGGCTTCCTCTTGGGCCTTAAGAACGAGGCCTCTATGGATCAGATTTGTAAGGCGGCTACCTGCTGCTCCTTATATACTTTTTCTAAATTTTACAAGTTTGATGTTTTTGCTTCGGCTGAAGCAGCTTTTGGGAGAAAGGTTTTGCAGGCTGTGGTGCCCTCAGATAAGGGTCCGCCTCTTTTTTTGTTCCTTCCGTTATCATTCAGTGTCCTCTAGAGCTTGGTTATAGTTTTTCCCAACAGTAAGGAATGATGCTGTGGACTCTCATTATATTAATAAGGAAAAGATAAATTTTGCTTATTAGATAATTTAATTTCCTTCTGTATAAGGAGAGTCCATGGCCCCCGCCCGTGTTCTCCGATGGGCGGCCCTCTAAATTATGTTTTTCTTCTGGCACCATTTATACCCAGATATTTCTCCTACTGTTCCTTGTTCCCTCGGCAGAATGACTGGAGGATGGGAGAAGTGGGAGAGGTATTTAAGCCTTTGGCTGGGGTGTCTTTTCCTCCTCCTGGTTGCCAGGTTCAGTATTTCCCAACAGTAAGAAATGATGCTGTGGACTCTCCTTATACAGAAGGAAATTAAATGATCTGTTAAGCATAATTTATGTTTTTAAACAACTTTTAGATTTATCTACATTATCAATTTGTTCTTAGTCATTTTATATGTAAACTTTCTGATGCACCAGTTGCTACTGAGCATGTGCAAGAGTTCACACTGTAAACAAATAGGAGTCTGTAATTGGCTGATGGCTTGACTTGATACACGCAGGTAAATGAAAGCTATCTTTGACATTTCTAGGTAAAAAAAAATGACTGTTAATTTAAAATTCAAAGTAAATAATATTACATTGTGTTTTTATTGCGTGTTTGTAGATTACGATATTCTACTGTATTTGTACTGTATGATCCTTTAATAACTTGCTCTTCAGGGAGAATCTTCCAAGCCGCTTCAAATTCAAAGAATACTGTCCCATGGTCTTCCGGAACTTAAGGGAGAGGTTCGGCATTGATGATCAGGATTATCAGGTACAGGATCAATTAGCTATTTTAAAACATTGCTGATAACCTCTGTATAATGTTAAAAAAAAAAAAAATCATATGATTTATTTTATATTCAGAGCTTTGTGTTTCTCATTTCAGGGCACATTTTTGCGTGGTTCTAGGTTTTTAAAGGGATAGGAAAGTCAAAATTAAACTTGCCTGATTCAGATAGAGCATGTAATTTTAAGACACTTTTAAATTCACTTCTGCTTTCAAATGTGCTTTGTTATCTTTGAATCCTTTGTTGAAAAAGAATATGCACATATCTTACACTAATGGGAGCTAACTGCTGATGGGTGCCTCTGCACACATTTGTCTCTTGTAATTGGCTAACTAGATGTGTTCAGCTAGCTGCCAGTTGTGCAATGCTGTTCCTTCAGCAAAAGATAACAGGAGAATGAAGCAAATTTTGATAATAGAAGTAAATTGGAAAGTTCTTTAAAATTGTATGTTCTATCCAAATTATGAAATAAAATGTTGGGGTTTCTTGTCCTTTTAAATGGACAGTACACTGTAAAATTGTTTTTATATGAATGTATTTTCCATGACTTGTTATACCAGCTGCAGAGTATAAAATGTATGAGAAATTGCATTTTCAGGTTTATTTGTGTATATGAAGTAGCTGGTTTTGTGCTTTTAAACCACAGCCTATTGGAATGGGTTGAGCTTCTGGTAATATCAGATCTCATTATGTTATCACTTTCAGTGATAACATAATATATCAAAACTTTCAGTATAGGTTGGGAAAACACAAGCTAAATCAGCTAATTCAAAGGCCAAAATAGGGGTAAAGGAGCTACTTGTAAACAATTTGTAATACACTCCAGCAGGTAAAATGGATCATTGGGGAGAATTTAAATGGGAGCAATGTTTTGGGTGAACTGTCCCTTTAATGCTTGTGGCTTTTTGTAAAGGACTGCAAGAGATAGACTATTTTATTAACATAATTGTAAAACTTTGGATATTTGCCTTTTCATAATGTTATTTTTTCCACCTGCTTAAAGGGACAGTTAACACTAAAATGGTTATTTTTTTTAAAAGATATACAACACCTTTATTACCCATTCTCCAGATTTGCACAACCAACATTGTTTTATTAATATACTTTATGATATTTAAACCTTTAAATTTATGCCTGTTTCTAAGCCACAGCTTCTTATCACATGCTTTTTTATTAGCTTTTCACTACAGGAGACTGCTAGTTCATGTGGTCATATAGATAACGTGCTCACGCTGGTTGAGTTATTTAAGAGTCAGCACAACACAGCACTAGTTGGCTAAAATGCAAGTTAACAGATAATAAATAAAAAGTCATGTGATCAGTGGGCTGTCAGAAGAGGCTTAGATACAAGGTAATCACAGAGGTAAAAAGTATATTAATATCCTTGTGTTGGTTATGCAAAACTGGGGAATGGGTAATAAAGGGATTATCTATCTTTTAAAACAATAACAATTATGGTATAGACTGTCCCTTTAAGCTTCTCATTTTCAGTGGGGAAGGACAGTCTTCCCAACTTTAATTGATCACTTTACCCCTAGCTATTTGGTGTTTCCTTTTATGTGGTTCCATATCAAATCTGTCCCAGAATGTTTTTTCTTGGAAAGGGATTTACAGTAATCAATATTCCATCTTTTGTATTTGGGCATCTTGTGTATATTCTAGAACAGGGCCTTAACAAATTTGTCAGTCATAAAGGTGTGTGAAAAAAAAAAGAATAAACATGACTGTTAAAGAGTTAGATACTTGTAAATGGGCAGTGTGTGAGCTAAGAAATAGCTAGCCTTAAAAAACTACTTGTCAGTTACTATGGAATGCTTACAGTCCATATCTATTTAAAAGTACATTGAGATATATCACCTGACATGGAATTTGACCGGTGGATAGTTTTATTTGTATGTCATTTTTTTGTTTATATATATATTTTTTAAAGTGTATTAATTAATTCTCTTTAACCTCTAGAGAATTGGCTAAAACTACTCATCAGTTACTATGGAATGCTTACAGTCCATATCTATTTAAAATAACTTAGAAATAAATTACCTGACATGGAATTTGACCCCTGTATAGTTTTATTGGTATGCGATTTTTTTGGTTATATTTTTATTTTATTTTAAAGTGTATTAATTCTCTTTAACCTCTAAAAAGCATGTAATTTTAAATTTATTTTGCAAGGTTTTATTGTTTTATTCATTCCCAAATATTTTTTTTATTTTGCAAACTACTTTAATGTGGAGACTGAACTTATTCTGAGTAACTATATTGATCAGAGCAAATATAAAAATTTACAGTTAAAAAAATTGCTTATTCTTACCTTCATCTAAAAGAAAAATATGGTTGATTTCATTAAACCGTAATCTTATATAATATAAAATGATTGCATAACTATCTTTATAGAGGCATTTTACTATCTTAAGCTTCCACAATTATGCTCTAATTTGTTAGTTTGTATTTTTAGCATTAGTAACCCTAGATTACCATGTGTTTAACCTCCTTTGTAGGGGTTAAAAGGACATAAACCTACATTTTTTTTCTTTCATGATTCAGATAGAGCTTAGAATTTAAAAAAAAAACTTTCTAATTTAATTCTATTTAATTTGTTTTGTTCTCTTGGTATCTTTTGTTGAAAATGATACCTAGGCAAGAGCTGCCGATTGGTGGCTGCATATATATGCTTCATCTTATTGGCTCACCAAGGGGCCAATTATCTAAAGGTCTCTGGGCTGGCAATGTTATTTAAGAATGCTCGCTAGTCCTTCTATTTCCTTGGTGGAATTCTTTAAAGCCCCTTTTTACCCTGAAAACAGGGCAGCTTGCTAAGGGACATATACTACATTTTCGTATGGGCAGGATATGCATACAGTATACAACAGAAGTAAGTACACCACAGTGCAATATCACTTAAATGTCAAATGATTCAAAATTGTATAACTGTGTTACATCTAAGTTTTACAGTAGGGTATTTGCTCTTATTTAAAATTAAAATCTAACAGTTTAGATTTACTATATTAAAAATACAGGCCCCAAGGCAGGAAATCAATGCAACAAAAGTCAGTGCACCTTTCATTACTGAAATTCAAATCTTTTATTTTTTTCAATACTTTGCATGTCCACCTTTATTTCTCCAACATAGGTGTGTCCGGTCCACGGCGTCATCCTTACTTGTGGGATATTCTCTTCCCCAACAGGAAATGGCAAAGAGCCCAGCAAAGCTGGTCATATGATCCCTCCTAGGCTCCGCCTACCCCAGTCATTCTCTTTGCCGTTGCACAGGCAACATCTCCACGGAGATGGCTAAGAGTTTTTTGGAGATCCTATGGATAAAAAATTAGAGGGTTTGCTTAAAAAAATGTTTGTTCAGCAAGGTTACCTTCTTCAACCAATTTCATGCATTGTTCCTGTCACTACGGCAGCGTGTTTCTGGTTCGAAGAACTAGAAAAGTCGCTCAATAAAGAATCTTCGTATGAGGAGGTTATGGACAGAGTTCATGCACTTAAATTGGCTAACTCTTTTATTCTAGATGCCGCTTTGCAATTAGCGAGATTAGCGGCGAAAAATTCAGGGTTTGCTATCGTGGCGCGCAGAGCGCTCTGGCTAAAGTCTTGGTCAGCGGATGTGTCTTCCAAGACAAAATTGCTTAACATCCCTTTCAAGGACAAAACACTGTTTGGTCCTGATTTGAAAGAGATTATTTCAGACATCACCGGAGGAAAGGGCCACGCCCTTCCTCAGGATAGGTCTTTTAAGGCTAGAAATAAGCCTAATTTTCGTCCCTTTCGCAGAAACGGACCAGCCTCTGCTTCTACATCCTCTAAGCAAGAGGGTAATACTTCTCAACCCAAACCAGCCTGGAGACCGATGCAAGGCTGGAACAAGGGTAAGCAGGCCAAGAAGCCTGCCACTGCTACCAAAACAGCATGAAGGGATGGCCCCCGATCCGGGACCGGATCTGGTGGGGGGCAGACTTTCTCTCTTTGCTCAGGCCTGGGCAAGAGATGTTCAGGATCCTTGGGCACTAGAAATAGTTTCTCAAGGTTATCTCCTGGAATTCAAGGAACTACCCCCAAGGGGAAGGTTCCACAGGTCTCAATTATCTTCAAACCAAATAAAAAGACAGGCATTCTTACATTGTGTAGAAGACCTGTTAAGGATGGGAGTAATTCATCCAGTTCCAATAAGAGAACAAGGGATGGGGTTTTACTCCAACCTGTTCATAGTTCCCAAAAAAGAGGGAACATTCAGACCAATTCTAGATCTCAAGATCCTAAACAAATTTCTCAGGGTTCCATCGTTCAAAATGGAAACCATTCGAACGATCCTTCCTACCATCCAGGAAGGTCAATTTATGACCACGGTGGATTTAAAGGATGCGTACCTCCATATTCCTATCCACAAGGAACATCATCAGTTCCTAAGGTTCGCTTTTCTGGACAAGCATTACCAGTTTGTGGCACTTCCATTCGGATTAGCCACTGCTCCGAGAATTTTCACAAAGGTACTAGGGTCCCTTCTAGCGGTTCTAAGACCAAGGGGCATTGCAGTAGTACCGAACTTGGACGACATCCTGATTCAAGCGTCGTCTCTGTCAAAAGCAAAGGCTCATACGGACATCGTCCTAGCCTTTCTCAGATCTCACGGATGGAAAGTAAACATAGAAAAAAGTTCTCTTTCCCCGTCAACAAGAGTTCCCTTCTTGGGAACAATAATAGACTCCTTAGAAATGAGAATTTTTCTGACAGAGGTCAGAAAATCAAAACTTCTAAGCTCTTGTCAAGTTCTTCATTCTGTTCTTCGTCCTTCCATAGCGCAGTGCATGGAAGTAATAAGATTGATGGTTGCAGCAATGGACATAGTTCCTTTTGCACGAATTCATCTAAGACCATTACAACTGTGCATGCTCAGACAGTGGAATGGGGATTATACAGACTTGTCTCCGACGATTCAAGTAGATCAAAGGACCAGAGATTCACTCCGTTGGTGGCTAATCCTGGACAACCTGTCACAGGGAATGAGCTTCCGCAGACCAGAGTGGGTCATTGTCACGACCGACGCCAGTCTGGTGGGCTGGGGCGCGGTCTGGGAACCCCTGAAAGCTCAGGGTCTATGGTCTCGGGAAGAATCTCTTCTCCCGATAAACATTCTGGAACTGAGAGCGATATTCAATGCTCTCAAAGCTTGGCCTCATCTAGCAAAGGCCAAATTCATAAGGTTTCAATCAGACAACATGACGACAGTTGCATATATCAACCATCAGGGGGGAACAAGGAGTTCCCTGGCGATGGAGGAAGTGACCAAGATAATTCAATGGGCGGAGGATCACTCCTGTCACTTGTCTGCAATCCACATCCCAGGAGTGGAAAATTGGGAAGCGGATTTTCTGAGTCGTCAGACATTCCATCCGGGGGAGTGGGAACTCCACCCGGAAATCTTTGCACAAATAACTCAATTATGGGGCATTCCAGACATGGATCTGATGGCGTCTCGTCAGAACTTCAAGGTTCCTTGTTACGGGTCCAGATCCAGGGATCCCAAGGCGACTCTAGTGGATGCACTAGTAGCACCTTGGACCTTCAACCTAGCTTATGTTTTCCCACCGTTTCCTCTCATTCCCAGGCTGGTAGCCAGGATCAACCAGGAGAGGGCTTCGGTGATCTTGATAGCTCCTGCGTGGCCACGCAGGACTTGGTATGCAGACCTGGTGAATATGTCATCGGCTCCACCATGGAAGCTACCTTTGAGACAGGACCTTCTTGTTCAAGGTCCATTCGAACATCCGAATCTGGTTTCTCTCCAACTGACTGCTTGGAGATTGAACGCTTGATTTTATCAAAGCGTGGGTTTTCAGATTCTGTAATTGATACTCTGATTCAGGCTAGAAAGCCTGTGACTAGAAAAATTTACCATAAGATATGGAAAAAATATATCTGTTGGTGTGAATCTAAAGGATTCCCGTGGAACAAGATAAAAATTCCTAGGATTTTATCCTTTCTACAAGAGGGTTTGGAGAAGGGATTATCTGCAAATTCTCTGAAGGGACAGATTTCTGCGTTATCTGTTTTACTTCACAAAAGGCTGGCAGCTGTGCCAGACGTTCAAGCGTTTGTTCAGGCTCTGGTTAGAATCAAGCCTGTTTACAGACCTTTGACTCCTCCCTGGAGTCTTAATCTAGTTCTTTCAGTTCTTCAAGGGGTTCCGTTTGAACCCTTACATTCCGTAGATATTAAGTTATTATCTTGGAAAGTTTTGTTTTTGGTTGCAATTTCTTCTGCTAGAAGAGTTTCTGAGTTATCTGCGCTGCAGTGTTCTCCGCCCTATCTGGTGTTCCATGCAGATAAGGTGGTTTTACGTACTAAGCCTGGTTTTCTTCCGAAAGTTGTTTCCAACAAGAATATTAACCAGGAGATAGTTGTACCTTCTTTGTGCCCGAATCCAGTTTCAAAGAAGGAACGTTTGTTACACAATTTGGACGTAGTCCGTGCTCTAAAATTCTATTTAGAGGCCACTAAAGATTTCAGACAAACTTCTTCTTTGTTTGTTGTCTATTCTGGTAAAAGGAGAGGTCAAAAAGCAACTTCTACCTCTCTTTCCTTTTGGCTTAAAAGCATTATCCGTTTGGCTTATGAGACTGCCGGACGGCAGCCTCCTGAAAGAATCACAGCTCACTCCACTAGGGCTGTGGCTTCCACATGGGCCTTCAAGAACGAGGCTTCTGTTGACCAGATTTGTAAGGCAGCGACTTGGTCTTCACTGCACACTTTTGCCAAATTTTACAAATTTGATACTTTTGCTTCTTCAGAGGCTATTTTTGGGAGAAAGGTTTTGCAAGCCGTGGTGCCTTCCATTTAGGTGACCTGATTTGCTCCCTCCCTTCATCCGTGTCCTAAAGCTTTGGTATTGGTTCCCACAAGTAAGGATGACGCCGTGGACCGGACACACCTATGTTGGAGAAAACAGAATTTATGCTTACCTGATAAATTACTTTCTCCAACGGTGTGTCCGGTCCACGGCCCGCCCTGGTTTTTTTAATCAGGTCTGATGAATTATTTTCTCTAACTACAGTCACCACGGTATCATATGGTTTCTCCTATGCATATTTCCTCCTGTACGTCGGTCGAATGACTGGGGTAGGCGGAGCCTAGGAGGGATCATATGACCAGCTTTGCTGGGCTCTTTGCCATTTCCTGTTGGGGAAGAGAATATCCCACAAGTAAGGATGACGCCGTGGACCGGACACACCGTTGGAGAAAGTAATTTATCAGGTAAGCATAAATTCTGTTTTTTGATGACAGACTCAATCCTTCTTAGCATGGAGGAAACCAGTGTCGTACAGCTTTCTGGAGAGATGTTTTGCCCTTCTTCAGAGAGAATTTTTTTTAGCTGCTCTTTGCTGGATGGGGTTGTGTTGCTCTACCATTCTCTTTAAAATACCCCAAAGTTGTTCTACTGGATTCAAGTCAGGTTACATACTTGGCCAGGTCATAGTTTTCACTTGTTTCTCCTTTAGAAACACCTTTGTGATTTTGGCAGTGTGCTTTGGATCGTTATCATGCTGGAATATTCGTCCTCTGCCAAACTTCTGGAGACTGGGAGTCATCTTGTCAGCCAGTATTTTGGTATATCCCAGGCATTCATGGTGCCATCTATAAATGTAATCTCCCCAACACCTTTTGCAGTCATGCAGCCCCATATCTTCACATTCCCACTTCCATGATTCACTGTTGGGACTATGCATTCACTGTAATAATCCTGACCAGGTTCACACCAAACATGCTGCACCCCATCTGAGCCGAAAAATTGTGTATTGATCTTGGCCATCTTACCAAATAATGTGCTCCCAGTATTCATCAGGCTTTTTATGTTCTTTAGCAAAGTTTAATCTTGCAGTTGTGTTCTGAAGAGCAAGCAACGTTTTTTTTCCTTGCATGCTGTCCATAGAAGTTGACATTATGCAATGTCCTTAGCACTGTCTGAGCTGTCACAGAAACTCCAATTTATATCGATAATCCCAGTGTCAAATCTGATGCACTTGCCTTAATGCAAATCTGAAGCACTTGCCTGTTGCCTGTTTTTCAGAGCTAGATTGGTCAAGTGGCGCACTGTCCGTGGCATCATTTTAGGAGGACATCCACTGTGGTTCTCTCAAACCCCAATGTAATGTTCTCTCCGTTTTTTCTCACAAATAAAAAGGTGGTGAGGTTGTGACAAAATACTCAAAACACTTAATACCCTAATAGAAAAACACAGGCATATGAAAATAAAGGTGATTGTAAGATGCTATATGCAGAAAGCAGCCCAATGTGATTTATATTAGCTGCAGGATTTAATTTGTTAAAGTGTGCCCCCTGCTCACTGCTAACTTCGCCCTACACATCAGAGTTTCCCTTTCCAGCAAGCTCCATTAATTTCAACATGAGACATCTCGCCATTCACAGGGACTGACCCTTTTTTAAGATTATTCCACCAGGGCAGCCCCTGCGACGGTCAGCATGATACACCATGTCTGATCTGGCTTGGTTTAGATAATCAGCCCCCCAGTGTGTTAACTAGTTTTCAGTAGTGCATTGCTGCTTCTTCATCAAAGAATACGTAGAGAATGAAACAAGATAATAGAAGTATATTGGAAAGTTGTTAAAATTGTATTCTCTAGCTGAATCATGAAAGAAAAATTTTGGGTTTCCTGTTTCCTTAAGGCAAGACAGTATAAATACTTGCTGTGAGTCTTATTTCGCAACTGTATTTTGCACACTTTACAGCTGGGCTTTGCAAGACCACTTTATTAAAAGCAATGTATATTGTGCAGCTTTTTAACCAACTAATTGGCTAAACAAAATTAATTGTTCATGAACCAGAATGGCGACTTTAGATGTAGTTTAGTTGCCTTGTCCTATAAATTAACATTTTCTCAGCATTTAGAGAGATCAGAAATTACAAAACCTTGTCTTCATTACCCTCCAAACAAAAGACTACGATGTCAGGATATCCTGTGACAACAGGTGCTTAATACAGTGGCTCAGTCAATAAGATTTAGATATCCGCAGTATAAGGGAGGGTTTAGCTCATTTGTAGTTTTACAGTTTATATTTTATACATTTAAAACATTTTTTTTTTATGTTTACTGATTTGTTTTTTGAGAACAAATATTTTATTAATATCAAGATGTGTGTAACTATATATATAATGTATTTATATATATTTTTAATCTTATTCATCAATTTTATCACCAATGACCTTCTTAAAATTAAACTCTTGTAACACCAGAAACTGCCCCCAGCATTTAAGAAAGTTGGCACTTTTCCTAATTGTGTTTAATATCATAAGCTTGAAGTAACATCTGTCTCCGAATATTAAACGTGTGTAGTGAAACAGATGGGAGCTCTTGTTTTAACTAATATCTGAAAATCACAGCTATCAATATCACATATATATATATATATATATATATATACATACAAAAAATGTTTTTTTTTTCCAAGCCATATCTTTTAGGAGAAAAATAACATTCAATTTGCCTAGTTTTCAAAGTCATTGAGATAAAATAAATAATTTTTGACCAAAATTAAAAGACTTTAGGACAATCCCAAAGTAAGTGAGAGTAAGAGGGATTCGCTAGATTACATTTAATACAAATATTTGTACCATCTTTCCTCCATTTACTAACAAGTGCTGAGGTTAAATAGTCCTTATTAATCAGTTTAAAATGAGATTCTGTAATATTTTGAGAGACAGCTAAATCCATCACTATCTAACTCCATGTTCCAAAAATCTAGTATATTGCTACAAATCACTTGTATGTCATATTATAATACCTTATAAATTGAAGATATGGAAAGCTTATTCCTTTCTCTTTTTTTCAATACGGGTATATAACGGGTTAACTTCCCAAATCTCAGAATATTTTCTAGTTATCAAATTGATATAATGTGTTGCTTTGAGAAAGGCAAATGTATGACTCCCAGGTAAATTATGATTTTTTTTAAAATTGAGTGAATGTAAAGACATTGTTTTTCAAAATACCAAAGATTACCAATATTTGATATTGATTTATTCTCCCGTATCTAAAATACCCTATATGTGTCTCCTGCTGGAAAATGAGGATTAACAATCAAAAGAAGAAATTTACTAAGACTATGGTCATATTTAATTATTTTATTTACCCTTCTCCAAGCCAGCAAGCCATCTCTAACTCTCTAGGAAAGATATGAGAGAGAAATGGAAGGGTATAAGACTCTATAAGATATTCTTCCATATCTTTATCAGAATATAACTGATAATTTGACAGCCAGTCTAAACATTTTTTTAATCATTTGAACCCTTCCCATAAGTGGGTTCCTTATACCTGACCAATTGTTAACTTTAGCAATTAACTCATTGATATATTTCAAAATATTTAGATCATACCATTTACCAGGGTTGGAAGAATAATTCAAACATTCTATTTCTGCAAAAATCACAATTATAATGTTCTATATATTTATTCAGCCATAAAATTTCTGATTTACAAAGATTTTCTTTACACCCTGAAGCAAGAGCAAATTTACTTATAAGATCTAAAATCTTATCTAAATTATACTTTGGCTGTGCCACATACAAGTCATCTGCAAAAAAATTAAACTTTGAAGTATGGCTTCCCAAAGTTAATACCTGTGAGCAATGCTTCGCTGCAAAGGGGGCCCATCAATAAATCAAAAAGAAGTGGAGAAAAAGGGCACCCTTGTCAAGTACCTATAGAAAGAGGAATAGGTGAATACATAAATGAATTAATTATAACATAGGCAACCAAATTTGAATATATCTTCTGGAGTAATTGACCAAAAGAACCTTCCAATTGGTAAACTTTTAAAGTTTCAAACATATATGGCCATTCTACCCTGGCAAAAAGATTACGACTTGCTTATATGGTGGTTAGTATTTTTTAGCAATAAAGTCTTTTTAATTAAGGTATGTGCATTGTTTTTAGGCATAATGTGTTTGCACACTTAATAGACTACATTATAGTACAAACATAACTTTTATATGCACTGTGAAACCAAAAAAGGGTGTGACTCACATTATTGCTATATTAGCTTTTTTTTTGCGGTGCTCTAGAACCAAACCTGCAAAATCAACGAGGTATGCTTGCATTGATGTCTAGACAGATTAATTATATCTATTAAAAAAAACAGATTAGTGTACACTGAAAAATAAATCACGCTCACTATACCATTTCTTTCAAATGACATGATGAGTCCACGGATCATCTAATTACTATTGGGAATATCACTCCTGCCCAGCAGGAGGTGGCAAAGAGCACCACAGCAAAGCTGATAAATACCACCTCCCCTCCCTCCCACTCCAGTCATTCTCTTTGCCTACGTTAGAGCAAGGAAGTGGTAAAGTTAGGTGTTAGTAAAAAGATCTTCAATCAAGAGTTTAGTTTTTTTTAAAGTAGTACAAGTTTGTGCTGCTTTGTTCTAGGGTGTAGCCGTAGTCCATATCAGTCTCTTCAGTAGAGCAGTGGTGGCTTTAGAGCAATGGGAACTTGTGGGACATAATTCTCACTGCGCCTCCCATGTAATTTATGCTGCCCTAATCCTGATAGTCTGAATAGCATTACTCAGACCTTATCTTTTATCCACAGGGCTATGTGAGGGAGAGGACCTCTCAAACCTGATGAAGCTGCCTTGCTATCTGGCTGATTTAAGATGTAAGTGCTGAATTTTATTTTGGGTCTGGGTAATAGGATCTCAGAGGAAGTGGAGCACTTTATTTCCTTGGGACAAATACCTCCTATAGATCAAAGGAGGTGACTTTATGGCAGCACTTTTTTAAGCTAGGCACTGGGGCGGTTAGACTAATAAATAGAAGGCTCTGTGTTTGGTGGTTTTTCACTTTTCCCGGTGGCTTAACTTTAACATAAGAAGCCGACGGGGAGATTACTTATTGAAACGCCCACGATGGGCGGAACTATGTGTGGCGCCAATACGGATTGTGCTCCACTTTCTTAGCACTTTCTGTGGTCAGAAGGAACCAGAGATAAAATCCTCAGAGTGATTCTTGGAGAACACTTGAACACATGCATTAAGACCGGATAGCGGTTTGTGATAGCTTTTCAACAGCTGAGTTCTGGATCTTCTTCTGAGGGTACTGTACCGTTTCAGAAGGGCAGGTAGGCACCTCAGCAAAGTTAAGCTGAGGTGTAGAGATGTTCTGCAATATTTGTGTAACTAGTTAGTCTTTTCTGCACACAAAAGTAAAAAAATTACGTTTTAAAATTTAAAGAGACAGTAATGTTTTTTTCTGTTTAATTTTTGTTAAGAATTTCAGTGTTATATTTAATAATTTGATCCATTGTGAGTCAGAATGGACCAAGAGGCCCTGCAAAATGTCACTATGTTCATTATGTTTTGATGCCAATGTGGAACCACCAATACCTTTCTGTTCCTCATGTATTGAGAGAACTTTAAGTTACAGAGATAGACTTTTTTCAGAGCCAACATTTTCTAAGGCGGATGTTGTTCAGGAGTCTAATGACAATGTTCAATATATGCTGCAGCTTTCTGCTCAAGCGTCCCAAGGTTTGCCACCCACACATGCAGTGTCCTGCGCTTCCTCTTTAACTCCTACTGGGGTTACGCTACAAGACATCGCTTCTCTTATGTCTTCCGCAGTTTCTGATGCGTTGTCTGCTTTTCCTATGTTACAGGGAAAGTGCAAGAAGAAGAGTAGACATTCAGTAGGTGAGGTTACTGACGCAGTTGTTGCTATTTCGGATGCCTCCTCACAGAAGCCTGAGGAGGAGGATCTTTCGGTAGCATATGAGGGTGAGGTCTCAGATTCTGACAGTGTAATTCCTCCTGCTGATACTGAAGTTGTATCCTTCAGGTTTAAGCTTGAACATCTCTGTCTGTTACTTAAGGAGGTTTTAGCTACATTGGACGACAATGACACTATGGTTGTAGTTAATCCGAAGAAATCCAGTAAACTAAACAAATATTTTGAGGTACCTTCTTTGGTAGAGGTTTTTCCTGTACCAGACCGAGCTTCTGAGATTATTTCTAAGAAATGGGAGAGACCGAGTATCCCTTTTTCTCCATCTACTATATTTAAAAAGATGTTTCCCATAGCTGACTCTATCAGGGAGGCTTGGCAAACAGTACCCAAGGTGGAAGGAGCTGTTTCCACTCTGGCCATTAGAACTACTATTCCCATAGAGGATAGTTGTGCCTTTAAAGATCCTATGGACAAAAAGTTAGAGGGGTTACTGACAAAGATGTATGTACACCAAGGTTTACAATGGCAACCTGCTGTGTGCATTGCTACCGTCACTAGTGTGGCGGCATATTGGTTTGATGCGTTGTCTGATGCCATTAGGACAGACACTCTCCTTGATGAGATCCAGGATATGATAAAAGCTCTTAAGTTACCTAATTCCTTTATTACTGATGCTTCCCTTCAGGTTATCAAACTGGGAGCAAAGATCTCAGGTTTTGCTGTTTTAGACCGCAGAGCCTTATGGTTAAAACCTTGGTCTGCGGATGTGTCATCTAAGTCTAAACTTTTAGTGATTCCTTACAAGGGGAAGACCTTGTTTGGACCGGGCTTGACGGAAATAATCTCTGATATTACGGGAGGAAAGGGTCATCTTCTCCCTCAGGATAAGAGAAACAAGCAAAAGGGAAGTCAGAGTAATTCTCATTCCTTTCAAAATTTCAAGGGAAATTCTTCAGCTTCCTCTTCCAAGCAAGATCAGTCTAAACCTTCCTGGAGACCCAATCGGTCTTGGAATAAGGGAAAACAATCCAAGAAACCTGCTATTGAACCAAAGACAGCATGAAGGGCCTGCCCCCAATCCGGGACCGGATCTTGTAGGGGGCAGACTTTCCTTCTTTGCTCAGGTTTGGGTTCGAGTTGTTCAGGATCCCTGGGCAGTAGACATAGTGTCCCAGGGATACAAACTAGAGTTCAAGAGTTTTCCTCCCAGAGGCAGGTTTCTGCTTTCAAGATTATCTGTAGACCAGCCAAAAAGAGAGGCGTTCTTACACTGTGTAAGAGACCTCTCCGACCTGGGAGTGATAGTTCCTGTTCTGATGCAGGAACGGGGTCTGGGGTTTTATTCCAATCTGTTTGTGGTTCCCAAAAAAGAGGGAACCTTCAGGCCAATTTTAGATCTCAAGTTTCTGAGAGTATCGTCCTTCAAGATGGAAACTATTCGTTCCATTCTTCCTTTGGTCCAAGAGGGTCAATTTATGACAACGGTGGATTTAAAGGACGCTTACCTGCATGTTCCCATTCACAGGTATCATCACAAGTTTCTAATGTTTGCTTTTCTAGACGAACCCTTCCAATTCGTGGCTCTTCCTTTCGGTCTTGCCACAACTCCCAGAATTTTCTCAAAGGTTCTGGGATCTCAGTTGGCGGTGCTCTGATTACGGGGCATTGCAGTGGCGACGCCCTATCTGGACGACATCCTGGTCCAGGCGCCATCCTTTCAACAAGCAAGGTCCCACACGGAAATGTTGTTATCTTTCCTGTGATCTCACGGATGGAAGGTAAATTTGGAAAAGAGCTCCTTAGTTCCAAATACAAGGGTAACTTTCTTGGGAACCATAATAGATTCCCTATTAATGAAGATTTTTCTGACAGAAGTCAGGAAATCAAAGATTTTCGATTCTTGCCTAGCGCTTCAGTCCGCTCCGCGGCCATTAGTGGCTCAGTGCATGGAGGTAATCGGACTGACGGTAGCGGCAATGGACATCATCCTGTTTGCCCATTTTCACCTCAGACCTCTGCAGTGAGACATGCTCAGCCAGTGGAACGGAGATTATGCGGATCTGTCTCTGCGAATACAGCTGGAGCAGGAGACAAGGGATTCTCTTCTTTGGTGGTTGTCTCAGGATCATCTCTCCCAGGGAACCTGCTTTTGCAGACCCTCCTGGGTGATTGTGACAACAGACGCCAGCCTTCTAGGATGGGGAGCAGTCTGGGACTCTCTAAAAGCTCAGGGAACTTGGACTCAGTCAGAGTCTGTTCTGCCCATAAACATTCTGGAGCTGAGAGCAATCTTCAATGCTCTTCTGACCTGGCCCCAGTTAACCTCAGCCCGGTTAATCAGGTTCCAGTCAGACAACATAACTTCAGTGGTTTACATCAATCATCAGGGAGGAACGTGGAGTTCCTTAGCCATGACAGAGGTAGCCAAGATTATTCGGTGGGAGGAGACCCACAATTGCTGTCTGTCAGAGATCCATATCCCAGGGGTTGACAGCTGGGAAGCGGACTTCCTAAACAGACAGACCTTTCACCCGGGGGAGTGGGAACTCCATCCGGAGGTGTTTTCCAGCCTGATCCTCAAATGGGGTCAGCCGGAATTGGATCCCATGGCATCTCGAGAGAAGGCCAAGCTTCCGAGGTATGGATTGAGGTCAAGGGACCCTTAGGCGGTATTGATAGGCTCCCTGTCGGTACCTTGGAATTTCAGTCTTGCATACCTATTTCCTCCGTTCGCTCTTCTTCCTCGAGTCATTGCTAGAATCAAGCAGGAGAGGGCGTCAGTGATCTTGATTGTACCAGCTTGGCCTCGCAGGATTTGGTATGCAGACCTGGTGGACATGTCATCTCTTCCACCTTGGAGACTTCCGTTGAGGAAGGACCTTCTACTTCAAGGGCCCTTCCTTTATCCAAATCTAGTTTCTCTGAAGCTGACTGCTTGGAGATTGAACGCTTAATTTTATCCAAACGGGGATTTTCAGATTCAGTCATAGAGACAATGATTAAGGCTCGTAAACCTGTGACTAGAAAGGTTTATCACATGATATGGTGTAAATATTTATATTGGTGTGAATGCAAGGGCTACTCTTAGAGTAGAGTTAGGATTGCTAGAATTCTGTGATTTCTCCAAGAAGGTTTAGAGAAAGGATTATCGGCAAGTTCCCTACCTAAAGGGTCAAATATCTGCTTTGTCTATTTTGTTACATAGACGTCCAGACGTGCAGTCGTTTTGTCAGGCCTTGGTCAGGATCAGGCCTGTGTTCAAACCAGTTACTCCTCCATGGAGTCTTAATTTAGTTCTTAAGGTTCCTCAAGGGGCTCCGTTTGAACCTATGCATTCCTTAGATATTAAGTTGTTATCTTAGAAAGTTTTGTTTCTTGTTGCTATTTCATCTGCTCGTAGCGTGCCAGAGCTCTCGGCATTACAGTATGAGTCTCCTTACCTTATTTTTCATTCAGATAAAGTAGTTTTACGTACTAAGTTAGGGTTTCTCCCTAAAGTAGTTTCTGTCCGGGAACATTAATCAGGAGTTTGTTGTTCCTTCCTTGTGTCCTAATCCTTCTTCTCAGAAGGAACGGCTTCTGCACAATTTAGATGTGGTACATGCTCTAAAATTTTACTTACAGGCGACTAAGGATTTTCGTTAGTCTTCTGCTTTGTTTGTGGTTTTCTCGGGAAAACGTAATGGACAGAAAGCTACGGCTACTTCTCTTTCTTTTTGGCTGAAGAGTATCATACGTTTTGCCTATGAGACTGCTGGACAGCATCCTCCAGAGAGAGTAACGGCTCATTCCACGGGGGCTGTTTCTTCCTCATGGGCATTCAAAAATGAAGCTTCTGTGGAACAGATTTGCAAGGCTGCAACTTGGTCCTCTCTTCACACTTTTTCAAAATTCTACAAATTTGACACTTTTGCCTTAGCTGAGGCCGCTTTTTGGAGAAAGGTTCTTCAAGCAGTGGTGCCTTCCATTTAGGTTCCCTGTCTTGTCCCTCCCTTATCATCTGTGTACTCTAGCTTGGGTATTGATTCCCAATAGTAATTAGATGATCCGTGGACTCTTCTTGTCATTTGAAAGAAAAGAAAATTTATGCTTACCTGATAAATTTCTTTCTTTCTTGACACGATGAGTCCACGGCCCGCCCTGTTCTTAAGACAGGTTGTTGGTGTGTTATAAACTTCAGACACCTCTGCACCTTGTTGCTTCCTTTCTCTCCTTTACTTCGGTCGAATGACTGGAGTGGGAGGGAGGGGAGGGGGTATTTTTCAGCTTTACTGTGGTGCTCTTTGTCGCCTCCTGCTAGGCAAGAGTGATATTCCCAATAGTAATTGGATGATCCGTGGACTCATCGTGTCAAGAAATAAATACATTTATCAGGTAAGCATAAATTTTATTTTCTGTGAAATACATGGTCGTTAAGATTAAGAAGTTCGTAATGACTGTAATTTTACAATTTTTCTACCTTCTTTAACATTTTGGGCATGTTTTGACATTCACACTCTTTTTATTTCAGGATTTCAGCTTATGTCTTTTCAAATAATTTAATTTTTATATGTGTGAGGCATTTTCCTCAATCTACATTTTTGCTTTCTCACAATTAGAACTCACTGACGCGCAGTGCACCTGTAAACAGTGAGAACCAGGGCCGCTTTGGTTCCCGCTTTCTCACAACATATGACAGGCGATTTGTCATCAAAACAATATCCAGTGAAGATGTGGCTGAGATGCACAATATCTTGAAGAAATATCATCAGGTACCAGGTCTTACTATTTAGCCCCCCCCCCCCCCCTCTAGCGTTTCTTATATTATTCTCTTCTCTGTCTTGCTTTTCTCTTTATATCAAGGATTGGCAAATTTACTTTCAATACCGAATTTAAAAGTAATGGTATGCAAAGATTTTTATTTTATTTTTTTTAAATTTAATAACTAATGAATTAGCTCATGACATGGAGTGTATGTACTATCTATCAGATAAAGTAGGGGGAAGAGAGCTGAAAATTTGTAAAGGGAATGACAGGGGAAGTTGGAGGCACTGCTGTTATACCTTCTTATTTTATTCCCCTGCCTTGCGCTAACCTTTATCTAGATAGCAGGATGCACTTTATTTAATATAGGTTATGGGAATTAAAAAGTAAAAAAAACCTCCCACTGTAAACTAAATAGAATGTTTAGTTTTACATATCCACTCAAGTGAGAAAACTTGTTTCAAAGGAAATCCTCTGTAGCAAGATATTTTGGTTAAAGTGAATGTAAACTTTAATAAATTAAAGCCCTGGATCATAAAGTAATCTTAAATACAGGGAGACTTTAAGTTGCTTAAAATTGCATGCTCTTTCTGAATTACAAATGAACAAATTTGGGTTCAGTGTCCCTTTAAGTGAGCGGTGAGAAAAAAAGGCTTGTTAGCACCGCACGGCTTTACCGACAAAACTCGTAATCTAGGTGATAGATAGTTGTAACATATGCTCGTTTGACGATATCAAATCTCAATTTAGGGTGGACAATAAAGACATCTTCGGCTATCTGCAGGTTAGACATTTCTTGAATACAAGGAAAGATATCTCTTTTGTAGTAAACTGGGATGACATGTTGTCAAGGATTTCTCTTTTTCGGGCTGGTATGCACTCCATTTCTTATTGGTATAAGCTAATATTGCAAAGAGAGGGGGAAGCCAATCTCGATTCTTTGGCACGAAGATGGGGGGTAGACATCCCAGGGATTAATAATAATAAGGCTTTTTAGTCAAAGTATTGTGAGAACTTTGCTTGCCACACCTTTTCTTTCCTGGAGAGAGTCCCAATTAAAATTGATCAATCGTACATATGTAACTCCCCATGTGTTAAGTTTATATAATAAAAATCAAAGTTTTCATTTTTAGAGATGTAATTTTCCTAGCACAAACCTAATTTATTGCATATGGAGTTGTCCTGAGGTACTTAGCTTTTGGGCCAAAATTTATTTTTGGCTCTCAAAAATAATTAGACAACAGGTGTACCTAAAGAAAGAGGATATAATCCTGTTATATGAAAATGTACTACCGCTGTTTAATCCGATTTCTAATTTTATAAATTTTACGATATGCGCGAGGAATATTATCTTCTCTTCATGGAAATCTAAATAAACACAATTTATTACAATTTATTAATAATATGCACATGAAATAAGTACTTGAGCAATATGATACATCTATTGGCTCAGAACATGAGATACAAAGATTTTTTTAAAAATGGGGTAATTTTATTCAAAGTTTACCAGTCAATGTACAGAAATAATATATTTTTCTGTTTCTTAACTCAATTTACATACAAGAAACTTACCTTAGAGGAGAACTGCCCGATTAGAAGGCATAAATATCAATAGTAGAGGTGTAGGGGGGGGTGTTCCCTCTCTCTTTTTTTTTCTCTCCCTTTTTCCCTCTTTCTTTTTTCCCCCCGATTTTAAGTTTATAGTGAAAAAATGTAACAGAGGAAGACTATTGATTAGTTCCAAAAGATTATATTGTCACTTGTCTGCTGCTCTTTTCTCTGATTTAATTAATGTTGTTGTTGAACTACATGCAGTATGTAATGTAATCTTTATTTTTGCATTTATAACGAAAATGTTTTGCTGTATTGTTTTGACATTTTTTTATAATTGTAGACAAAGTTTGTGATACATGGATGTTCCTCTGTTTTAATGGAAAATAAAGAATTAAAAGGAAAAAGTGTCATTCCCTTACTCATAATCCCCAGTCATTCTCTTTGCCTCTGTCAATGGAGGAGGTGAAGTTTGGTGTCTGAAGAAATGAATTCCTTTTTTGGGTACTTTCCCTGCAAGCAAGGATTTGGATTTAGCTTAGTTCACGTCAATCTCTTCAGTAGAGTAGTGGTGGCTTTTAAGCAGTTAGGAAGTTGTGAGGTAGTACTTGCTTTGTTTTCTAACACATTGCTGCCCATGGTACAGAAAGCCAGAGTTGGCTACTCTGTTCTTTCTTTTTGTTCAGGTCTCTGTAAGGAGTATGTGTCCTTTCACACCTTGTGAGCGGTCTCCCTGCCGGACAGCTAGACTGCAGGTAAGTGCTTTTGTCTTCTAGGTCTTGGAGACTTGCACTTCAGAAGAATATTTCATATGCAGTAGATGGAGACATTTTTAAAATCCTTTATACAGGATTTTTTCTGGTAGTGGGAAGGCACATTATGTATGTTGAGACTAGGGGTGAATCTTCCCTTTATTGGGCCGTTTTTCCTCTTTGGGCTAATTTTGTTGAAATACTTTATTAGTATGTGTGTGGGGCTTATGTTTTATAGATGGATTTATGTATAAACTTAAAATTTGGCAGTTGGTTTTCTTTGCTTGCTTAACTAGAACAGGCTAACTGACTTGCTTGAGCGTTTGTGTAAATTTAGCTCCGGTGTTGTAGGCAGAGGGAAACGCATGCCTTTTACTTGCTGCATATTTTCCTCTCTCTGCTGGTCATGTGACTTCTCTTTGCTGTCGGATATTCACGGAGCGGAGTGGCGTCATTGCATTTCAGTCTCTTCAGTGTCGATCTACTATACAATCGTTTTGGAGACTTCTGGCAGCCAAATTGTGTATTTAAAAAAAATTGTAAAATTTGGGGATTTTTTTATTTAGTATTATGGACATGGAAGACTCTGTGTCTTTTGACAAATGCTTGTTATGCCTATATGCACAAATTGTTTTGCTTATGCAATTCTGTGCTGCATGCTTAGCTAGAACACTTCAATTTAAAGATAAATTGTTGCCCGCTGAGCCCAATGTCTCTCAGGATGATGCTGTTCAGTCAATGCCACAGCTTTCTCCTCAAACGTCCCAAGCCTCTATGGTGTCAGAGTGCCCTGCAGTTCCTCTCAGCCTCCTGGAGGAGTTTATTTGCCTGCAGATTTTGCACAGGTATCTTCTGCGGTATCTGCGGCATTATCTGCTTTTCCTATGCTTGGAAAATGCAAAAGGAAAATTAGACATTCAGATAGTAAGGTTTTTGTTCCACCTACTGCTACGCAGGTTGCCCTCCCTCATAAGTCTGATAAAGAGGATACATCAGTAGCCTCTGAGGGTGAAATCTCAGAATCGGACAGTATTATTCCTTCATCTGATACTGAAGAAGTAAACTTCAGATTTAAGCTTGAACACCTTTGTGTACTGTTAAAGAAGGCATTGGCTACTTTTGACGACTCCAATACTTCTGCTGTTGTCAACCCTAAGAAGTCTAGTAAACTTAATAAATACTATGATGTTCCTTCCTCTGTGGAAGTTTTTCCTGTCCTAGACCGTGTGACGGAGATTATTTCACAGGAATGGGAGAAGCCAGGGATTCTTTTCTCCCCATCTCCCATTTTTAAAAAGATGTTTCCTGTTGCTGACTCCATTAAAGATTCTTGGCACATGGTGCCTAAAATAGAAGGGGCTATTTCTACTCTGGCTAAGAGAACTACAATCCCTATAGAGGATTGCTGCTCCTTTAAGGATCCCATGGACAAAAAGCTGGAAGCTTATTTGAAGAAGATGTATGTTCATCAAGGTCTTCAATGGCAACCTGCAGTTTGTATTGTCACAGTAGCATGTGCGGCATCCTATTGGTGCAATGCCTTGTCTGAATCAATTTTAGTAGAGACTCCGTTGGAGGAGATATGATAGGATTAAGGCTCTCAAACTAGCCAATTCCTTTATTTCTGATGCTAACATGCAAGTTATTAGACTGGGAGCCAAGATGTCTGGCTTCTCTGTCCTAGCCTGCAGGGCATTGTGGCGAAAATCTTGGTCAGCTGATGTTACCTCTAAGTCCAAGCTTCTGGCGCTTCCTTACAAGGGGAAGACCTTGTTCAGACCTGGTCTGGCAGAAATAATTTCTGATATTACGGGTGGAAAAGGATCTTTTCTACCGCAAGACAAGAAGAACAGACTCAAAGGACGTCAAAGTAGTTTTCATTCCTTTTGTTGCTTCAAAGGTCAAAAGTCTTCCTCTCCCTCTTTCAAGCAGCAGCAGTCCAAGTCTTTTTGGAAGCCCAATCAGTCTTGGAATAAGGGGAAGCAATCAAAGAAACCCTCAGCTGAGTCTAAGTCAGCATGAGGGTCGGCCCCCGGTCCAGGATCAGATCAAGTTGGGGGCAGACTTTCCCTGTTTGTCAAGCGTGGAGACGAGATGTCACAGATACTTGGGCTGTGGACATAGTATCTCAGGGTTACAAAATAGAATTCAAAACTTTCCCTCCCAGGGGCAGATTCCACCCCTCAAGATTATCTGCAGACCAGGTAAAAAGAGGGGCATTCTTGAACTGCATTCATGGGCTTTCCTCCCTGGGAGTGATTGTTCCAGTTCCAGTAAGGGAACAGGGTCTAGGGTTCTATTCAAATCTGTTCATGCTGCCCAAAAAAGAGGGAACTTTTCGATCCATTTTAGACATAAAGGTCCTTAAATAGGTTTCTCAGGGTACTGTCCTTCAAAATGGAAACCATTCATTCTATTCTTCCTTTGGTCCAAGAAGGTCAGTTCATGATGACCATAGACCTGAAGGACGCGTATCTTCATGTTCCCATCCACAGGGATCATCACAAATTCCTGAGATTTGCCTTTCTAGAAACACACTTTCAGTTTTTGGCTCTTCCGTTTGGCCTTGCCACAGCTCCCAGAATTTTCTCAAAGGGGGGCTCTCTTGGCGGTGATCAGGTCCCGGGGAATTGCAGTGGTGCCATTCCTGGACAACATATTTGTTCAGGCGCCATCTTTTCATCAAGCAAACTCTCATACAGAGATCTTGTTGTCTTTTCTACGTTCCCATGGTTGGAAAGTGAAGCTGGAAAAGAGTTCCCTTGTTCCAGCTACAGGGTGGTTTTCTTAGGGACCATAATAGATTCCCTATCTATGAAAAATTTTCTGACTGAGGTCAGAAAATCCAGAATTCTCTCCTCTTGTCTCTCTTTACAGACTACTGTTCGGCCATCAGTGGCTCAATGTATGGAGGTAATTGGTCTGATGGTCGCTTCCATGGACATCATTCCCTTTGCTCGATTTCATTTGAGAGCTCATCAATTATGCATGCTCAGACAATGGAACGGAGACCATACGGATCCTTCTCAGAGGATAGATCTAGACCAGTCGACAAGAGACTCTTTCCCGTGGTGGCTTTCTTAGGACCATCTGTCTTAGGGCACATGCTTCCGGACACCTTCATGGGTGATTGTGACCACGGACGCCAGCCTGCTAGTCTGGGACTCGTTAAAGGCGCAGGGACTATGGACTCAGGGGTCTGCTCTCCCCATAAATATCTTGGAATTGAGAGCAATTTACAATGCTCTGATGGCTTGGCCTCAATTGTCCTTAGCCCAGTTTATCAGGGTTCAGTCGGACAACATCACCTCAGTGGCTTACATCAGCCACCAGGGAGGAACTCTGAGTTCAATAAAATGAGTGGACCCTGCGCTAATATCAGATACCTCTAGCTCCCCTCGGAAGGTTCCCTAGTGAACCTTATGATATACAATATTAGAAGTGATGAAGCAAGCGCCACAATAGTTCCTTAGCCATGAAGGAGGTGGCACGGATTATTCAGTGGGCGGAAGCTCACAATTGTTGTTTATCTGCCATCCACATTCCTGGAGTGGACAACTGGGAAGCGGATTTCCTGAGCAGACAGACATTTCATCCCGGGGAGTGGGCTCTCCATCCGGAGGTGTTCTCCAGGTTAACCCTCAAATGGGGGGTGCCGGAGTTGGATATGATGTCGTCTCGGCATAACGCCAAACTTCCAAGGGACGGTTCAAGGTCAAGAGATCTTCAGGCCACTCTGATAGATTCCTTGGGATTTCGGTCTAGCATACCTGTTTGCTCCGTTTGAGCTCCTTCCACGAGCTATTGTTCGTATCAAACAGGAGAGCGCATTGGTAATTCTAATAGCTCCTGCATAGCGGCCACCTTGGAGGTTTCCTCTGAGGAAGGACTTTCTAACTCAGGGTCCATTCCTCCATATAAATCTCGTTTCTCTGAAGCTGACTGCTTGGAGATTGAACGCTTAGTTCTGTCTAAGCATGGATTTTCTGAGTCGGTCATTGAGACCATGATTCAGGCTCGCAAGCCTGTTACTCGAAAAATTTACCATAAGGTATGGCGTAAATACCTTTATTGGTGTGAATCTAAGGGCTTCTCTTGGAGTAGGGTCAGGATTCCTAGAATGTTGTCTTTTCTCCAGGAAGGTCTGGAGAAAGGGTTGTCAGTCAGTTCTCTGAAAGATCAGATTTCTGCATTATCTATTTTATTACACAAGCGTCTGGCGGATGTGCCAGATGTTCAAACTTTTTGTCAGGCCCTGGTCAGAATCAGGCCTGTGTTTAATGCTGTTGCTCCTCCTTGGAGCCTTAATCTTGTTCTTAAAGTTTTGCAGCAGGCTCCGTTTGAGCCAATGCATTCCATAGATATTAAGTTGCTATCTTGTAAGGTTTTGTTTCTTATTGCTATCTCTTCTGCTCTGAGAGTTTCGGAATTCTCGGCTTTACAGTGTGCTTTGCCTTACCTTATCTTTTATGCGGATAGGGCAGTTCTTCATACTAAATTAGGGTTTCTTCCAAAAGTGGTTTCGGATAGAAATATTGATCAGGAAATTGTTGTTCCTTCTCTCCTTGTCCCAATCCTTCTTCTCATAAAGAACGTCTGTTGCACAATTTGGATGTTGTGCGTGCTCTAAAATTCTACCTACAGGCGACTAAGGATTTTCGCCAGTCTTCTGCCCTGTTTATTTGTTTCTCAGGAAAGCGTAAGGGCCAAAGGCTACTGCTACTTCTCTTTCCCTCTGGTTGAGAAGTATAATTCGTTTTGCTTATGAGATTGCTGAACAGCAGCCTCCTGAGAGAATTACAGCTCATTCCAATAGGGCTGTCTCCTTTTCTTGGGCTTACAAAAATACCTTAAATACCTCTCCCACTTCCCCCATCCCCCAGTCATACTTTGCCTTTCGTCACAGCAGGGGGGAAGGAGAAGCTACCTAGCAATGAGGGAAGTGTGTGGGATTCTGGAGTGGGCAGAGCCCCACAGCTGTTCGCTGTCAGTGATCCACATTCCGGGTGTGGATAACTGAGAAACGGATTTTCTCAGCAGACAGCCTTTTTTATACGTGGGAATGGTCTCTCCATCCCGAAGTGTTTGCTGAGATATGCTACAGGTGGGGGACACCGGAGATAGATCTCATGGCGTCTCGTCTCAATACCAAGTTACCCAGATATGGGTCGAGGTCCAGGGATCCTCAAGCAGGGCTAATAGATGCGGCCTTGGAGGTTCAATCTAATTTACCTTTTCCCAACGTTACCACTCCTTACTCATGTAGTGGCCCGCGAAGAACGTGGTTCGTGGATCTGGTGGGGATGTCATCTTCTCCTCCATGGAAGTTACCTTGTCGCAGAGATCTGCTGGAACAAGGTCCTTTTGTTCATCAAAATCTAGATTCTCCGAGGCTGACTGCGTGGAGATTGAACGCTTAGTCCTAGCCAAGAGAGGTTTTTCTAAAAGAGTTATTAATACTATCATTCAAGCTCGGAAACCGGTTACTTGTTGCATCTATCTAAGGTGTGGAGAACCTATTTATTCTGGTGTGAAGAGCGTGGATTTCCCTGGCATAAAGTTAAAGGGACATAATACTCACTTGAAACTGATGCACTATAACTGTAAAAAGCTAACAGGAAAATATCACCTGAGCATCTCTATGTAAAAAAGGAAGATATTTTACCTCACAATTTCCTCAGCTCAGCAGACTAAGTTCTGTGTAAAAAGTTATACTCAGCTTTTTACAGCTATACTACATCACTTTCAAGTGTTTAAACATTTGGGTATTATGGCCCTTTAAGGTTGCTAAGATCCTATCGTTTCTCCAGGATGGACTGGAGAAGGGTCTTTCTGCCAGTTCCCTGAGGGGACAGATTTTGGCCCTGTCTGTTTTACTGCACAAGAGGCTCTCGGAGCTTCCAGATGTACAGTCCTTTGTTAAGGCTCTGATTAGGATCAGACCCGTGTTCAGATCTAAGGCTCCTCCTTGGAGTCTGAATCTTGTTCTTAAAGTTTTGTAGCGGGCTCCGTTTGAGCCTATGCATGAAATTGACATTAAGTTGTTATCCTGGAAGTTTTTTTTTCTACTGGCTATTGCTTCTGAGTGCAGAGTATCTGAGATTGCTGCCTTGCAATGTGAGCCTCCTTATCTGGTGTTCCATTCTGATAAGGCTGACATACTTACTAAGTTAGGTTTTCTCCCTAAGGTCGTGTCAGACCGCTACATCAATCAAGAGATTGTGGTACCTTCCTTGTGTCCTAATCCTTCTTCTTTGAAGAAACGTTTGCTTCATAATTTGGACGGGGTTCGAGCCTTGAAGTTCTATCTTCAGGCTACTAAGGATTTTAGACAAACTCCTTCCTTGTTTGTTGCTCTATTCTGAGAAGCGTAAGGGGCAGAAGGTCTCTGCGACTTCCTTGTCTTTTTGGTTAAGGAGTGTTATACGCTTAGCTTATGAGACAGAGGGACATAAGCCTCCGCAAAGATTTACGGCTCATTCTACTAGAGCAGTGGCCTCCTCTTGGGCCTTTAAGAACGAGGCCTCTATGGATCAGATTTGTAAGGCGGCTACCTGGTCCTCCTTACATACTTTTTCTAAATTTTACAAGTTTTATGTTTTTGCTTCTGCTGAAGCAACCTTTGGGAGAAAGGTTTTGCAGGCTGTGGTGCCCTCAGATTAGGGTCCGCCTCTCTTTTTGTCCCTCCCGTTATCATTCAGTGTCCTCTAGAGCTTGGGTATAAGTTTCCCAACAGTAAGGAATGAAGCCATGGACTCTCCTTATATTAAGAAGGAAAACATAAATTATGTTTACCAGATAATTTAATTTCCTTCTGTATAAGGAGAGTCCACGGCCCCCGCCCGTGTTCTCCGATGGGTAGCCCCCTACATTATATTTTTCTTCTGGCACCTTTTATACCCTGATATTTCTCCTGCTATTCCTTGTTTCCTCGGCAGAATGACTGGGGGAGTGGGAGAGGTATTTAAGCCTTTGGCTGGGGTGCCTTTGCCTCCTCCTGGTGGCCAGGTTCAGTATTTCCCAACAGTAAGGAATGAAGCTGTGGATTCTCCTTATACAGAAGGAAATTAACTTATCTGGTAAGCATAATTTATGTTTTTGCCTCAGCTAAGGCCTCTTTTGGGAGAAAGATTCTTCAAGCGGTGGTGCCTTCTTTTTAGGTCTGCCTGTCTTGTTCTCCCTCCCTGTTCATTCTGTGTCTTCTAGCTTGGGTATTGGTTCCCACTTGTAATTGAATGATGTTGTGGACTCTCTATATCTTAGGAAAGAAAACAAAATGTATGCTTACCTGATAAATTTCTTTCCGGATATGGAGAGTCCACGACCCCACCCTTTATTTAGACACTTATTTTTGACTAAACCTCAGGCACCTCTACACCTTTGTGTCATTCCTTTTCCATTTCCCTTCGGTCGAATGACTGGGGATTATGGGTAGGGGAGTGCCACTTAACAGCTTTGCTGTGGTGCCCTTTGCCTCCTCTTGCTGGCCAGGAGTCGTGGACTCTCCATATCCGGAAAGAAAGAAATTTATAAGCTAAGCATAAGTTTTGTTTTTTAAAATACCTCTAACCGTACCTCTCTTTCATATATCAATCTCTGCTTACCCCTCTTGCAGCTCTGCAAACTCCCTTATTTCCTTAGAAGTTAATTATCTTTTTCTTTTGTCTACAGTTTATAGTAGAGTGCCATGGGAATACTCTGCTCCCTCAGTTCCTTGGTATGTACCGTCTAACTGTAGATGGCGTGGAAACGTACATGATAGTCACAAGGAATGTTTTCAGCCACCGACTCGGGGTTCACCGCAAGTATGACCTTAAGGTAAGGCCAGCTCTGCCTGAAGATGACTGCCTCTTTCAGACTTAGATGCTACATGCAGTAGTGGTGGGGAAATTATTTTGTCGTTCATGCAAACATTATAGCTTGTTTTGCTGCTCATTGTGTAATAGCTGGGTGCTAACCTGTGTCTTCTCTGACCAACCACACAGGGCTCTACTGTGTCAAGAGAAGCCAGTGATAAAGAAAAGGTGAGTGCTTTTTTTTGCATTTTGTGTAGTGGCTCTGAGTCTTCTGTCTACTCTAAGCATATTTTTTTTTTTATCATTGTGATATTATTAATGAAACAGAACCAAAGTACGCATTCTCTTAAGAATGGTGTTAAAGGGCGTTACACAAAGTGTAAAACTAGTGTCTACAGAAAATATAGAGTGAGCTTTTACTTATTCTCTCACCACTATTCCTCCTTTTTATTCACTGTCCCTCTCCATCTCTCACTCTGTCTCAATCCCTCCCCTCCTTCATTGCACTCTTTTCCATCTCCCCCATCTCTTTTTCATAAAATTGAGCAGCCAATTAGACACACACCTCCTTAAAATACAAATAACTCATGTCAACACAAAAAAAGTTACTCTTTCTGCACTCTCCAACTACAGGCCAAGGACCTTCCCACATTTAAAGATAATGACTTCTTGAATGAGGGACAAAAGCTTCATGTGGGGGAGGAGAATAAGAAAATCTTCATGGAGAAACTTAAGAGAGATGTGGAGGTGAGCAGATGGTCTGAGTGAGATCAGTTCATGACACTGGGGTTGGGTGTGTGAATATAGAGAGCAAGAAAAGTGAAAACATTATTATTGTATTAAAAACTCAGTATTTCGCAACATCATTAAAACAAAGCTAAAGGAAACATTTAAAATGAACTAATATAAGCTTATAAACATTATTTTTCAAGGACATTCTAGTACTAAGTATGCTGGGAGTCAAACTTTTATGAACACATTTACAGTGTTTTAAAAAAAAACACGTGATTGCTACTATTTATATTTGGTGTGGCGCAGCCCCTGATTTGACCATATGCTCTGTGTATGTATATGATTGACTAGCAGTCAGCCGTTTGAAGAGTGACAAGGCTGCAAGATATGCACCAGAAATGTCCACCAGTTTGTCCTACCAGTTTCCTTTAAAAAAAGGTGTTGAGAGTCCACAATCCATTACTCTTAAGAATTATACTCCTGGCTACTTGGAGGAGGCAAAAATCCCAAAGCGCCAAGAGCTCTTAAAACCCCTCCCACCTTACTAGAAACTAGTCTTCTCTTGGCCTTCGCAGGAGGAAAGTAAAGAAGGAAGGTGCTAAAGGTGTTTGTAAGAATGATGCTCAGAACAATTTAAGGCCCAGTTTCCCCTTAGAGAGCTACTATCTTGACAAAAGGATGTCTTTAGAGTAGGGGTAGTGGCACAAGTACACCCTATGGAAATTAGTCACAGGCCTGCCACAGGTGCCACAGGGACCGGTGCCTAGCCGCCTCCTGTTTGTTCAACACTATACTCTGTATATTTAGATCCTCTGCTGTCACGCGTACAGCACTGGATAGGCTATCTACTGGAAGCTGTTCCTTCTACTTTTGGTAAGTCCAGTAGTATGGGTGCCTATCAGCTAAGTGTGGCAGTTGTTATTGGCACCTGCTTATTCTGTAGGCTATTAGTATGCACTCTCCTATGGGTATATCATAGCCTGGGGACTATGTGAATATAAGTACCTTATTTCATCCTATAGTAAGCCTTTGTTTTTGATAAGCGCATGTCCACTGGTTAGGGCATGTCGTTTTTTTTTCGCACACCGTTTTTTTTTTGTTTGCACTCTTTGGGGTATATTTATTAAAGTGCGGACGGACATGATACAATGTAGCGTATCATGTCCACCGCACATCGATAAATGTCGACAGCATACGCTGTCGGCATTTATCATTGCACGAGCAGTTCTTTTGAACTGCTGGTGCAATGCCGCCCCTGCAGATTCGAGGCCATTCAGCCGCTAGCAGGGGGTGCCAATCAACCCGATCATATTTGATCGGGTTGATTTCTGTCTGCCGCCTCAGAGCAGCGGACAGGTTATGGAGCAGCCGTCGGTACGGAACTTGATAAATTGACCCCATAGTTTGTTAGCACACGTCAGCATATGCAGATGTCTGGTTTTATTTTTTGCTTTTTACTTAGCGTGTCGGCTTTTTCACTCTTTTATTCATGTACGCTCATCATGCGTGCACCAGTAGGTGAGCTATTTGACATTTATGTGCCAGGTTTTTAGCACACTTCATTTTTCGGGGGCTTAGTCTCTTTTGTACGTCTGTAGTTGGGTTTCCACTCATCCGATGCTGTATAGATGTTTTACTTTTATGAAGTTTGTTTAAGCCTCTAGTGAGGGAGTAAGATTTTGTTACTTCCAAGAGCAGCTTTATTTGGGTGTAAGGTTGCTTTATTTACCCTGCCTGAATTGCAATGTTTAAATCATTGTCTGTATTTTGATCTTCTCATAGCCTGCCTGCTATTCTCCTTGTTGTAATTGAGCATACTAATTCTGTACCCTCTTCTGTTAATACTAGTACCTCAGAAGTTAGATACTCTGAACACTTTCCTACTAATATAAAGTGTATTTTTTTCAAGCTGGTTGATGTAGTCACCCCTGTTCAGCTTTGCAAATCATGTTCAGATCATCTTATGCAATCTAATCAGTCTAATGCTGCTCTTGCTTCTAAGGGTATCTGTCCTCCCTCTGTTTGTTCTGCACAGGGGAGTTCTTCAGATTTTGCTCCAGGATTTAAAGATTTTGTATACTCTACTGTATCTGAGATGTTGGCAGCCATGCGTAAGCAAGAATATGGTTACTAATAATACCTCTACTAGTTTGTCTAATTTGAGTAAATCCAAGTTCGTTAAGCTAAATGTTCTTCTGATTTATCTTCTGAGGGTGAAGTGTTCAGATGATCAAGAGTCAGTCTCTGATCAGGAAACTTAATTATCCTCTTTTTTTTTTTAAATTTAAACTTGAACACCTTTGTTCTCTTCTAAAAGAAGTGTTATGTACTTAAGGGGTTCTGGACTCTAAGGTTGCTGAGGATAAATCTGTTAAAAAGATGGATTTAATATTTTTTTTTAAAAAATCATCTGACGTACAGTTCCTGATGCTATCTCTGAGATAATTTCTAAAGAGTAGTCTAAGTTTGGTATCCCTTTTAATCCAGCTCAATTATTTAAAGGGACACTAAAGTCAAAATTAAACTTTCATAATTTAGATAGAGCATTCAATTTTAAACAATTTTCTAGTTTACCTTCATTAACAAATGTTCACCGTTTTTTTATATTTACAATTTTTTAGTCACCAGTTCCTACTGAGCATGTGCAAGAATGCCCAGACTATACGTATATACATTTGTTATTTGCTGATGGCTATCATATGATACAGGAGGAGTGGAAATTACTTTGAAATTTGTCAGAAACTACTCATTTGAAGTTTGGACTAAGTGCTATTGCATTTTCTTCTTATCATGCATTTTTTGATTATGCAAATCTACTGTATTTACTGGTCCTTTAACAGGATATTTAATTTGCCTGCTTCTAATTTAGAGCATTTGAACTATTCCTAAGGTGAATGGGGCTATTTGTACTTGGTCTAAATGTAGTACTATTGCTTTTGAGAATAGTACCTATTTTAGAGACCCCATGGATAGGAAATTAGAGTATTTTCATAGAAAGGCCATTTTGCAAGCAGGTTTTCTTTAAAGGTCAGCAATTGGTATTGTTTGCTTTGCAGCAGCCCCTCTACCCTTTGGTGTGAGGGTTTATCTGAGCCACTTTCTGAGCAATCTGCTGGTGAAGAGTTTTCTATTTAATTAAAACTCTCAAAAAAGCTAATGCTTTCATTTGTGATGCTGTTGTTGATATCATTAAGATCAATGCTAAGAATATGGCTCTGTCAGTTTTGACTAGGAGGGCCTTGTGGTTAATATCATGGTCTGTTGATACGGTTTCTAAATCTAGACTTCTATCTCCTCCTTTTAAAGGGAAGGTATTGTTTGGGTCTGGTCTGGATGACATTATCTCTACAGTGTTGGGGGGGGGGGGGGAGCATAGCATTTATCTCTCAGGATAAGAAGTCTAAGGGTAAATATAGGGCTTCTAACCATTTTCGTTCCTTTTGTCAATCTAAGAGCCAAAAGTCATCTGAAGCATGGTTCTTCTGTTTTTTCCTGGAAGTCAAGCACTAAAATGAACATATCTAAGCAGTAAAAAAATCCTGTTTCCACTACGGAGATGTTTTACTGATTCTGTCATTAAAACTTTTCAGGCCCATAAACCTGTGACCAGGAAGATTTATCACAAGGTCTGGAAGGCGCTTTTATTTCCTGGTGTATGGTACATACCTTCAGTTGGCATTCTTTTAGAATTCCTAAAATTCTTTAATTTCTTTAGAATGGTTGGATAAGGGTTTATCCACTAGTTTTTTAAAGGGACAGATCTCTTCGCTTTCTGTTTTGTTTCACAAGAATGTTTGATAAATTTCCAGATATCCAGAATTTTGTCCAGGCTTTAGTTGGATTTAAGCCTGTAATTAAACCAATTTCTTTTCCATGGAATCTTAATTTGGTTTTAAATTTTTTGCAGGTTCCTTCTTTTGAACCTATGCATGCTTTTAATATCCAGCTTTTGTTTTAAAATGTTTTGTTTCTTTTGGCTATTTCTTCTGCTAGACGAGTTTCTGAATTGTCTGCTCTTTGTTGTGATCCTCCTTATCTTGTGTTTCACCAGTTTGACTTTCTCTTGTAAGGTGTATCCAGTCCACGGATCATCCATTACTTGTGGGATATTCTCATTCCCAACAGGAAGTTGCAAGAGGAAACCCACAGCAGAGCTGCAATATAGCTCCTCCCCTAACTGTCATAGCCAGTCATTCTCTTGCAACTCTCAACAAGCAAGGACGTTGTAGGAGAGAGTGGTTAAATATAGCTAGTTTATTTTCTTCAATCAAAAGTTTGTTATTTTTAAATAGTACCAGAGTTGTGCTATTTTTATCTCAGGCAGTAAATAGAAGAAGAATCTGCCTGAGGTTTCTATGATCTTAGCAGATTGTAACTAAGATCCATTGCTGTTCTCACATATGTCTGAGGGGATTACACAGATGAGGTAAAACTTCAGCGAGAGAATGGCGTGCAGTTTATTCTGCTATAGGTATGTGCAGTTATAATTTTTTCTAGAGATGGAAAACACTAGAAAATGCTGCTGATACCGGATTAATGTAAGTTAAGCCTGAATACAGTGATTTAATAACGACTGGTATCATGCTTACTCCCAGGGGTAATACCCTTATGATATTGCAATATAAAACGTTTGCTGGCATGTTTAATCGTTTTTATATATGCTTTGGTGATAAAACTTTATTGGGGCCTAGTTTTTTCCACATGGCTGGCTTAAATTTTCCCTAGAAACAGTTTCCTGAGGCTTTCCACTGTGTTACTATGAGTGGGAGGGGCCTATTTTAACGTTTTTTTGTGCAGTTAAAATTACAAACTGTGACATCCAGCTTCCCTCAGGAGTCCCCTGTATGCTATAGGACATCTCTAAAGGGCCCAAAGGCTTTCCAAAGTCGTTTATTGGGGAAGGTAGGGCTACAGCTTGCTGTGGCAGTTGGTTGTGACTGTTAAAAAACGTCTATTTTGTTTTTTTGATCCGTTTTTTGAACTAAGGGGTTAATCATCCATTTGCAAGTGGGTGCAATGCTCTGCTAGCCTATTACATACACTGTAAAAATTTCGTTTGATTTACTGCATTTTTTCACTGTTTTTCACTGTTACAGTACCGTTTTTTATATTTGCTTGTTAACTTGATTTAAAGTGTTTTCCAAGCTTGCTAGTCTCATTGCTAGTCTGTATAAACATGTCTGACATAGAAGAAACTCCTTGTTCATTATGTTTAAAAGCCATGGTGGAACCCCCTCTTAGAATGTGTACCAAATGTACTGATTTCATTTTAGGCAATAAAGATCATTTTCTGTCTTTTAAAAATTTTTATCACCAGAGGAATCTGACGAGGGGGAAGTTATGCCGACTAACTTTCCCCACGTGTCAGACCCTTTGACTCCCGCTTAAGGGACTCACGCTCAAATGGCGCCAAGTACATCTAGGGCGCCCATAGCGTTTACTTTACAAGACATAGCGGCAGTCATAGATAATACACTGTCAGCGGTATTAGCCAGACTACCTGAACTTAGAGGTAAGCGAGATAGCTCTGGGGTGAGACAAAATGCAGAGCATACTGACGCTTTAAGAACCATGTCTGATACTGCCTCACAATATGCAGAAGCTGAGGAAAGAGAGCTTCAGTCAGTGGGTGATGTTAATGACTCAGGAAGATACCTGATTCTAATATTTCTACATTTAAATTTAAGCTTGTACACCTCCGCGTGTTGCTTAGGGAGGTTTTAGCTGCTCTGAATGACTGTGATTCCATTGCAGTGCCAGAGAAATTGTGTAGACTGGATAAATACTTGCAGTGCCGGTGTGTACTGATGTTTTTCCAATACCTAAAAGGTTTACAAAAATTATTAATAAGGAATGGGATAGACCAGGTGTGCCGTTCTCTTCCCCTCCTATTTTTAGAAAAATGTTTCCAATAGACGCCACCACACGGGACTTATGGCAGACAGTCCCTAAGGCGGAGGGAGCAGTTTCTACTCTAGCAAAGCGTACTACTATCCCTGTCGAGGACAGTTGTGCTTTTTTAGATCCAATGGATAAAAAATTAGAAGGTTACCTTAAGAAAATATTTATTCAACAAGGTTTTATCCTACAGCCCCTTGCATGCATTGCCCCTGTCACTGCTGCTGCGACATACTGGTTTGAGTCTCTGGAAGAGGCTTTACAGGTAGCGACTCCATTGGATGACATACTTCTGGTATTGGATGGAATTCTGGTTTTGCTATACAGGCGCGCAGAGCGCTATGGCTTAAATCATGGTCAGCTGACGTGACTTCAAAATCTAAGCTACTTAACACTCCCTTCAAGGGGCAGACCCTATTCGGGCCTGGTTTGAAGGAGATTATTGCTGATATCACTGGAGGAAAAGGTCAAAAAAAGCCTGCTGCTGCCTCTAAGACAGCATGAAGGAACGGCCCCCTATCCGGTAACGGATCTAGTAGGGGGCAGACTTTCACTCTTCACCCAGGCGTGGGCAAGAGATGTTCAGGATCCCTGGGCGTTGGAAATTATATCCCAGGGATATCTTCTGGACTTCAAAGCTTCCCCCCCAAAAGGGAGATTTCACCTTTCACAATTATCTGCACACCAGATAAAGAGAGAGGCATTCTTACACTGTGTACGAGACCTCCTAGTTATGGGAGTGAACAGGAACAGGGTTTTTACTCAAATCTGTTTGTGGTTCTCAAAAAAGAGGGAACCTTCAGACCAATTTTGGATCTAAAGATCTTAAACAAATTCCTCAAAGTTCCGTCGTTCAAGATGGAAACTATTCGTACCATCCTACCACTGATCCAGGAGGGTCAATATATGACTACAGTGGATCTAAAGGATGCTTATCTTCACATTCCGATACACAAAGATCATCATCGGTTTCTCAGGTTTGCCTTTCAAGACAGGCATTACCAGTTGTAGCTCTTCCCTTTGGATTAGCTACAGCCCCAAGAATCTTTACAAAGGTTCTAGGGTCGCTTATGGCGGTCCTAAGGCCGCGGGGCATAGCAGTAGCCCCTTATTTAGACGACATCCTGATACAGGCGTCAAACTTCCAAATTGCCAAGTCTCATACGGACGTAGTACTGGCATTTCTGAGGTCGCATCGGTGGAAAGTGAACGAGGAAAAGAGTTCTCTATCCCCACTCACAAGAGTTTCCTTTCTAGGGACTCTGATAGATTCTATAGAAATGAAAATTCACCTGACGGAGTCCAGGTTATCAAAGCTTCTAAATTCCTGCCGGGTTCTTCATTCCATTCCGCGCCCTTCGGTGGCTCAGTGTATGGAAGTAATCGGCTTAATGGTAGCGGCAATGGACATAGTGCCGTTTGCACGCTTACATCTTAGACCGCTGCAACTATGCATGCTCAGTCAGTGGAGCAGGGATTACACAGATTTGTCCCCTCAACTGAATCTGGACCAAGAGACCAGGGATTCTTTTCCCTGGTAGCTATCTCGGGTCCATCTGTCCAAAGGTATGACCTTTCGCAGGCCAGATTGGACAATTGTAACAACAAATGCCAGCCTTCTAGGTTGGGGTGCAGTCTGGAACTCCCTGAAGGCTCAGGGATCATGGACTCAGGAGGAGTCTCTCCTTCCAATAAATATTCTGGAACTAAGAGCGATATTCAAGGCTCTTCAGGCTTGGCCTCAGTTAGCAACTCTGAGGTACATCAGATTTCAGTCGGACAACATCTCGACTGTAGCTTACATCAACCATCAAGGGGGAACAAGAAGTTCCCTAGAGATGTTAGAAGTTTCAAAAATAATTCGCTGGGCAGAGATTCACTCTTGCCACCTATCAGCTATCCATATCCCAGAGCACTGGGAGGCGGATTTTCTAAGTCGTCAGACTTTTCATCCGGGAGAGTGGGAACTCCATCCGGAGGTATTTGCACAACTGATTCATCGTTGGGGCAAACCAGAACTGGATCTCATGGCGTCTCGCCAGAACGCCAAGCTTCCGTGTTACGGATCCAGGTCCAGGGATCCCAAGGCGACACTGATAGATGCTCTAGCAGCGCCCTGGTCTTTCAACCTGGCTTATGTGTTTCCACCGTTTCCTCTGCTCCCTCGACTGATTGCCAAGATCAAGCAGGAGAGAGCATCAGTGATTCTGATAGAACCTGCGTGGCCACGCAGGACCTGGTATGCAGATCTAGTGGACATGTCATCCTTTCCACCATGGTCTCTGCCTCTGAGACAGGACCTTCTACTTCAGGGTCCTTCCAACCATCCAAATCTAATTTCTCTGCGGCTGACTGCCTAGAGATTGAACGCTTGATTTGATCAAAGCGTGGCTTCTCCGTGTCAGTTATTGATACCTTAATACGGGCACGAAAGCCTGTCACCAGGAAAATTTACCTTAAGGTATGGCGTAGATATCTTTATTGGTGTGAATCCAAGGGTTACTCATGGAGTAAGGTCAGGATTCCTAGGATATTATCTTTTCTCCAAGAAGGTTTGGAAAAAGGATTGTCAGCTAGTTAAGCGTCTGGCAGATGTTCCAGACGTTCAGGCATTTTTTCAGGCTTTAGTTAGAATCAAGCCTGTGTTTAAACCGGTTGCTCCACCATGGAGCTTAAACTTGGTTCTTAAGGTTCTTCAAGAAGTTCCGTTTGAACCTCTTCATTCCATAGATATCAAACTTTTATCTTGGAAAGTCCTTATTTTGGTAGCTATTTCCTCGGCTCGTAGAGTCTCCGAGTTATCTGTCTTACAATGTGATTCTCCTTATCTGATTTTTCATACGGATAAGGTAGTCCTGCGTAGCAAATCTGGGTTTTTACCTAAGGTGGTATCTAACAAGAATATCAATCAAGAGATTGTTGGTCCATCCTTGTGTTTCACAATCTGGACGTGGTCCGTGATTTAAAGTTTTTACTTACAAGCTACTAAAGATTTTCGTCAAACATCTGCTTGGTTTGTTGTCTTCTCTGGACAGAGGAGAGATCAAAAGGCTTCGGCAACCTCTCCTTCATTTTGGCTAAGAAGCTTAATCCGCTTAGCCTATGAGACTGCTGGACAGCAGCCTCCTGAAAGGATTACAGCTCATTCCACTAGAGCTGTGGCTTCCACTTGGGCCTTTAAAAATGAGGCTTCTTTTGAACAGATTTGCAAGGCGGCGACTTGGTCTTCGCTTCATACTTTTTCAAAATTTTGCAAATTTGATACTTTTGCTTCTTCGGAGGCTATATTTGGGAGAAAGGTTTTACAGGCAGTGTTTCCTTCCATTTAAGTTCCTGCCTTGTCCCTCCCTTCATTCGTGTACTTTAGCTTTGGTATTGGTATCCCACAAGTAATGGATGATCCGTGGACTGGATACACCTTACAAGAGAAAACACAATTTATGCTTACCTGATAAATTTATTTCTCTTGTGGTGTATCCAGTCCACGGCCCGCCCTGTCATTTTAAGGCAGGTAATTTTTAAATTTAAACTACAGTAACCACTACACCCTATGGTTCCTCCTTTCTCAGCTTGTTTTCGGTCGAATGACTGGCTATGACAGTTAGGGGAGGAGCTATATTGCAGCTCTGCTGTGGGTTTCCTCTTGCAACTTCCTGTTGGGAATGAGAATATCCCACAAGTAATGGATGATCCGTGGACTGGATACACCACAAGAGAAATAAATTTATCAGGTAAGCATAAATTGTGTTTTTTGCCTAAGGTGGTTTCTTTGGATAACTTAAATCGGGATATTGTTAAACCTTTTTTTGTCCTAATCAAAAGAATTCTAAGGAGAGGCTTCTCCATAACTTGGATGTGGTCAAAATGTTGAAGTACTATTTATAGGCTACTAAGGATTTTAGGCAATCTTCTAGTTTGTTTGTTCATTTTTCTGGTACTAGAAATGGTTGGAAGGCTACTGTTGTTTCTTTAGCCTCTTGGTTGAAGCATTTGATTCATAAAGCTTACTTGGTGTCGGTCAGTCTCCTCCTAAACTACTGCCTATTCAGATCAGTTGCTACTTCCTGGGTCTTTAAAAATTAGGCCCCTGTTGATCAAATTTGCAAGGCAGCAACTTCGTCTTTCTTACATACTTTTTCTAAATTCTACCATTTTGACATGTTTGCTTCTTCTGAAGCAGCTTTTGGTAGGAAAAGCTTTTTGTATTTATATTTTTTCTGCATTAACAAAATAATAAAAATAAGTCTTTTATTTAGAATAGTTTGTCTGGTCACACCCAGATTACTTGTGGACTTCACAGCTTGGGTATTAGTTCCCAGGAGTAATGGATCTTTGACTATAACCACCTTTATGAAAGAAAATATAATTGGTGTTAACCTGATAAATTCATTTCTTTCATGGTGGTCAGAGTCCACAACCCCCCACCCAATTATTTCTGGCAGCAGTTTGAGTATGCATCTCCTTTGTTCCATGTTCCTTTTTGCTACTGTTATTTTCTTTCCTACATTCTTCTCTGGCTTGGCTATACGTCAGACTAGTTTCCAGTAAGGTGAAAGAGGTTTACAGGGCTCTTGGAGTTTTGGGATCTTTGCCTCATCCTAGTGGCCAGTAGTATAATTCTTAGGAGTAATGGGTCATGGACTCTCACTACTATTAAAGAAAATAATTAAACAGGTAAGCATACATTATATTTTTTGTCTGGTTTACCATCTATCATTGACAATATTCAATTTGATGAAATTATTTTCAGCAGTGATAAATCTCCTAAATGTATCAAACAGTTGTAGCTAAGCTTATAGAGCCTTCTCATCATACAATCGTAACAGGTTGTGTAGTGTGAATGATAAAATAGAGATTTTAGAAGCCTGGGTCACAAATGCTTTGCACCAGGTGGCAAGTTCCTTGAGAGTGACCTGGAATGGAATATTTTCTTTTCTCTAAGCTTTGGTTAATGCATGAGTATTTAACAACTCCACTTTCCCTACAGTTTCTGTCTGTGCTAAAAATCATGGATTACAGCCTACTAGTGGGCCTACATGATGTGGATCGCGCAGAACAGGAAGAAATGGAGGTGGAGGAGAGGGCAGAGGAAGAAGAGTGTGAGGATGGGACAGGGAATCCTATCTGCTCATATGGGACTCCCCCAGACAGTCCAGGAAATCTTCTTAACTTCCCACGCTTCTTTGGGCCAGGAGAGTTTGATCCTTCTGTAGACGTGTATGCAATGAGGAGCCATGACAGTGAGTTTCGCTGTTTAGGGAGTTGGGTTTCAGATGCCAGCACTACATGTTGTGGATAATTGTGCATTTTTTTGTGGGAAAATAGGAAAAAAAAATTGTGAATTCATTATATTTCCAAAACTTAAAAATATTGAAGCTAGGATCTGGGCATTTTTCTAGCTTTTTTTTTAAACTCTCTATCTTTCCTCTTTCCCTATCTCCAGCCATGTGGTTTATTATAATTTATTTAGGGCTAGATTACAAGTGGAGCGCTAAATTATTTCGCGCCCATAAACGGGCACATTTGCCCGTTTGCAGGTGCGTGATTATTAACCAGCTATTACAAGTGGCTGGTTATTGCTACCGCAAGCTTGTGGTAGCAATACACTGTTCGAAAATTAACCAGAGATCCGATCTCTGGTTAATTTTCCTAAAAATTACCAAAATGCACTCAAAATAGAGGGCTTTATAATTTTTAATATTAAATTTTTTTTAGAATTTTTTAAAATAAAAAACGACTGTACTAGGCAGTTTTTGGGGACTAAAGTTGGTGGGAGTGGGGTGTTAGAAAAAAAAACGCACTGAAAAGTGCCTTTACATTGCGGCCTATGGGAACTGTGTGTTCCCAGTAAATATATGTATGTATATGACTATATGCATATATATTTATGTGTTAATATGTGTATATACACATATTAACACATAAATATATATGTATATAGTCATATACATATATATCTAAAAATATCCTGCCATCGCTGCGCTACTTACCCCTTCGCTGCCCGATGTTCTGATGTCGTCTCTGATGGCATCAGAACTAGGCTGTCATTGAAGCCTATGGAAACGCGCTCTCGTGAGCACAATGCTTCCTAGCAATGCGAACGCAAGCTTGCGTTCGCATTGCACTTTACTCGTAATACCGGCGCACATTAGCATGCGCTGGTATTACTCAGTGCAGCGCTAATATCACTTGCACGCAAGCGATATTTAGCGCTCCATTCATATTCTAGCCCTTAATTGTTTATTTTTGCTCCTTTATCTTTTAAGAATATTTTATATTGTGTTTTATTCTATATGTTGTCCACCTATTTTGTATAGTGTTACAAATGGGCACAGTAAATATCCAATACTTTTGATATTAGATATTTATACCATAATTACCATTATAATTAAAGTCACAATTATGTGAAAATTACAGGGCAGTAAGGAAAACAGTATTATTTGAAAGGGAAAAACACACAGTTTAAAGCAGGGGTGGGCAGACTTTTGTAAGGCAAGGGCTACCTCTAATTTCTCTTACTTGGTGTATTCAGTCCACGGATTCATCCTTACTTGTGGGATATTCTCAATCCCTACAGGAAGTGCCAAAGAGAGCACACAGCAAAGCTGTCCATATAGCTCCCCTCTGGCTCTGCCCCCCCAGTCATTCTCTTTGCCGCTCTATCAAGTAGCATCTCCACAGGGGTGGTAAAGAGTATGTGGTGTTAGATTTGTAGTTTTATTTCTTCAATAAAGAGTTTGTTATTTTAAAATAGTGCCGGTTTGTACTATTTACTCTGAGGCAGAACAGTGATGAAGATTTCTGCTGAGAGGAATATGATTTTAGCACCAGTAACTAAAATCCATTGCTGTTCCCACGCAGGACTGTTGAATACCAGAGAACTTCAGTTGGGGGGAACAGTTTGCAGGCTTAACTGCTTAAGGTATGCTCAGTCATTTTTTTCTAACAAGACCTGGTAATGCTAGAAGACTGATAGAAATCCCCATGTGGAAAGGTAAGCCTTTTTCTGAGACTCAGTATAGAAGGATGGCTTAGTTTACAGGGCTTAAATCACTGGTGGACACTGTTATGGGTAAAATCGATTATTTTTTAATATAATCTGATGTTTGCACAAGTGTTTATCATGTTTGGAACACTTTTTAGGGGTTTTATACGCCTGGCATAATTTTAGACACCTCTTTTGGCTTAGGAAGGCCTCACAACTCCGGAGTGAGGAGGGAGAGGGCCTAATTTTCGCGCCTCAGTTGCGCAGTTCTTTTACAAGATGGCTTCATGCAGCTTCACATGTAGAGTCAAGAGACTGCAGGAGGACTACAGGGAGGCTTATTTTTGTTCCACAACTAATCCCCAAGGAAGGTAGTGTGTTAAACTGGTGGCCAGCTTCAATCTGCTCCGGCTTGGGCAATAAGGGGTTAATTGGCTTGAAACTTGGTGTGCAGTTTTCAAAGCATTAGGATCATATGGTGTAAATTTCATAAAGATCGGATGTTTTTTGGAGATTTGGTAAAAAAAAGTGTATGCTTTTTATTATTTAAAGGCACAGTAACGTTTTTTCAAAAAGTGTATTTTTCTGCATTTGAGTGCTATCTAAGTCTGTCTAACATGTCTGAGCCTGCTGATAGACCTTGTTCTATGTGTTTAAAAGCCATGGCGGTACCCCCATTGCATTTGTGTTTATAGTGTGCTAAGGTATCTAAACATTTTAATGACCATGCATTGACACTTAAAAATGTAGCCCAAGATGATTCTTTGACGGAAGGTAATGAGGATAGTCCTCCTTCCTCTACCCATGTGTCGACACCAGTTATGCCCGCGCAAGCGTTGCCTAGTACCTCTAGCGCATTGGCCCCTATTACTTTACAACAATTAGCAGCAGTAATGGATAATTCCCTTGCAGCATTTTTTATCCAAACTGCCTATTTTTCCAAAAAAGCGCGATAGCTCAGTTTTAAATACAGAGGATGAGCAATCTGAAGCTTTGGATAATTTATCTGTAGTACCCTCACAAAACTCAGAAGTAGCAGTGAGGGACGGTCTGTCTGAGGGAGGAATTTCTGACACAGGAAAAGTTTCTCAGCAGGCAGAGTCAGATTCCTTAGCGTTTAAATTTAAGCTGGAACACGTCCGCATCCTGCTCAAGGAGGTTTTAGCTACGCTGGATGATTGTGACCCCATGGTGGTCCCTGAAAAATTGTGTAAAATGGACAGGTTTTTAGAGGTCCCTGTATACACTGAGGCATTTCCGATACCAAAGAGGGTGGCGGATATTGTGACTAAGGAGTGGGAGAGACCAGGTGTACCCTTTGTCCCCCCACCTATCTTTAAGAAACTGTTCCCCATAAATGACCCCAGGTGGGACGCGTGGCAGACGGTCCCCAAGGTAGAGGGGCTGTTTCAACACTTGCTAAGCGTACATCTATAACAATAGAGGACAGTTGTGCTTTCAAAGATCCTATGGATAAAAAATTGGAAGGTTTGCTGAAGAAAAATTTTGTTCAGCAAGGTTTTCTTCTTCAACCAATTGCCTGCATTATTCCGGTAACTACTGCAGCGGCTTTTTGGTTCGAGGCCCTGGAGGAGTCGCTCCAGAGGGAGACTTCATATGATGAGGTCATGGATAGAATTCATGCTCTAAAGCTGGCTAATTCTTTAATCACTGATGCCGCTCTCCAATTAGCTAAGCTAGCGGCGAAAAAATCAGGTTTTGCCATTATGGCGCGAAGAGCGCTTTGGCTCAAATCGTGGTCGGCTGATGTGTCGTCCAAAACAAAACTGTTAAATATTCCCTTCAAGGGGAAAGCCCTATTTGGCCCAGAGCCGAAAGAAATTATTTCAGATATCACTGGGGGCATGGGCCATGCCCTGCCACAAGATAGGCCGTTTAAGGCCAAAAACAAGGCTCATTTTTGCTCCTTTCGCAACTTCAGGAGCGGACCTGCCACAACCTCTGCTGCCGCAAAGCAAGATAAAGCTTCCCAGCCCAAAGCAACTTGGAAACCCCTGCAGGGCTGGAATAAGGGCAAACAGGCCAAGACGCCTGCTCCTGCTACCAGGACAGCATGAAGGGGTAGCCCCCGATCCGGGATCGGATCGAGCAGGGGGCAGACTTTCTCTCTTCGCTCAGGCTTGGGCAAGAGATGTTCCAGATCCCTGGGCATTAGAAATAGTTGCTCAGGGGTACCTTCTGGAATTCAAGGATTCTCCCCCAAGGGGAAGGTCCACATTTCTTATTCGTCTTCAGACCAAATAAAGAAACAGGAGTTCTTACGCTGTGTAGAAGATCTGCTAAAGATGGGAGTGATACACCCAGTTCCAATTGTAGAACAAGGTCTGGGCTTTTACTCAAACCTGTTTGTAGTTCCCAAAAAGGAAGGAATTTTCAGGCCAATCCTGGATTTAAAAATTCTAAACAAATTCCTCAAAGATGGAAACCATTCGGACAATCTTGCCGATGACCCAGGAGGGTCAATATATGACTACCATGGATATAAAGGATGCGTATCTACATATTCCTATCCACAAAGATCACCATCAGTTCCTAAGGTTCGCCTTCCTGGGCAAACGGCTAGGGTCCCTTCTAGCGGTACTAAGACCGCGGGGCATTGCAGTAGCACCTTACCTAGACGACATATTAATACAGGCGTCGTCCTTTCACAGAGCCAAGGCTCATATGGACATCGTTCTGGCCTTTCTAAGGTCTCACGGGTGGAAGGTGAACGTAGAAAAGAGTTCTCTGTCCCCGCTCACAAGGGTTCCTTTCCTGGGAACACTAATAGACTCGGTAGAAATGAAAATCTTTCTGACAGAGGTCAGGAAGTCAAGACTGCTGAATACTTGCCGAGTTCTTCATTCCATTCCTCGGCCTTCCGTGGCTCAGTGCATGGAAGTAATTGGTTTAATGGTTGCGGCAATGGACGTAGTCCCTTTTGCCCGAATTCATCTCAGACCACTGCAGCTGTGCATGCTCAAACAGTGGAATGGAGATTACGCAGATTTGTCTCCTCAAGTACAAATGGACCAGAAAACCAGAGACTCTCTTTGGTGGTTGTCTCAAGATCACCTGTCTCAGGGAATGAGTTTCCGCAGACCGGAGTGGATCATTGTCACGACCGAGGCCAGTCTGTTAGCCTGGGGTGCGTTCTGGAACTCCCTGAAGGCTCAGGCACTATGGTCTCTGGAAGAATCTCTTCTTCCGATAAACATTTTGGAGTTGAGAGCGATATTCAATACGCTCCAGGGGTGGCCTCAACTAGCGGAGACCAAATTCATCAGATTTCAGTCGGACAACATCACGACTGTAGCGTACATCAATCATCGGGGAGGAACAAAAAGTTCCCTAGCGATGAAGGAAGTATCCAAGATCATCAAATGGGCGGAGGATCACTCCTGCCATCTTTCTGCAATTCACATCCCAGGGGTAGACAACTGGGAGGCGGATTTTCTAAGTCGTCAGGTTTTTGCTCAGCTAACTCAGCTATGGGGCATTCCAGAATTGGATCTGATGGTGTCCCGTCAGAACACCAAACTTCCCCTTTACGGATCCAGATCCGGGGATCCCAAGGCGGCATTGATGGATGCATTAATAGCGCCTTGGTCGTTCAGTCTAGCTTATGTCTTTCCACCGTTTCCTCTTCTCTTTGGGCTAGTAGCCAGAATCAAACAGGAGAAGGCTTCGGTAATTCTGATAGCGCCTGCGTGGCCACGCAGGACTTGGTATGCAGACCTAGTGGACATGTCATCGGTCCCACCATGGAAACTGCCATCGAGGCAGGATCTTCTAATTCAAGCATCCAAATCTAGTTTCTCTGAACCAGTTATAGACACTCTGATACAGGACAGAAAGCCTGTCACCAGGAAAATTTACCATAAGATATGGCGGAAATATCTTTGTTGGTGTGAATCCAAGGGTTACTCGTGGAGTAAGATTAGGATTCCAAGGATATGGTCTTTTCTCCAAGAAGGATTGGAGAAGGGTCTGTCAACTAGTTCCTAAAAGGGACAGATATCTGCTCTGTCTATTCTGTTACATAAGCGTCTGGCTGCTGTACCAGACGTTCAGGTGTTTGCACAGGCCCTAGTCAGAATCAAGCCTGTTTACAAGCCTATGGCTCCTCTATGGAGTCTAAATTTAGTTCTTTCAGTTCTTCAAGGGGTTCCATTTGAACCTTTGCATTCCATAGATATTAAGTTTTTATCTTGGAAAGTTTTTGTTTTTAGTAGCCATTTCTTCTGCTCGAAGAGTTTCTGAATTGTCTGCTTTGCAGTGTAATTCACCCTATATCTGGTGTTCCATGCAGATAAGGTTGTTTTGCGCACCTAACCTGGTTTCCTTCCAAAAGTGGTTTCTAATAAGAATATTAACCAGGAAATCATTGTTCCTTCTCTGTGTCCTAATCCAGTTTCTAGGAAGGACCGACTTTTACACAATCTTGATGTGGTTCGTGCTTTAAAATTTTATTTAAAAGCAACTAAAGATTTCAGACAAACATCATCCTTGTTTGTTGTCTATTCTGGTAAGAGGAGAGGTAGGAAAGCGTCTGCTACCTCTCTTTCCTTTTGGCTGAAAAGCATCACCCGTTTGGCTTATGAGACTGCGGGACAGCAGCCTCCTGAACGAATTACAGCTCATTCCACTAGAGCTGTGGCTTCCACATGGGCTTTCAAGAATGAGGCTTCTGTTGAACAGATTTGTAAGGCAGCGACTTGGTCTCACTGCATACATTTGCCAAATTTTACAAATTCGATACTTTTGCTTCTTCGGAGGCTATTTTTGGGAGAAAGGTTTTGCAAGCAGTGGTGCCTTCCGTTTAGGTTACCTGACTTGTTCCCTCCCTTCATCCGTGTCCTATTGCTTTGGTATTGGTATCCCACAAGTAAGGATGAATCTGTGGACTGAATACACCAAGTAAGAGAAAACAGAATTTATGCTTACCTGATAAATTACTTTCTCTTACGGTGTATTCAGTCCACGGCCCGCCCGGACATTTAAGTCAGGTTCAAATTTAATTTATAATAACTACAGTCACCACTGCACCCTATGGTTCTCCTTTTTCTCCTAACCGTCGGTCGAATGACTGGGGGGGCGGAGCCTGAGGGGAGCTATATGGACAGCTTTGCTGTGTGCTCTCTTTGCCACTTCCTGTAGGGATTGAGAATATCCCACAAGTAAGGATGAATCCGTGGACTGAATACACCGTAAGAGAAAGTAATTTATCAGGTAAGCATAAATTCTGTTTTTATTCCAAGTGACGTGGTTACCTAACTTAAAAAAAACCCCCACCAGTCTTGATAATAATAATTACAATAATGTATTTATTGAAAAACACAAAGAATAGTATTTCTTTCATGTAATTGGCAAGAGTCCATGAGCTAGTGACATATGGGATATACAATCCTACCAGGAGGGGCAAAGTTTCCCAAACCTCAAAATGCCTATAAATACACCCCTCACCACACCCACAATTCAGTTTTACAAACTTTGCCTCCTATGGAGGTGGTGAAGTAAGTTTGTGCTAAGATTTCTACGTTGATATGCGCTTCTCAGCATTGTTGAAGCCTGATTCCTCTCAGAGTACAGCGAATGTCAGAGGGACGTGAAGGGAGTATCACTTATTTGAATACGATGATTTCCCTAACGGGGGTCTATTTCATAGGTTCTCTGTTATCGGTCGTAGAGATTCATCTCCTACCTCCCTTTTCAGATCGACAATATACTCTCAATTTACCATTACCTCTACTAATAACTGTTTTAGTACTGGTTTGGCTATCTGCTAAATGTGGAAGTATGTTTTCATTACTTAAGACACTCTCAGCTATGGTTTGGCACTTTATGCATTTATATAAAGTTCTAAATATATGTATTGTACTTATATTTGCCATGAGTCAGGTTCATGTATTTCCTTCTGCAGACTGTCAGTTTCATATTTGGGAATGTAAACATTTTTAAGAAATTTATTTCTTACCTGGGGTTTAGTCTTTTTTCAATTGACTACTTCTTGTAATTGCGGGTATTAGGCCCGCGGGTGCGTCAAATGCTAAACTTTATTGCATCATTCTTGTCGCGAAAATTTTTTTGGCGCGAAAAAGTACGTTTATGACGCAACTTCGTCATTTCCGGCGTCATACGTGACGCCGAGACCTTTCACACGGCGACGTCATTAGTGACGCAATTGTGTCATTTCCGGTCATTTTTGGCGCCAAAAAAGACTTTACGTTACGTTGTGCGTCATACTTGGTGCCAAATTTTTTTCATTATTTCAATACCCCTTGTTTGTTTGCCTCTTGCTTTTTGCTTTCAGAGGCCTATGCTATTGCATTTTTTCCCATTCCTGAAACTGTCATATAAGGAAATAGATAATTTTGCTTTATATGTTGTTTTTTCTCTTACATTGTGCACGATGTCCCAATCTGATCCTGCCTCAGAAGTTTCTGCTGGAACATTGCTGCCTGACATCGGTTTTACCAAAGCATTTGTTGTAAAGTTGTAGAAATTATTCCACCGAATGTAATTTGTAATAGTTGTCATGATAAACTTTTACATGCAGATAGTGTTTCCATCAGTGATAGTACATTGCCAGTTGCAGTTCCTTCAACTTCTAATGTGCATGATATGCCTGCAAATTTTAAAGAATTTGTTTCTGATTCTATTCTGAAGGCTTTGTCTGCATTTCCACCTTCTAATAAACGTAAAAGGTCTTTTAAAACTTCTCATTTAGGTGGGGCTAGCTGGCAAAGGAAACAGCAGCATATGAGAGAAGCTCTGTGTAAAAAAGGATATTAAACTAATAAAAAGCAGCTTTCTGAGGCCACTACTTACTACTTGTTGGCATCCTCAACTAAGGGGTAATAAATAACATCAAATTGGAAGCACTAGAAAAAACGGAACTTCAACCTGAATTTGAGAACCAGGGAAAATTCAGGAAAGTCCCTGGCTGCGGCCTACTCCGGATCAAGTAGGCCCCCCAAAGAAGACAAAAAAAGCTGGATTTGTAAAGGCAGCTCAAACAAGGTAGACACATACACTGAGAGATCAGGTAGAGGAGAATAGAAGCCAAAATAAGCCTTTTGCAATCAGGAGAAAAACGGAGGCCCTCACAGCCAGCAATCCTAGTAGCCTCTCTGAATAAAAGTGGTGTAAGAAAAGACACAGACATCCATGCTGGGATAGTGTACAGAAGTATAAGAAATTCAGAAGCAAAAGAGGCATCCAGATATATTAAAAGTCCCTGCAGAGGGGTAAGTGGCGAAAAATACACCATTTTATTTATACATCTCTTTAAGTCAATAGAAGCATTACACCTGCAGCAGAATTATTCAGGACTGCATTGAACTGCAGGAACACTCTCATTGTGAAAATAATGTAAACACATAGATAAAATAGAGGGGGTAACCAGCCAGCTCACTGACTCCAATGATATGCTCTCAGGTAATTCATATGCCGTTAAATGGCGTTCTGTTTTTGGTCGCTGCCTTTATACCAAACCTCAAGTATATGAAAAAATGATCTAGTCATTAAAACAAATATTCTGCCTAACGCTGACATAAGCATACGCCCACTTTCATTAATTGTTTAGGACTTGGTGCTCCCGTGCACTCGTCTGTACCGCCACGGCAGTCAGAACCACATCTTAGAAGCAGAAACATGGCTGCCAGGAGATCAGTGAAGGGCGATAAGTCGCTGAAGACTACCAATATGTCCTCTTTTTTTAAAACAACCCAATCTGATAAAATCCCCAAAGATTCAGAGATAGAAGAGGAATCAGAGGGGGAACCCACACAACCTCGAGATGACAGTGTCCCTCTCACAAGGGCAGATTTACGCACATTAGTCTCTAAGCAGGATATCGCTGATAACTTTGAGAAGTTGTGTGAGAAGATTGACTCTATCCACACATCAGTCACTAACAGTTTGTCAGAGATCAAATCTGACTTGGTGGACATGGGGGGGAGAATTGAGACCCTAGAAGACCAACAGGACTCTATTGTGGGAAACATGGATGAAATGACACAAACAATTTCCTCACAACAACAACTAATAGCGGAATGTCAAGATAAATTGGAGGACCTCGAAAATAGAAGTAGACGTAACAACATCAGACTGAAGGGAATTCCGGAAGAAGTCACTTCTAGAGATCTACCAGCATATCTATCTCAACTCTTCAGCCAGATCACTGAAAAACCAGCTGACTATATTTTCCAGGTGGAAAGGGCTCACAAAGCTTTAAAGGCTAAACCTAAGAACGGCCTTCCCCCCAGGGATGTAGTAATCAGATTAACTTTATTCCCTCACAAAGACAAAATACTACAAGCCTCTAGGAGACATCCTACCTTCAAATTTCAGGGGAATGTGATTCAGTTCTTTCAGGACCTAAGCTTGCGAACTCTACAACGCAGGGGTACCTTACGGCCCCTTACGCTTTTGCTCCGGAAACACCAGATACCATATAAGTGGGGCTTCCCCTTTGCGCTCATCATCACCAAAGACTCTAAAATAATAACCCTCAAAGAGCGAGAAGATATTCCTGAAATTTGTAAAGTCCTGGGCTTAGAAGCCCCAGCATTACCACATCTGGAAGCTCCCTCTAATGGCGAGTCAACACAAGAAACCAGGCACAAAGCGTTATGGCAGAAAATTAACTATAAAAAACAAAAGACAAAAGAAACTCGAGGAAACAGAACTTGACTCCTCAATGTGAAAGATACCCGAGACTGAGGTAACACTACCAAATTCCGGTTAACAGCCTAGTTGATGGTTGTTTAGAAGCCTTTGAACTTTTCACTAATTACGCAAAAACAAACTTTGATGATGCTCATTTGGTTGAGGTTGTGAGCTTACTTTAGATATGACCTGACTTGTGAGCTGGAGGGGGGCCCTTGCCCCCTCGCAATACTGATTGTTGATTATTTGTTCATTTTCACAATGTTATCCCCTAGCTGACCGTTTCAGGGACGGGGACTTGTTTTTTATTCTGTTGCATGTAATGTGCTGTTTTTTCTCTAATGTTTCTTTTTACCCCAGTGACAACTTTGTAATGCTCCTTGATACTGAAACTACTACTCCATTAAGACTCCAGCAAGGTAAAGGTCGGAACCAGAAGGTACCAGTTTACGCAGCCCTAACATACACAACATTACCAAACAATGTTCCCTAGAATAACTTTGCTTTCCCATAATGTCAGGGGACTTAACACTGACACCAAACGTAAGATAGCGATGTCCCAATATGCCTCATTGCAGGCAAACTTATTATTTTTACAAGAAACACACCTTCTTAAAGCTAATATCCCAAGATACTGGGCACAACACTTCACAACCCACTACCATGCCACGGCATCCACCAAGAAAAGTGGAGTCTCTATTTTAATTCATTCCTCTATTAATTTCACACATGTATCTACCATTGAGGACCCAGAAGGGAGATATCTTATTGTCAGGGGTCAGATTTTAGACACTGAGATCACTCTATGCAATGTCTATGCACCCAACGAGAACCAGCACTCATTCTTTCGACATATAGCACACCTATTAACACAATGGTCCCAAACTAAGATCATTTTAGCAGGGGATTTTAATATCACTATGTCCCTGATTAAACATACATCTAATAGCTTTTTGACTAACAAGCAACTACGACATAATCGACTAGTCAAATCTATTCAAGATCACTTATCACCTCACTCCCTAATAGATACATGGGATACATTATATGGAGTAACTACTGATACTACTTTCTATTCAGCTGCACACAACTCATACGTGAGATTAGACTATGTATATGTTAGCCAGATTCTTCAACCCTTAATACGAAAATCTGACATACATGCCTGTGTATGATCGGATCATTCCATTGTTTCCCTACAGATAGACGGACTAAGAGATCCATCACGTAGCAAAACTTGGACATTCGACCCTACATATCTTAAAAACCCTCAAGCACACGAAAACACTCTACGAGCCTTAACAGAATATTGGACTATCAACACTGACTCCACTTTAAATCCAATAAACATATGGGCAGCACATAAGGTAGTGCTACGGGGATTGCTTATCAAAGAAAAAGCTGTCCAAAACAAAAAATACAGAAATCAACTAGAAGAGCTTTATAGGGAAATATATTTACTAGAGAGACAACACAGACTATCTAAATTGACTTCCACCCTAAATATGCTCCAGACTAAAAAAAACCTACTAATGTCGATGCTTAACTCCCAAGCTACTAGGGCTACTCAAAAACTGAAATCTCGGTATTTCATTTACGCGAATAAGCCGGATAAATTTATGGCCTACAAAATTAGGGAAAGATGTAGAGCATCAGCCATCCCAGTTATTGAGACCATTTGTGGTACCTCCAGTTCACATCCACAGGAAATAGTCGATACATTTGCAACCTATTATGGGGACTTATATGACGGACACAAAGTCATTCATAACACAACAACAGAAACTCTCACGACAGAATTTTTCGCACATTCTCCCCTGCACACAATATCTAGGGAACACAGGGAAACACTTAATGCTAAGATATCTGCGGCGGAGGTGATGGGGGCGATCCGAGATCTTAAACCGGGGAAGGCGGCGGGCCCTGATCGGCTTCCAGGGGAATACTTTAAATTATTTGGATCCACGCTGCTCCCTCACCTTACCACATTTTGCTACCATATTATGGAGGGCAACCCTGTTCCACCGGAACTCTTATATGCTAAAATTGTAGTGATACCTAAACCTGGCAGAAACCATAGACTCTGTAAAAATTATCGCCCGATATCCCTTATAAATCAAGATTTGAAGATCTTTACGAAGATTTTGGCAAATCGCCTTAAACTAATTATACCCCACCTGGTGCATCCTGATCAGGTGGGATTCATCAAAGATAGGGAGGCTCCGGATAATATCAGAAAGGTGACAAATCTCGTGCAATGGTTGGATAAGACAAAAACGCCTTCTCTGCTCCTGTCATTGGATGCGGAGAAGGCGTTTGATAGAATTGATTGGAAATATATGTTCACCACCCTTGGGAGGATGGGGTTTGATGGTACATTTATAACAGCCTTACAAGCGATATACTCTCTCCCATTCGCCCAGGTAGCCTCAGCTGGATACAAGTCCAAAAGTTTTCCAATCCTAAACGGCACGAGACAGGGTTGCCCTCTTTCACCACTATTATTCGCCCTTTGTATAGAACCACTAGCAGCCAGAATCAGATCTCACCCAGATATCTCGGGGGTCTCTGTAGCAAATTCGGAGTATAAGCTTTCGCTCTTTGCAGACGACATCCTATTAACCGTCACCAAGCCACTTATCTCACTCCCCAACCTCTATGGGATCTTAGACACATTTTCAATTATATCAGGATATAAGATAAACACAGATAAATGTGAGGCCCTACCTATCGCTATTCCCCTACACTCTCAAAAATTATTAGAATCCAATTTCGATTTCAAATGGATGAAACATACACTCAAATATCTAGGAATTTTCCTGCCACCACAGACTCATTTATTATATAAATTCAACTATATCCCCCTTTTTAAACAGATCAGACGAGACCTTAGGAAATGGAAAAGTTACAACTTTTCCTGGCTAGGGAGACTTGCAGCTGTCAAAATGACTATTTTACCTAGAATTTTATATCTATTTCGATCACTCCCTATAAAGATCAACAGGCTTGATATAGAAAAGTTGCAAACTGAGCTTCTTTCCTTCATTAGAGGGAGCAAATCTGCTAGAATATCAAAATTTATAATAAATAGACACAAAACACTAGGAGGGGTTGGAGGACCGGCATTGTTAGATTACTATAAGGCCGCTAGAATAGCACAGGATAAAATGCTTTTACAGAAGTCAACAGATGCATTGTGGCCCAGATTGGAGGCAGAGATGGGAGGCTGGGGTGAACCAGATTCAATCTTCTGGGACAGGAAAATTCAACAATCCACTTCATCCCACTCAACACCATACACTTCAGAGCTTACCTTACATACATGGTCGAAAGTGATATTGGGCAACAATCTAATGCCAAGATTCTCTCTTTCCACCCCAATTCAATATATCTTTCCTGACGAGCTAAGACCACAGTTTAAAAAGTGGGAGAATAAGGGACTGTACCGAGTTGCAGACATATTAAATAACGGGAAGTTGCTCTCCTTCAATCAATTGCAAGAGAAAGTAGCACCAATACAAATACATTGGTATCTTTACCTCCAACTCAGCTCCTCAGTCAGATCATTTCTCAGAGACACTCAGAAGGGAGCCCCTACTATTTTGGAACTACTTTGTAATAGCCCCCATCGCTCCAAACACACTATTTCCAGACTATGCTTGACTATTCAATCTGGTCCACTTAAGACCAAATCCTCGATTATGACAGCCTGGGAAAGGGACTTGAATATGACTAAAGACCTAGTGGACTGGGAACACCTATTTCAGACCGCTGATAGAGGCCTTTTGAGTGCAGACTTAAAAGAAAACGTTATGAAAACACTTTTCCGATGGTACCTGACACCGGTTAAGACTGCACATATGTCCACACAAGGCAGCAAACTATGCTATCGAGGGTGCGGGGAGGTAGGCACATATCGCCATATGTGGTGGGACTGCGCTGGGGTCAATGCAATCTGGATGAGATTGGCTTCTTTCATGGGTCGCCTGATAGGTGAGGAGATCAATTTCAACAAGCTCTCTTACACGATCACAACACCTTATATAACAAATACTTAAATACCTTTTTCAATATTCTATGTACGGTCACCAGAACATGTATTGCTAAATATTGGAAGACAGGGGTCCCTACCTGGTCTGAAATAGTTAATAAGATACAATACACATACAATATGTATGAATTGGCATCTGGGATCCTAGACAACAAGGACACATTTTATCAGATCTGGTTCTATTGGATAAATGGGGATGTTTCAGACCGGGATCTACCCAATAGGAGTACCATACCTTGATCAACCTGCATTGCACACTTAGATTCAAAAGCACTACCATGATAAGCTTATCCAGCTGTTGCTGGATATGTTGTCACCTTTACCCATGTTATATTCTCGCCTCCCTTTTTTTTTCAATATAAATTTATGGTATAACCTACCTTCCTTGTCTTACATTGCTCAAGGGGATGTTTTCCCCCTTTCTCTTTTATGTCTCTTAGAGGGAGGTCTAGGACACCATATATGTTATGTTTTACATCATGATTGCGGAGAACTGAGATCTAATTTTTGAATATTTGAGTTATACAAGTTCAAAACTTTGTTATGACAATGTGTTTTATTTTCAATTTGTTTGAAAACGTAATTGGCAAATTTTGATGTAAACGTACTTCATAAATCTTTGCAAACTTTAATAAAAAATATTTAAACATAAAACTTCTCATTTAGCTGATGAAATTTCAAATGACCAACAACATAATAATTCATCCTCTTCTGATGAGGATCTATCTGAAACAGAAGATCCTTCCTCAGACATTGACACTGACAAATCTACTTATTTATTTAAAATAGAGTATATGCGTTCTTTATTAAAAGAAGTGTTAATTACTTTGGATATTGAGGTAACCAGTCCTATTGACGTTCAGTCTAATAAACGTTTAAATGCTGTTTTTAAACCTCCTGTGGTTTCCCCAGGTGTTTTTCCCATTCCTGAGGCTATTTCTGATATGATTTCTAGGGAATGGAATAAGCCAGGTACTTCTTTTATTCCTTCTTCAAGTTTTAAAAAATTGTATCCTTTACCAGCAAAATCTATAGAGTTTTGGGGAAAAAATCCCCAAAGTTGATGGGGCTATTTCTACTCTTGCTAAACGTACCACTATTCCTATGGAAGATACCACTTCCTTTAAGGATCCTTTAGATAGGAAGCTTGAATCTTATGTAAGGAAGGCCTATTTATATTCAGGTCATCTTGTCAGACCTGCTATTTCTTTGGCTGATGTTGCGGCTGCATCAACTTTCTGGTTGGAAAATTTAGCGCAACACGAATTGGATTCTGACATATCTAGCGTTGTTCGCTTACTGCAACATGCTAATCATTTTATTTGTGATGCCATTTTTGATATTATCAAAATTGATGTTAGATCCATGTCTTTAGCTGTTTTAGCTAGAAGAGCTTTGTGGCTTAAATCTTGGAATGCTGATATGACATCTAAATCTAGATTACTATCTCTTTCTTTCCAAGGTAATAATTTGTTTGGTTCTCAGTTGGACTCTATTATTTCAACTATCACTGGGGGAAAAGGAGTTTGTTTGCCTCAGGATAAAAAACCTAAGGGTAAATCTAAGGCTTCTAACCGTTTCCGTTCCTTTCTTCAGAATAAAGAACAAAAACTCAATCCTTCCCCCAAGGAATCTGCTTCCAATTGGAAGCCTTCCTCAAATTGGAATAAATCCAAGCCATTTAGGAAACCAAAGTCAGCCCCTAAATCCGCATGAAGGTGCGGCCCTCATGCCAGCTCAGCTGGTAGGTGGCAGATTAAGGTTTTTCAAGGATTTTTGGATAAAATCTGTCCAAAATCATTGGATTCAGAGCATTGTCTCTCAAGGGTATCGAATAGGATTCAAAATAAGACCTCCTGTGAGAAGATTTTTTCTCTCACGCATCCCTGTAAATCCAGTAAAAGCTCAGGCTTTTCTGAAGTGTGTTTCAGATCTGGAGTCTTCAGGGGTAATCATGCCAGTTCCTCCTCAGGAACAAGGTTTGGGGTTTTATTCAAACCTATTCATTGTACCAAAGAAAGAAAATTTATTCAGACCAGTTCTGGATCTAAAAATTTTGAATCGTTATGTAAGAGTACCAACTTTGAAGATGGTGACTATAAGAACTATTCTGCCTTTTGTTCAGCGAGGACATTATATGTCCACAATAGACCTGCAGGATGCATACCTTCATATTCCGATTCATCCAGAACACTTTCAGTTTCTGAGATTCTCTTTTCTAGACAAGCATTACCAATTTGTTGCTCTTCCATTTGGCCTAACAACAGCTCCAAGAATCTTTTCAAAGGTTCTGGGTGCCCTACTATCTGTAATCAGAGAACAGGGTATTGCGGTGTTTCCTTATTTGGACAATATCTTGGTACTAGCTCAGTCTTTACATACTGCAGAATCTCACACGAATCAACTAGTGTTGTTTCTTCAGAAACATGGTTGGAGGATCAATTTACCAAAACGTTTCTTGATTCCTCAGACAATGGTCACCTTTTTAGGCTTCCAGATAGATTCAGTGTCCATGACTCTGTCTCTGACAAGAGACATTTAAAATTGGTCGCAGCATGCCGGCTCCTTCAGTCTCAGTCATTCCCTTCAGTGGCTATGTGCATGGAAGTTTTAGGTCTCATGACTGCAGCATCGGACGCGATCCCCTTTGCTCGTTTTCACATGAGACCTCTACAGCTTTGTATGCTGAATTAATGGTGCAGGGATTATACAAAGATATCACAATTAATATCCTTGAATCCCAATGTACGACACTCTCTGACATGGTGGATAGATCACCATTGTTTGGTTCAAGGGGCTTCTTTTGTTCGCCCAACCTAAATTGTGATCACAACAGATGTGAGTCTTTCAGGTTGGGGAGCTGTTTGGGGATCTCTGACAGCACAAGGGGTTTGGAAATCTCAAGAGGCGAGATTACCAATAAATATTTTAGAACTCTGTGCAATTCTCAGGGCTCTTCAGTTCTGGCCTCTGCTAAAGAGAGAACTGTTCATTTGTTTTCAGACAGACAATATCACAACTGTGGCTTATGTCAATCATCAGGGTGGGACTCACAGTCCCCAAGCTATGAAAGAAGTATCTCGGATACTTGCCTAGGCGGAATCCAGCTCCTGTCTAATCTCTGCGGTGCATATCCCAGGCGTAGACAATTGGGAGGCGGATTATCTCAGCCGCCAGACTTTACATCCAGGGGAGTGGTCTCTCCATCCGGATGTGTTTTCTCAGATTGTTCAGATGTGGGGGCTTCCAGAGATAGATCTCATGGCCTCTCATCTAAACAAGAAACTTCCCAGATACCTGTCCAGGTCCAGGGATGTTCAGGCGGAAGCAGTGGATGCGCTGACACTTCCTTGGTGTTATCAACCTGCTTACATCTTCCCGCCTCTAGTTCTCCTTCCAAAAGTGATCTCCGAAATCATCATGGAACAGTCTTTTGTGTTGCTGGTGGCTCCAGCATGGCCACACAGGTTTTGGTATGCGGATCTGGTTCGGATGTCCAGTTGCCCGCCTTGGCCACTTCCGTTACGGCTGGACCTACTATCTCAAGGTCCGTTTTTCCATCAGGATCTCAAATCATTAAATTTGAAGGTATGGAAATTGAACGCTTAGTTCTAAGTCAAAGAGGTTTCTCTGACTCAGTGATTAATACTATCTTAAAAGCTCGTAAATCTGTCTCTAGGAAGACTTATTATAGAGTTTGGAAGACTTACATTTCATGGTGTTCTTCTCATAAATTCTCCTGGCATTCTTTTAGAATTCCTAGAATTTTACAGTTCCTTCAGGATGGTTTGGATAAGGGTTTGTCTGCAAGTTCCTTGAAAGGACAAATCTCCGCTCTTTCTGTTTTATTTCACAGAAAGATTGCTATACTTCCTGATATTCACTTTTTTGTACAGGCTTTAGTTCGTATTAAGCCTGTCATTAAATCAATTTCTCCTCCTTGGAGTCTTTGGTTCTGAAGGCTTTACAGGCTCCTCCATTTGAGCCTATGCATTCTTTGGACATTAAACTACTTTCTTGGAAAGTGTTGTTCCTTTTGGCTATCTCTTCTGCTAGAAGAGTTTCTGAGCTATCTGCTCTTTCTTGTGAGTCTCCTTTTCTGATTTTTCATCAGGATAAGGCAGTTTGGCCGACTTCTTTTCAATTTTTACCTAAGGTTGTGAATTCTAACAACATTAGTAGAGAAATTGTTGTCCCTTCCTTGTGTCCTAATCCTAAGAATTCTTTGGAGAGATCCTTACATTCTTTGGATGTGGTAAGAGCTTTTAAATATTATGTGGAAGCTACTAAAGATTTCAGGAAGACTTCCAGTCTATTTGTTTTATTTTCTGGTCCTAGGAAAGGTCAGAAGGCTTCTGCTATTTCCTTGGCTTCTTGGTTGAAACTTTTGATTCATCAAGCTTCTTTGGAGTCGGGTCAGGCCCCGCCTCAGAGAATTACAGCTCGTTCTACTAGATCAGTCTCCACTTTGTGGGCTTTTAAGAATGAAGCTTCAGTTGATCAGATTTGCAAAGCGGCGACTTGGTCCTCTTTGCATACATTTACTAAATTCTACCGTTTTTATGTATTTGCTTCTTCGGAAGCAGTTTTTGGTAGAAAAGTTCTTCAGGCAGCTGTTTCAGTTTGATTCTTCTGCTTTTTGATTTAAGTTTTTTCTTTCAAAAATCAGCGAAATATGGCTGTTTTTATTTTTATTCCCTCCCTCTCTAGTGACTCTTGAGTGGAAGACCCCACATCTTTGGTATTGATATCCCATATGTCACTAGCTCATGGACTCTTGCCAATTACATTAAAGAAAACATAATTTATGTAAGAACTTAACTGATAAATTAATTTCTTTCATATTGGCAAGAGTCCATGAGGCCCACCCTTTTTATGGTGGTTATGATTTTTTGCATAAAGCACAATTGTTTCCAAATTTCCTTTGTTGATGCTTTCTACTCCTTTCTTTATCACCCCACTGCTTGGCTATTCGTTAAACTGAATTGTGGGTGTGGTGAGGGGTGTATTTATAGGCATTTTGAGGTTTGGGAAACTTTGCCCCTCCTGGTAGGATTGTATATCCCATATGTCACTAGCTCATGGACTCTTGCCAATATGAAAGAAATGAATTTATCAGGTAAGTTCTTACATAAATTATGTTTTTTTGCCACAAATAGGACCTGCTGGCTGAAAATTGTATTTTTGCTACAAATAGGACCTGTTGGCTGACAATTGTATTTTGCCACAAAAAGGACCTGCTGGCTGAAAATTGTATTTTTCACACAAATAATACAGCTTTAAAAATCAGCCGCGCTCTGTCTTTACTTACTGTGAGAGCTCTCTCTTTACGTCACACTGGGACTGTCAAGCAACCTTATCTGTGTATCGTGCCTGCGTATGATAAGTAGTCTCACAATCAAGATGGCTCGAGACTCATTCTACAAAGAAATTTTATTGGCTGGATGCCATGTCAGGTTGATTAGGCAGGTCCTGTAGCCAAAATTGGGGCAGCGAGTTCAGCTACAGCTGCGTCGCGCATGCTGAAGTACAGTGCCCATACCTCCGTCATAGCCGATTTCAAAAGTCTGCCTAAGAGAAAGTTTTCTCACACATCTATGGTGGCGAGGCCCTTTACTAGATTCTGAGTGAAGAGCCTCGCCGCCATAGATGTGTGAGAAATCTTTTTCTTCTTATGCAGACTTTTAAAATCATACAGGTGACCTCAAAATTGTACTCGCGGCCCACTGGTAGACCGCGATCTATTTCTTGCCCACCCCTGGTTTAAAGAGTTTAAGAGAGATACAGTCTCCTTTTAGAAAGGAAGCCTCATTAAAGCTATTAGATAATTACCAGTTCTATATAATTTCTGCATAATTTACAGGTCCTAACTACCTTGTACATGACCCTCTAATACTATTACTGCTATTTTCTGCTATCACAAATAAAAGATGGAAACACCACAGACAGTTACTCATGTTAATATAAAACACCTAACCATTTACTTTGTCTAACCTCTTTATTCTTTATTAATTAACCTCCCTGTCGCAAGGGTCTTTACAGGCTTTATAACAGTGCAGGTCTGAGGCATGGAGAAATAGCCCGGTACCGCCAGTATTGATGTGGACCATTTATTCCCTTGTTTTGAATACTTGCTTTTTGATAGACACTGTATAAGATCCCTATTTCATTTACAAAGATTTAATCTAGAAACACAGTGGGACTTAAGGCTAGATTACAAGTTTTTTTCTTTTCTTCTTTCCTCCCCGCCCCCCCCCCCCCCTGGATAAAATACATGAGAAGGTTAGCTGAGTCAGTATATTTCACACTGTTCAAGTTAAATATGGATGTACTTATGATTAATGAAAGATTAATTACATCAGATGGATTTTATTTTGTGGTTGTATCAAAATATGAATGTAACTATTCATTTATGAAGATAACTTTCATATTTTTGTTTATTTGAATGCTGTATACCATTTCTATCGAAACTGAATAAAAATATTTTTTAAAAAGGGTTAGATTACGAGTAGAGAGCTATTTATCATCGGTTACCATGCGTATTTCAAGTTAAAAGTAAAAGATTTAGTTTGTGCGCTAACAACACGCACACAAAAATCCGAAGTTAGAATATCACAACAGCGTTAACGCATTCCCTCATAGAAGTCAATGGAGCATGAAAAGCTGAAAAAAAAATGAATACCCAACAAGTCATGCAAACCCAATCTCATTTCTTTTGTAACGTGTATCCAGTCCACGGATCATCCATTACTTGTGGGATATTCTCATTCCCAACAGGAAGTTGCAAGAGGACACCCACAGCTGAGCTGCTATATAGCTCCTCCCCTAACTGCCATACCCAGTCATTCTCTTGCAACTCTCAACACGCATGGAGGTAGTAAGAGAGAGTGGTAAAAAATAGTTAGTTTATTTTCTTCAATCAAAAGTTTGTTATTTTAAATGGTACCGGAGTTGTACTGTTTTATCTCAGGCAGAAGTATAAGAAGAATCTGCCTGAGTTTTCTATGATCTTAGCAGGTTGTAACTAAGATCCATTGCTGTTCTCACATATGTCTGAGGAGTGAGGTAACTTCAGCGGGAGAATGGCGTGCAGTTTATTCTGCTAATGAGGTATGTGCAGTTATAATTTTTTCTAGGATTGGAAATGCTAGAAAATGCTGCTGATACCGAATTAATGTAATTTAAGCCTGAATACAGTGATTTAATAACGACTGGTATCATGCTTACTCTCAGGGGAATTACCCTTATATAAGTACAATATAAAATGTTTGCTGGCATGTTTAATCGTTTTTATTTGTGTGTCTGGTGATAAAAATTATTGGGGCCTATTTTTTTCCACATGGCTGGCTTTATTTTGGCCTAGTAACAGTTTCCTGAGGCTTTCCACTGTTGTAGTATGAGTGGGAGGGGCCTATTTTAGCGCTTTTTTGCGCAGTTAAAATTACAGACTGAGACATCCAGTTTTCCTCAGAAGTCCCCTGAATGCTGCAGGACATCTCAAAAGGGCCTAAAGTCGTTTATTGGGGAAGGTATGGCCACAGCAAAGCTGTGGCAGTTGATTGTGACTGTTTTTTGAACTAAGTGGTTAATCATCCATTTGCAAGTGGGTGCAATGCTCTGTTAGCTTATTATACACACTGTAAAAATTTCGTTTGTGTAACTGCCTTTTTTCACTGTTTTTCAAATTCTGACAAAATTTGTTTCTCTTAAAGGCACAGTACCGTTTTTTATATTTGCTTGTTAACTTGATTTAAAGTGTTTTCCAAGCTTGCTAGTCTCATTGCTAGTCTGTACAAACATGTCTGACATAGAGGAAACTCCTTGTTCATTATGTTTGAAAGCCATGGTGGAACCCCCTCTTAGAATGTGTACCAAATGTACTGATTTCACTTTAAGCAATAAAGATCATATTCTGTCTATAAAAAATTTATCACCAGAGGATTCTGACGAGGGGGAAGTTATGCCGACTAACTTTCCCCACGTGTCAGATCCTTTGACTCCCGCTCAAGGGACTCACGCTCAAATGGCGCCAAGTACATCTAGGGCGCCCATAGCGATTACTTTACAAGACATGGCGGCAGTCATGGATAATACACTGTCAGCGGTATTAGCCAGACTACCTGAATTTAGAGGTAAGCAAGATAGCTCTGGGGTTAGACGAAATACAGAGCATACTGACGCTTTAAGAACCATGTCTGATACTGCCTCACAATATGCAGAAGCTGAGGAAGGAGAGCTTCAGTCTGTGGGCGATATTTCTGACTCAGGAAAGATACCTGATTCTGATATTTCTACATTTAAATTTAAGCTTGAACACCTCCGCGTATTGCTAAGGGAGGTTTTAGCTGCTCTGAATGACTGTGACACAATTGCAGTGCCAGAGAAATTGTGTAGACTGGATAAATACTTTGCAGTGCCGGTGTGTACTGATGTTTTTCCAATACCTAAAAGGTTTACAGAAATTATTACTAAGGAATGGGATAGGCCAGGTGTGCCGTTCTCTCCACCTCCTATTTTTAGAAAAATGTTTCCTATAGACGCCACCACACGGGACTTATGGCAGACAGTCCCTAAGGTGGAGGGAGCAGTTTCTACTCTTGCAAAGCATACTACTATCCCTGTCGAGGACAGTTGTGCTTTTTCAGATCCAATGGATAAAAAATTAGAAGGTTACCTTAAGAAAATGTTTATTCAACAGGGTTTTATCCTACAGCCCCTTGCATGCATTGCTTCTGTCACTGCTGCTGCGGTGTTCTGGTTTGAGTCTCTGGAAGAGGCTTTACAGGTAGCGACTCCATTGGATGACATACTTGGCAAACTTAGAGCACTTAAGCTAGCCAATTCTTTTCTTTCTGATGCCATTGTTCATTTGTCTAAACTAACGGCTAAGAATTCTGGTTTTGCTATACAGGCGCGTAGGGCGCTGTGGCTTAAATCATGGTCAGCTGACGTGACTTCAAAAACTAAGCTGCTTAACATTCCCTTCAAGGGGCAGACCCTATTCGGGCCTAGTTTGAAGGAGATTATTGCTGATATCACTGGAGGAAAAGGTCATGCCCTTCCTCAGGACAGGTCCAAATCAAGGGCCAAACAGTCTAATTTTCGTACCTTTCGAAACTTCAAGGCAAGTACGACATCAACTTCCTCTAATGCAAAACAAGAGGGAACGTTTGCTCAGTCCAAGACGGTCTGGAGGCCAAACCAGACCTGGAACAAAGGTAAGCAGGCTAAAAAGCCTGCTGCTGCCTCTAAGACAGCATGAAGGAACGGCCCCCTATCCGGTAACGGATCTAGTAGGGGGCAGACTCTCACTCTTCGCTCAGGCGTGGGCAAGAGATGTTCAGGATCCCTGGGCATTGGAAATTATATCCCAGCGATATCTTCTGGACTTCAAGGCTTCCCCCCCCAAAAGGGAGATTTCACCTTTCACAATTATCTGCAAACCAGATAAAGAGAGAGGCATTCTTACACTGTGTACAAGACCTCCTAGTTATGGGAGTGATCCATCCAGTTCCAAAGTAGGAACAGGGACAGGGTTTTTACTCAAACCTGTTTGTGGTTCCCAAAAAAGAGGGAACCTTCAGACCAATTTTTGGATCTAAAGATCTTAAACAAATTCCTCAGAGTTCCATCATTCAAGATGGAAACTATTCGTACCATCCTACCTATGATCCAGGAGGGTCAATATATGACTACAGTGGATCTAAAGGATGCTTATCTTCAAGCCCCAAGAATCTTCACGAAGGTTCTAGGGTCGCTTCTGGCGGTCCTAAGACCGCGGGGTACATCAGTGGCCCCTTATTTAGACGACATCCTGATACAGGCGTCAAACTTCCAAATTGCCAAGTCTCATACGGACATAGTACTGGCATTTCTGAGGTCGCATGGGTGGAAAGTGAACGAGGAAAAGAGTTCTCTATCCCCACTCACTAGAGTTTCCTTCCTAGGGACTCTGATAGATTCTATAGAAATGAAGATTTACCTGACGGAGTTCAGGTTATCAAAGCTTCTAAATTCCTGCCGTGTTCTTCATTCCATTCCGCGCCCTTCGGTGGCTCAGTGCATGGAAGTAATCGGCTTAATGGTAGCGGCAATGGACATAGTGCCGTTTGCAAGCTTACATCTCAGACCGCTGCAACTATGCATGCTCAGTCAGTGGAACGGGATTACACAGATTTGTCCCCTCAACTAAATCTGGATCAAGAGACCAGGGATTCTCTTCTCTGGTGGCTATCTCGGGTCCATCTGTCCAAAGGTATGACCTTTCGCAGGCCAGACTGGACAATTGTAACAACAGACGCCAGCCTTCTAGGTTAGGGTGCAGTCTGGAACTCCCTGAAGGCTCAGGGATCGTGGACTCAGGAGGAGACACTTCTTCCAATAAATATTCTGGAACGTAGAGCGATATTCAATGCTCTTCAGGCTTGGCCTCAGTTAGCAACTCTGAGGTGCTTCAGATTTCAGTCGGACAACATCACGACTGTGGCTTACATCAATCATCAAGGGGGAACAAGAAGTTCCTTAGCGATGTTAGAAGTCTCAAGGATAATTCATTGGGCAGAGATTCACTCTTGCCACCTATCAGCTATCCATATCCCAGGTGTAGAGAACTGGGAGGCGGATTTTCTAAGTCGACAGACTTTTCATCCGGGGGAGTGGGAACTCCATTTTAACTAGGTAGTTAGTAAATCGTTAATAACTATTTACTAACTAGTCTACCTAGTTAAAATAAATACAAACATACCTGTGAAATAAAAATAAAACATAAGCTAGGTACAATGTAACTATTAGTTATATTGTAGCTAGCTTAGGTTTTATTTTATAGGTATTTAGTTTTAAATAGGAATTATGTAGGTATTAATTGTAATTTTTATTTAGATTTATTTTAATTATGTTAAAGTTAGTGGGGGTTAGGGTTGGACTTAGGGTTAGTTTTAGGGGTTAATAACTTTAGTATAGTGGCCGCGATTTTGGGGGCAGCAGATTAGGGGTTAATAATATTTAACTAGTGTTTGCGATGCAGGAGTACGGAGGTTTAGTGGTTAATATGTTTATTATAGTGGCAGCGATGTCGGTAGAGGCAGATTACGGGTTAATAATTTTATTATTATTATTGTGGGAGGCCTGGGTTTAGGGGTTAATCGGTAGTTTATGGCTGTTAGTGTACTTTTTAGCACTTGAGTTATGAGTTTTATGTTACAGCTTTGTAACATAAAAGCCATAACTACTGACTTTCAGTTTACGGTACGGATCTTGTAGTTATAGGCTGTACCGCTCACTTTTTGGCCGGACAGGCAAACTCATAATACCAGTGCTGTGGAAGTCCCATTGAAAAAGGACTTTTTGAAAGCTGCGGTAGTTACGTTGCGTTGCGGCCAAAAAAGTGTGCGGTACAGATATACCTGCAAAACTCAAAATACCAGCGGTAGTGAAAAAGCAATGTTATGAAGCTTTTTCACTCATAATGCAAAACTCGTAATCTAGCCGAAAGAATTCTGTATTTTACTGAAGAAAAAAACTGCTGAAAACTTTTCATGTAAGTTGATATTTTGAAAAGTGTTACTGCATATGCACATCAAATTCAATATTCTTTTTTACTGAGTGCACTTAAAGGGACATGAAACCCAACATTTTTCTTTCATGATTCAGATAGAGAATACAATTTTAAACAACTTTCCAATTTACTTCTATTATTTAATTTGCTTCATTCTCTTGTTATCATTTGCTGAAAGGTTTATCTAGGCAAACACAGGAGCAGCAGATAATCTAGGTTCTAGCTGTTGATTGGTGGCTGCGTGCATATATATATGGCCCACCCATGTGTTCAGTTAAAAACAGTAGGGAATTGCTGCTCCTTCAACAAAGGATACCAAGAGAACGAAACAGATTAGATAATAGAAGTAAATTAGAAAGCTTGTATTCTCTATCTGAATCATGAAAGAAAAAATTTGGGTTCAGTGTCCCTTTAACTAAAATATATCCACATGGGAAATAAAATGCTGGGAAGGGGTTTAAGCTTAATTTTAATAGAATAAAATATGCACTGAAATACCATGTCACTAATGAGCAATAAGCAAAAAAAAAAAAAGGCTTTCAATATATATGTATCAACTGGCATGGTAGACAAGCCAGGAAATAGAAACTAGATTTAGTAAACAAACACTTGTTAAAATGTATTTCATTTTTTAAACACTGTTTATCAGTTGTAAAATATATAAAAAAAAAATATCCCTTTAAAGCAGATGTTCCAATCGATACATTACAATTTATGCTAAAGTAGTAATTACATTTTTTTTCGTCAGTTAAAGACTATAAGTTGAGGCTGGATACCAGCGGTAGACTGGGATGTATATGTAATATTATAATGTAAGCTTTCATTCCCTGCCTTTCACCAGATGCACCGAAGAAGGAAGTTTACTTTATGGCCATCATAGACATCTTGACGCCATACGATGCCAAGAAGAAAGCTGCACATGCCGCCAAAACAGTAAAACACGGGGTAAGCTGAGTAAAAACCCAGCCTTTTAACTAGGCTATCTGGAATTTGTTTGTATCTAATGTTATAATACATAGATTAAGTGATGCAAAGAAAAATACAAGTAATAAAATATAGTTAAAAATTATTCTAAAATGAAGCCTACTAATAAAACCATTCTAAAAATTGGTCTACGCACAGCTCAAGAATTTGTGATATCACACCTTTGCGTATATTTTATTATATTATTGATTCTATTATGTTAACATTCAAAACTGATAGTTGGTCATTTAAGAACAAAATTTCTCTTACAGTCTGTCATGAGCGGACATGAAGCCAACATTTTATAACCATGTGTAACCATGTGTAATGGATTGAAATTCTCTAATTAAAACAGATTTATAGGTTTCCCCTTCGTAGCTTGTTTTTGAAAAGCTGTAGTTATAGGGGCCGAATTTTCAAGCTCCGAATGGAGCTTGATGTCCCTGTTTCCATGCTAGCGTTCAGACTCGCCGGAAACAGACGTTATGAAGCAGCAGTGTAAAGACCGCTGCTCCATAACTTGTCCGCCTGCTCTGAGGCAGCGGACAGAAATCAACCCCTTGCTAGTGCAGTTCACAAGAACTGCTGGTGCAATGATAAATGTCGGCATTTATCGATGTGCGGTGGACATGATACACTACATCGTATAATGTCAGCTCGCAGTATGATAAATTGGCCCCATAGTGTTGAAGAATTTGCTCAAAGAAATCATGTTTCCATAGTTTTTTTTCATAAGTATGTAAATAAATAAAAATACATACATTCACAAATTAATGGGATAACAGCAAAAAATATTTGCACCATGGTCCTCTGTTGAGTAGGTCTGAAATTAAGTAGACCTTTTGGGATAACAAATTGTAAACTCTTTATATGCTGCAGCTAGGCCCTAAATTTACCTTTTTTTGGGACAGCTGGAAACTCAACAAAAGACTTGTGTGCAACAGCTTGTCTATGGAAAGAGGTTTCCTAATAGAGTGTAGTCTGCTGTCGGAAAGGGAGGCCTCAGTGATGGAACCTCAGTGCAATGGCTCGATATGAGGAGCTGTTTCTATTGAATGTGATTTTGAGGAAAATGGAGTACACAGTGCAAGCGTAACTCCTAGAAAATGTGACTGGATTGCTAACAATCAAGATAATATTAAGTCATTGTATAGAGAAAATTATTATGTAACATTGATGGCAGACATTCTGTAATGGTCCTCATAAAAGATCAGACACAGTTGAAGGGACAGTCTAGTCAAAATTAAACTTTTAGGATTCAGATAGGGCATGCAGTTTTAAACAAGTTTCCAATTGACTTTTTCATTAAATTTGCTTTGTTCCCTTGGTGGTATTTTTGAAAAGCTAAACCTAGCTAGGCTCAAACTGATTTCTAAAACCGTTGAAAACCTCCTCCTAGCTCAGAGCATTTTTAAAGTTTTTCACGGTTAGACAGTAATAGTTCATGTGTATCATATAGATAACAGTGTGCTCACTCCTGTGGAGTTATTTAGGAGTTTACACTGATTGGTTAAACTGTATGTCTGTCAAAAGCACTGAGATAAGGGGGCAGTCTGCAGAGGCTTAGATACAAGGTAATCACAGAAGTTAAAAGTGTATTATTATAACTGTGTTGGTTATGCAAAACTAGGGAATGGATAATAAAGGGATTAGCTATCTTTTGAAACAATAAACATTCTGGTGTAGACTGTCCCTTTAAGAAGCTCATAGTATGTTGGGTATTTTCTTTATTGGGTTTCCTGGCATGCTTTCCTGCTGTGTGTTGTTTATCTTTTAGGTTTACTGGGGGAGAAGGGTTTCAGTTTCTGCAACTATTTTATTTCCGTATTTATGAGTTAGTATTAACGTGTACTCTCTGCTGTTCCTATTTGGGTGTGTATGTGCTCAGTGCAACCTTTTCTGTGTGTCTACTTCCTTAGGCCTAGATTTGGAGTTTGGCAGTAGCCGTGAAAACCAGCGTTAGAGGCTCCTAACGCTGGTTTTAGGCTACCACCGGTATTTGGAGTCATTAAAAAAAGGGTCTAACGCTCACTTTTCAGCCGCGACTTTTCCATACCGCAGATCCCCTTACGTAAATTGCGTATCCTATCTTTTCAATGGGATTTTTCTAACTCCGGTATTTAGAGTCGTGTCTGAAGTGAGCGTTAGAAATCTAACGACAAAACTCCAGCCGCAGAAAAAAGTCAGTAGTTAAGAGCTTTCTGGGCTAACGCCGGTTCATAAAGCTCTTAACTACTGTACTCTAAAGTACATTAACACCCATAAACTACCTATGTACCCCTAAACCGAGGTCCCCCCACATCGCCGCCACGCGATTAAATTTTTTTAACCCCTAATCTGCCGACCGCCACCTACGTTATACTTATGTACCCCTAATCTGCTGCCCCTAACACCGCCGACCCCTATATTATATTTATTAACCCCTAACCTGCCCCCCACAACGTCGCAGCCATCTACCTACAATAATGAACCCCTAATCTGCCGACCGCAAAGCGCCGCCACCTACGTTATACTTATGTACCCCTAATCTGCTGCCCCTAACACCGCCGACCCCTATATTATATTTATTAACCCCTAATCTGCCCCCCACAACGTCGCCTACACTTATTAACCCCTAATCTGCCGAGCGGACCGCACCGCTATCATAATAAAGTTATTAACCCCTAATCCGCCTCACTAACCCTATAATAAATAGTATTAACCCCTAATCTGCCCTCCCTAACATCGCCGACACCTAACTTCAATTATTAACCCCTAATCTGCCGACTGGAGCTCACCGCTATTCTAATAAATGTATTAACCCCTAAAGCTAAGTCTAACACTAACACCCCCCTAAGTTAAATATAATTTTAATCTAACGAAATTAATTAACTCTTATTAAATAAATTATTCCTATTTAAAGATAAATACTTACCTGTAAAATAAATCCTAATATAGCTACAATATAAATTATAATTATATTATAGCTATTTTAGGATTAATATTTATTTTACAGGTAACTTTGTATTTATTTTAACCAGGTACAATAGCTATTAAATAGTTAAGAACTATTTAATAGCTAAAATAGTTAAAATAATTACAAAATTACCTGTAAAATAAATCCTAACCTAAGTTACAATTAAACCTAACACTACACTATCAATAAATTAATTAAATAAAATACCTATAATTATCTACAATTAAACCTAACACTACACTATCAATAAATAAATTAAATACAATACCTACAAATAACTACAATGAAATAAACTATCTAAAGTACAAAAAATAAAAAAGAACTAAGTTACAAAAAATAAAAAAATATTTACAAACATAAGAAAAATATTACAACAATTTTAAACTAATTACACCTACTCTAAGCCCTCTAATAAAATAACAAAGCCCCCCAAAATAAAAAAATCCAATCCAATCAGCCAATCGGATTGAACTTGATTCTGATTGGCTGATTCCATCAGCCAATCAGAATATTCCTACCTTAATTCCGATTGGCTGATAGAATCCTATCAGCCAATCGGAATTCGAGGGACGCCATCTTGGATGACGTCATTTAAAGGAACCGTCATTCGTCGTTCAGTCGTCGGCCAGGATGGATGTTCCGCGTCGGAGGTCTTCAGGATCCTGCCGCTCCACTCCGGATGGATGACGATAGAAGATCCCGCTTGGATGAAGACTTCAATCGGATGGAAGACCTCTTCTGCCCCGCTTGGATGAAGACTTCAGCCGGATCATGGACCTCTTCAGCTCCCGCTTGGATGATGACTTCAGCCGGATCATGGACCTCTTCAGCCCCCCGCTTGGGCTTGGATCCGGACATCGGAGGAGCTCTTCTGGATCGATCGGTGAACCTGGTATGGTGAAGATAAGGTAGGAAGATCTTCAGGGGCTTAGTGTTAGGTTTATTTAAGGGGGGTTTGGGTTAGATTAGGGGTATGTGGGTGGTGGGTTGTAATGTTGGGGGGGGGGTATTGTATGTTTTTTTTTACAGGCAAAAGAGCTGAACTTCTTTGGGCATGCCCCGCAAAGGGCCCTGTTCAGGGCTGGTAAGGTAAAAGAGCTTTGAACTTTAGTAATTTAGAATAGGGTAGGGCATTTTTTTATTTTGGGGGGCTTAGAGTAGGTGTAATTAGTTTAAAATTGTTGTAATATTGTTCTTATGTTTGTAAATATTTTTTTATTTTTTGTAACTTAGTTCTTTTTTATTTTTTGTACTTTAGATAGTTTATTTCATTGTAGTTATTTGTAGGTATTGTATTTAATTTATTTATTGATAGTGTAGTGTTAGGTTTAATTGTAGATAATTATAGGTATTTTATTTAATTAATTTATTGATAGTGTAGTGTTAGGTTTAATTGTAACTTAGTTTAGGATTTATTTTACAGGTAATTTTGTAATTATTTTAACTATTTTAGCTATTAAATAGTTCTTAACTATTTAATAGCTATTGTACCTGGTTAAAATAAATACAAAGTTACCTGTAAAATAAATATTAATCCTAAAATAGCTATAATATAATTATAATTTGTATTGTAGCTATATTAGGATTTAATTTACAGGTAAGTATTTATCTTTAAATAGGAATAATTTATTTAATAAGAGTTAATTAATTTTGTTAGATTAAAATTATATTTAATTTAGGGGGGTGTTAGTGTTAGGGTTAGACTTAGCTTTAGGGGTTAATACATTTATTAGAATAGCGGTGAGCTCCAGTCGTCAGATTAGGGGTTAATAATTGAAGTTAGGTGTCGGCGATGTTAGGGAGGGCAGATTAGGGGTTAATACTATTTATTATAGGGTTAGTGAGGCGGATTAGGGGTTAATAACTTTATTATGATAGCGGTGCGGTCCGGTCGGTAGATTAGGGGTTAATAAGTGTAGGCAGGTGGAGGCGACGTTGTGGGGGGCAGATTAGGGGTTAATAAATATAATATAGGGGTCGGCGGTGTTAGGGGCAGCAGATTAGGGGTACATAGGGATAATGTAAGTAGCGGCGGTTTACGGAGCGGCAGATTAGGGGTTAAAAATAATATGCAGGGGTTAGCGATAGCGGGGGCGGCAGAATAGGGGTTAATAAGTGTAAGGTTAGGGGTGTTTAGACTCGGGGTACATGTTAGAGTGTTAGGTGCAGACGTAGGAAGTGTTTCCCCATAGCAAACAATGGGGCTGCGTTAGGAGCTGAACGCTGCTTTTTTGCAGGTGTTAGGTTTTTTTTCAGCTCAAACAGCCCCATTGTTTCCTATGGTGGAATCGTGCACGAGCACGTTTTTGAGGCTGGCCGCATCCGTAAGCAACTCTGGTATCGAGAGTTGAAGCTGCGTTAAATATGCTCTACGCTCCTTTTTTTGGAGCCTAACGCAGCCTTTATGTGGACTCTCAATACCAGAGTTATTTTTATGGTGCGGCCAGAAAAAAGCCGGCGTTAGCTACGTGGGTCCTTACCGACAAAACTCTAGCCGTTAGTAAAGCAAAAGCACAACTGTTTTATTGAGGTTCAATTCATGGCATACAGGTAGAAAATAGCAGTTAAGTCAATACAGAAAGTTTGTTTCAATACAGAAAAACATAATTTATGTAAGAACTTACCGGATAAATTCATTTTCTCCAACATAGGTGTGTCCGGTCCACGGCGTCATCCTTACTTGTGGGATATTCTCTTCCCCAACAGGAAATGGCAAAGAGCCCAGCAAAGCTGGTCACATGATCCCTCCTAGGCTCCGCCTACCCCAGTCATTCTCTTTGCCGTTGTACAGGCAACATCTCCACGGAGATGGCTTAGAGTTTTTTAGTGTTTAACTGTAGTTTTTCATTATTCAATCAAGAGTTTGTTATTTTCAAATAGTGCTGGTACGTACTATTTACTCAGAAACAGAAAAGAGATGAAGAATTCTGTTTGTATGAGGAAAATGATTTTAGCAACCGTAACTAAAATCCATGGCTGTTCCACACAGGACTGTTGAGAGCATTAACTTCAGTTGGGGGAACAGTTTGCAGTCCTTTGCTGCTTGAGGTATGACACATTCTAACAAGACGATGTAATGCTGGAAGCTGTCATTTTCCCTATGGGATCCGGTAAGCCATGTTTATTACGATTGTAAATAAGGGCTTCACAAGGGCTTATTTAGACTGTAGACATTTTTTGGGCTAAATCGATTGATATTAACACTTATTTAGCCTTGAGGAATCATTTATTCTGGGTATTTTGATATAATTATATCGGCAGGCACTGTTTTAGACACCTTATTCTTTAGGGGCTTTCCCAAAGCATAGGCAGAGTCTCATTTTCGCGCCGGTGTTGCGCACTTGTTTTTGAGAGGCATGGCATGCAGTCGCATGTGAGAGGAGCTCTGATACTGATAAAAGACTTCTGAAGGCATCATTTGGTATCGTATTCCCCTTGGGTTTGGTTGGGTCTCAGCAAAGCAGATACCAGGGACTGTAAAGGGGTTAAAGCTTAAAACGGCTCCGGTTCCGTTATTTTAAGGGTTAAAGCTTCCAAAATTGGTGTGCAATATTTTCAAGGCTTTGAGACACTGTGGTGAAAGTTTGGTGAATTTTGAACAATTCCTTCATGTTTTTTCGCAATTGCAGTAATAAAGTGTGTTCAGTTTAAAATTTAAAGTGACAGTAACGGTTTTATTTCAAAACGTTTTTTGTACTTTCTTATCAAGTTTATGCCTGTTTAACATGTCTGAACTACCAGATAGACTGTGTTCTGAATGTGGGGAAGCCAGAATTCCTATTCATTTAAATAAATGTGATTTATGTGATAATGACAATGATGCCCAAGATGATTCCTCAAGTGAGGGGAGTAAGCATGGTACTGCATCATTCCCTCCTTCGTCTACACGAGTCTTGCCCACTCAGGAGGCCCCTAGTACATCTAGCGCGCCAATACTCCTTACTATGCAACAATTAACGGCTGTAATGGATAATTCTGTCAAAAACATTTTAGCCAAAATGAACCCTTGTCAGCGTAAGCGTGGATGCTCTGTTTTAGTTACTGAAGAGCATGATGACGCTGATATTAATATCTCTGAAGGGCCCCTAACCCAATCTGAGGGAGCCAGGGAGGTTTTGTCTGAGGGAGAAATTACTGATTTAGGGAACATTTCTCAGCAGGCTGAATCTGATGTGATTACTTTTAAATTTAAATTGGAACATCTCCGCATTTTGCTTAAGGAGGTATTATCCACTCTGGATGATTGTGAAAATTTGGTCATCCCAGAGAAACTATGTAAAATGGACAAGTTCCTAGAGGTGCCGGGGCTCCCAGAAGCTTTTCCTATACCCAAGCGGGTGGCGGACATTGTTAATAAAGAATGGGAAAGGCCCGGTATTCCTTTCGTCCCTCCCCCCATATTTAAAAAATTGTTTCCTATGGTCGACCCCAGAAAGGACTTATGGCAGTCAGTCCCCAAGGTCGAGGGAGCGGTTTCTACTTTAAACAAACGCACCACTATTCCCATAGAGGATAGTTGTGCTTTCAAAGATCCTATGGATAAAAAATTAGAAGGTTTGCTTAAAAAGATGTTTGTTCAGCAGGGTTACCTTCTACAACCCATTTCATGCATTGTCCCTGTCACTACAGCCGCATATTTCTGGTTTGATGAACTGATTAAGGTGCTCGATAGTGACTCTCCTCCTTATGAGGAGATTATGGACAGAGTCAATGCTCTCAAATTGGCTAATTCTTTCACTCTAGACGCCTCTTTGCAATTGGCTAAGTTAGCGGCTAAGAATTCTGGGTTTGCTATTGTGGCGCGCAGAGCGCTTTGGTTGAAATCTTGGTCGGCTGATGCGTCTTCCAAGAACAAGCTACTAAACATTCCTTTCAAGGGGAAAACGCTGTTTGGTCCTGACTTGAAAGAGATTATCTCTGATATCACTGGGGGTAAGGGCCATGCCCTTCCTCAGGATCGGCCTTTCAAGGCAAAAAATAGACCTAATTTTCGTCCCTTTCGTAAAAACGGACCAGCCCAAGGTGCTACGTCCTCTAAGCAAGAGGGTAATACTTCTCAGGCCAAGCCAGCTTGGAGACCAATGCAAGGCTGGAACAAGGGAAAGCAGGCAAAGAAACCTGCCACTGCTACCAAGACAGCATGAAATATCGGCCCCCGATCCGGGACCGGATCTGGTGGGGGGCAGACTCTCTCTCTTCGCTCAGGCTTGGGCAAGAGATGTTCTGGATCCTTGGGCGCTAGAAATAGTCTCCCAGGGTTATCTTCTGGAATTCAAGGGACTTCCCCCAAGGGGAAGGTTCCACAGGTCTCAGTTGTCTTCAGACCACATAAAAAGACAGGCGTTCTTACATTGTGTAGAAGACCTGTTAAAAATGGGAGTGATTCATCCTGTTCCATTGAGAGAACAAGGGATGGGGTTCTACTCCAATCTGTTCATAGTTCCCAAAAAAGAGGGAACGTTCAGACCAATCCTAGATCTCAAGATCTTAAACAAATTTCTCAAGGTCCCATCTTTCAAGATGGAAACCATTCGAACTATCCTTCCTTCCATCCAGGAAGGTCAATTCATGACCACGGTGGATTTAAAGGATGCGTATCTACATATTCCTATCCACAAGGAACATCATCGGTTCCTAAGGTTTGCATTCCTGGACAAACATTACCAGTTCGTGGCGCTTCCTTTCGGATTAGCCACTGCTCCAAGGATTTTCACAAAGGTACTAGGGTCCCTTCTAGCTGTGCTAAGACCAAGGGGCATTGCAGTCGTACCTTACCTGGACGACATTCTGATTCAAGCGTCGTCCCTCCCTCGAGCAAAGGCTCACACGGACATCGTCCTGGCCTTTCTCAGATCGCACGGCTGGAAAGTGAACGTGGAAAAGAGTTCTCTATCCCCGTCAACAAGGGTTCCCTTCTTGGGAACAATTATAGACTCCTCAGAAATGAGGATTTTTCTAACAGAGGCCAGAAAGACAAAGCTTCTGGACTCTTGTCGAATACTTCATTCCGTTCCTCTTCCTTCCGTAGCTCAGTGCATGGAAGTGATCGGGTTGATGGTAGCGACAATGGACATAGTTCCTTTTGCGCGCATTCATCTAAGACCATTACAACTGTGCATGCTCAGTCAGTGGAATGGGGACTATACAGACTTGTCTCCAAAGATACAAGTAAATCAGAGGACCAGAGACTCACTCCGTTGGTGGCTGTCCCTGGACAACCTGTCACGAGGGATGACATTCCACAGACCAGAGTGGGTCATTGTCACGACCGACGCCAGTCTGATGGGCTGGGGCGCGGTCTGGGGATCCCTGAAAGCTCAGGGTCTTTGGTCTCGGGAAGAATCTCTTCTACCGATAAATATTCTGGAACTGAGAGCGATATTCAATGCTCTCAAGGCTTGGCCTCAGCTAGCGAGGACCAAGTTCATACGGTTTCAATCAGACAACATGACGACTGTTGCGTACATCAACCATCAGGGGGGAACAAGGAGTTCCCTAGCGATGGAAGAAGTGACCAAGATTATTCTATGGGCGGAGTCTCACTCCTGCCACCTGTCTGCTATCCACATCCCGGGAGTGGAAAATTGGGAAGCGGATTTTCTGAGTCGTCAGACATTGCATCCGGGGGAGTGGGAACTCCATCCGGAAATCTTTGCCCAAGTCACTCAACTTTGGGGCATTCCAGACATGGATCTGATGGCCTCTCGTCAGAACTTCAAAGTTCCTTGCTACGGGTCCAGATCCAGGGATCCCAAGGCGGCTCTAGTGGATGCACTAGTAGCACCTTGGACCTTCAAACTAGCTTATGTGTTCCCGCCGTTTCCTCTCATCCCCAGGCTGGTAGCCAGGATCAATCAGGAGAGGGCGTCGGTGATCTTGATAGCTCCTGCGTGGCCACGCAGGACTTGGTATGCAGATCTGGTGAATATGTCATCGGCTCCACCTTGGAAGCTACCTTTGAGACGAGACCTTCTTGTTCAGGGTCCGTTCGAACATCCGAATCTGGTTTCACTCCAGCTGACTGCTTGGAGATTGAACGCTTGATTTTATCGAAGCGAGGTTTCTCAGATTCTGTTATCGATACTCTTGTTCAGGCCAGAAAGCCGGTAACTAGAAAGATTTACCACAAAATTTGGAAAAAATATATCTGTTGGTGTGAATCTAAAGGATTCCCTTGGGACAAGGTTAAGATTCCTAGGATTCTATCCTTCCTTCAAGAAGGATTGGAAAAAGGATTATCGGCAAGTTCCCTGAAGGGACAGATTTCTGCCTTGTCGGTGTTACTTCACAAAAAACTGGCAGCTGTGCCAGATGTTCAAGCCTTTGTTCAGGCTCTGGTTAGAATCAAGCCTGTTTACAAACCTTTGACTCCTCCTTGGAGTCTCAATCTAGTTCTTTCAGTTCTTCAGGGGGTTCCGTTTGAACCCTTACATTCCGTTGATATTAAGTTATTATCTTGGAAAGTTTTGTTTTTAGTTGCAATTTCTTCTGCTAGAAGAGTTTCAGAATTATCTGCTCTGCAGTGTTCTCCTCCTTATCTGGTGTTCCATGCAGATAAGGTGGTTTTACGTACTAAACCTGGTTTTCTTCTAAAAGTTGTTTCTAACAAAAACATTAACCAGGAGATTATCGTACCTTCTCTGTGTCCGAAACCAGTTTCAAAGAAGGAACGCTTGTTGCACAATTTGGATGTTGTTCGCGCTCTAAAATTCTATTTAGATGCTACAAAGGATTTTAGACAAACATCTTCCCTGTTTGTTGTTTATTCAGGTAAAAGGAGAGGTCAAAAAGCAACTTCTACCTCTCTCTCTTTTTGGATTAAAAGCATCATCAGATTGGCTTACGAGACTGCCGGACGGCAGCCTCCCGAAAGAATCACGGCTCATTCCACTAGGGCTGTGGCTTCCACATGGGCCTTCAAGAACGAGGCTTCTGTTGATCAGATATGTAGGGCAGCGACTTGGTCTTCACTGCACACTTTTACCAAATTTTACAAGTTTGATACTTTTGCTTCTTCTGAGGCTATTTTTGGGAGAAAGGTTTTGCAAGCCGTGGTGCCTTCCATTTAGGTGACCTGATTTGCTCCCTCCCTTCATCCGTGTCCTAAAGCTTTGGTATTGGTTCCCACAAGTAAGGATGACGCCGTGGACCGGACACACCTATGTTGGAGAAAACAGAATTTATGTTTACCTGATAAATTTCTTTCTCCAACGGTGTGTCCGGTCCACGGCCCGCCCTGGTTTTTTAATCAGGTCTGATAATTTATTTTCTTTAACTACAGTCACCACGGTACCATATGGTTTCTCCTATGCTATTATTCCTCCTTAACGTCGGTCGAATGACTGGGGTAGGCGGAGCCTAGGAGGGATCATGTGACCAGCTTTGCTGGGCTCTTTGCCATTTCCTGTTGGGGAAGAGAATATCCCACAAGTAAGGATGACGCCGTGGACCGGACACACCGTTGGAGAAAGAAATTTATCAGGTAAACATAAATTCTGTTTCTTTCATATTGGCAAGAGTCCATGAGCTACTGACGTATGGGATATACATTCCTACCAGGAGGGGCAAAGTTTCCCAAACCTCAAAATGCCTATAAATACACCCCTCAGCACACCCACAATTCAGTTTAACGAATAGCCAAGAAGTGGGGTGATAAGAAAGGAGCGAAAGCATCAAACAAGGAATTGGAATAATTGTGCTTTATACAAAAAAATCATAACCACCACAAAAAAGGGTGGGCCTCATGGACTCTTGCCAATATGAAAGAAATGAATTTATCAGGTAAGTTCTTACATAAATTATGTTTTCTTTCATGTAATTGGCAAGAGTCCATGAGCTAGTGACGTCTGGGATAGCAGATACCCAAGATGTGGAACTTCCACGCAAGAGTCACTAGAGAGGGAGGGATAAAATAAAGACAGCCAATTCCGCTGATATAATAATCCACAACCAAAATCAAAAAGTTTTAATCTTATAATGAAAAAAAATGAAATTATAAGCAGAAGAATCAAACTGAAACGGCTGCCTGGAGTACTTTTCTACCAAAAACTGCTTCAGAAGAAGAAAAAACATCAAAATGGTAGAATTTAGTAAAAGTATGCAAAGAAGACCAAGTTGCTGCTTTGCAAATCTGATCAACAGAAGTTTCATTCTTAAAAGCCCAGGAAGTAGAAACTGACCTAGTAGAATGAGCCGTAATCCTATGAGGCAGGGATTGACCTGACTCCACATAAGCATGATGAATCAAAGACTTTAACCAAGATGCCAAAGAAATGGCAGAAGCTTTCTGACCTTTCCTAGAACCAGAAAAGACAACAAATAGACTAGAAGTCTTCCTGAAATCTTTAGTAGCTTCAACATAATATTTCAAAGCTCTAACTACATCCAAAAAATGTAAAGATCTCTCCAGAGAATTCTTAGGATTAGGACACAAAGAAGGGACAACAATTTCTCTACTAATGTTGTTAGAATTCACAACTTTAGCTAAAAAATTAAATGAAGTCCGCAACACCGCCTTATCCTGATGAAAAATCAGAAAAGGAGATTCACAAGAAAGAGCAGATAACTCAGAAACTCTTCTAGCAGAAGAGATGGCCAAAAGGAATAAAACTTTCCAATAAAGTAATTTAATATCCAGAGAATGCATAGGTTCAAACGGAGGAGCCTGTAATGCCCTCAGAACCAAATTAAGACTCCAAGGAGGAGAAATTGACTTGATAACAAAGGATAGTAGTCGCACCACCAGGTGGTGCGACTACTATCCTTTGTTATATTGACTGGGGGTATTGTGCAGTTCCCCCTAGTTTGCACACCTTGGATCCCAGGTGCTGGACCTCTTGAACGTTTTAGAAATTGACTTAATGACAGGCTTACTACGAACCAAAGCCTGTACAAAACAATGATTATCAGGATGATTAGCAATCTTTATGTAAAAAAGTACAGAAAGAGCAGAGATTTGTCCTTTCAAGGAACTTGCAGACAAACCTTTTTCCAAACCATCCTGAAGAAACTGTAAAATTCTAGGAATTCTAAAAGAATGCCAAGAGAATTTATGTGAAGAACACCAAGAAATGTAAGTCTTCCAAACTCGGTAATAGATCTTTCAATAGATCTTTCTAGACACAGATTTATGAGCCTGTAACATAGTATTAATCACTGAATCAGAGAAACCTCTATGACTAAGCATTAAGCGTTCAATCTCCATACCTTCAAATTTAATGATTTGAGATCCTGATGGAAAAATGGGCCTTGAGATAGAAGGTCTGGCCTTAACGGAAGTGTCCAAGGTTGGCAACTGGCCATCCGAACGAGATCCGCATACCAAAACCTGTGTGGCCATGCTGGAGCCACCAGCAGTACAAACGAACGCTCCATTAAGATTTTGGAAATCACTTTTGGAAGAAGAACTAGAGGCGGAAAGATATAAGCAGGTTGATAATTCCAAGGAAGTGACAACGTGTCCACCGCATCCGCCTGAGGATCCCTGGATCTGGACAGATACCTGGGAAGTTTCTTGTTTAGATGAGAGGCCATCAGATCTATTTCTGGAAATCCCCAGATTTGAACAATCTGAAGAAATACCTCTGGGTGAAGAGACCATTCGCCCGGATGTAACGTCTGGCGACTGAGATAATCCGCTTCCCAATTGTCTATACCTGGGATGTGAACCGCAGAAATTAGACAGGAGCTGGATTCCGCCCATACAAGTATCCGAGATACTTCTTTCATAGCCTGAGGACTGTGAGTCCCCCCTTGATGATTGACATATGCCACGGTTGTGACATTGTCTGTCTGAAAACAAATAAACAATTCTCTCTTCAGAAGAGGCCAGAACTGAAGAGCTCTGAAAATCGCATGGAGTTCCAAAATGTTGATTGGTAATCTCGCCTCCTGAGATTCCCAAACCCCCTGCGCTGTCAGAGATCCCCATACAGCTCCCCAACCTGAAAGACTCGCATCTGTTGAGATCACAGTCCAGGTTGGACGAACAAAAGAGGCCCCTTGAATTAAACGATGGTGATCCAACCACCAAGTCAGAGAAGATCGAACATTGGGATTTAAGGATATTAATTGTGATATCTTTGTATAATCCCTGCACCATTGGTTCAGCATACAAAGCTGGAGAGGTCTCATGTGAAAAAGAGCAAAAGGGATCGCGTCCGATGCAGCAGTCATGAGACCTAGAATTTCCATGCACAAAGCTACCGAAGGGAATGATTGAGACTGAAGGTTTCGACAAGCTGAAACTAATTTCAGACGTCTCTTTTCTGTTAGAGACAAAGCCATGGACACTGAATCTATTTGGAAACCCAAAAAGGTTACCCTTGTCTGAGGAATCAAGGAACTCTTTGGTAAATTGATCCTCCAACCATGTCTTTGAAGAAACAACACAAGTTGATTCGTATGAGATTCTGTAGAATGTAAAGACTGAGCAAGTACCAAGATATCGTCCAAATAAGGAAATATCGCAATACCCTGTTCTCTGATTACAGAGAGAAGGGCACCGAGAACCTTTGAAAAGATCCTTGGAGCTGTTGCTAGGCCAAACGGAAGAGCAACAAACTGGTAATGCTTGTCTAGAAAAGAGAATCTCAGAAACTGATAGTGATCTGGATGGATAGGAATATGAAGATATGCATCCTGTAAGTCTATTGTAGACATATAATGCCCTTGCTGAACAAAAGGCAGAATAGTCCTTATAGTCACCATTTTGAATGTTGGTATCCTTACATAACGATTCAATATTTTTAGATCCAGAACTGGTCTCACAGGCGGTCTTACCTTGAAACCTATTCTGTACCCTTGTGAAACAATGTTCTGAATCCAAAGATTTTGAATCGAATTGATCCAAACATCTTTGAAAAATCGTAACCTGCCCCCTACCAGCTGTGCTGGAATGAGGGCCGCACCTTCATGCGGATTTTGGAGCTGGTTTTGACTTTCTAAAAGGCTTGGATTTATTCCAGACTGGAGAAGGTTTCCAAACGGAAACTGTTCCTTTAGGGGAAGGGTCGGGCTTTTGTTCCTTATTCTGACGAAAGGAACGAAAACGATTAGCAGCCCTATATTTACCTTTAGATTTTTTGTCCTGAGGCAAAAAGGCTCGTTTCCCCCCAGTAACAGTTGAAATTATTCAATCTAACTGAGAACCAAATAATTTATTACCTTGGAAAGAAAGAGAAAGCAATTTTGGCTTAGAAGTCATATCTGCATTCCAAGACTTCAGCCATAAAGCTCTTTTAGCTAAAATAGCTAAAGACATATACCTGACATCAATTCTAATGATATCGAAAATGGCATCACAAACAAAGTTATTAGCATGTTGAAGAAGCTTAACAATGCTATAAGCATTATGGTCTGACACTTGTTGCGCTAAAGCCTCCAACCAGAAGGTGGAAGCTGCAGCAACATCAGCCAAAGAAATAGCAGGTCTAAGAAGATTACCTGAACATAAATAAGCCTTCCTTAGAAAAGATTCAAGCTTCCTATCTAAAGGATTTTAAAAGAAGTACTATCTGCCGTAGGAATAGTAGTACGTTTAGCAAGAGTAGAGATAGCCCCATCAACTTTGGGGATTTTTTTTCCAAAACTCTAATCTATCAGATGGCAAAGGGTACAATTTCTTAAACCTCGGAGAAGGAGTAAATGAAGTACCCAGACTATTCCATTCCCTAGAAATTACTTCTGAAATAGCATCAGGAACTGGAAAAACTTCTGGAATAACTACATGAGGTTTAAAAACTGAATTTAAACGCTTATTAGTTTTAATATCAAGAGGACTAGACTCCTCCATATCTAATGCAATCAACACTTCTTTAAGTAATGAACGAATAAACTCCATCTTAAACAAATAAGAAGATTTATCAGTGTCAATATCTAAGGCAGAATCTTCTGAACCAGATAGATCCTAATCAGAAATAGATAAGTCAGAATTATGGCGGTCATTTAATAATTCATCTGAAATATGAGAAGTTTTAAAAGACCTCTTACGTTTACTAGAAGGAGGAATAACAGACAGAGCCTTCCGAATTGAATTAGAAACAAATTCTTTAACATTAACAGGAACATCCTGAACATTAGATGTTGAAGGAACAACAACAGGTAATGGATTATTACTAATGGAAATATTATCAGTGTTTGATAGTTTATCATGACAACTAACACAAACTACAGCCGGAGGAACAGTTACCAAAAGTTTACAACAAATGCACTTAGCTTTGGTAGAACCGACATCAGGCAGCGTCTTTCCAGAAGTAGATTCTGATCCAGGGTCAGGTAGTGACATCTTGCAATATGTAATAGAAAAAACAACATATAAAGCAAAATTATCAAATTCCTTAAATGGCAGTTTCAGGAATGGGAAAGAATGCAAAACAAAACAAGCCTCTAGAAACCAGAAGCAACTAAAAAGTGAGACTGAAATAATGTGAAAAAAACTGGCGCCAAGTATGACGCCCACATTTTTGGCGCCAAGTATAACGCCCACATTATTTGGCGCCAAGAATGACACCCATATTTTTTGGAGCCAAAAACGTCCGCAACACACATACGTCAAAAATTACGCAATCATGTGAAAACTTCCGACGTCAACTATGACGCCGGAAATGACGAAATTTTTTGCGCCAAAAAATCTTGCGCCAAGAATGACGCAATATATTGAAGCATTTTCTGCACCCGCGAGCCTAACAGCCCGCAATTTAGAAAAAAAGTCAATTGAAAATTGAAAATTTTAAGGTAAGAAAAAATATAATTCATATGCATTTTTCCAAAAAAATTAAACTGACAGTCTGAAAGAAGGAATACTGATTATCCTGAATCATGGCAAATATAAGTTTAACACATATATTTAGAACTTTACATATAAAGTGCCCAACCATAGCTTAGAGTGTCATGAATAGAAATAAAACTTACTTACCCTAAGACACTCATCTACATATAGTAGATAGCCAAACCAGTACTGAAACGAGAATCAGTAGAGGTAATGGTATATAAGAGTATATCGTCGATCTGAAAAGGGAGGTAGGAGAAGAAATCTCTACGACCGATCACAGAGAACCTATGAAATAGATCCCCTAGAGGAAGACCATGGTATTCAAATAGGCAATACTCTCTTCACATCCCTCTGACATTCACTGCACTCTGAGAGGAAAACCGGGCTTCAGCCTGCTGCGAAGCGCATATCAACGTAGAAATCTAGCACAAACTTACTTCACCACCTCCATGGGAGGCAAAGTTTGTAAAACTGAATTGTGGGTGTGGTGAGGGGTGTATTTATAGGCATTTTGAGGTTTGGGAAACTTTGCCCCTCCTGGTAGGAATGTATATCCCATACGTCACTAGCTCATGGACTCTTGCCAATTACATGAAAGAAACCGCTACAAGTTATATAGGATAAACATATCTTGGTCATATTAGAATATTGAACAATATTAGTAAATGTTAAGCTTGCCAATAAAACTATATACCTTATAAATGACACATAAGGTCACTTTTGGATCTTGCAGAACTATAGAAAGAAAAGAAAAATTACAGAAGGCAATTATACAATTATAATTAGGATGAGACCACTCTTGGGTCTCGGCATAAAACCTAGATTTTCTTGTTATATATCATGTATAGTTATTGTTATATAGATCTCCTGTATTAAAGAATGGGTCATTGGACCAATGTCTAGTGGCAAAGTTCAAAGGAGGTAGATCAGTTAGGTATATAGCCCCTTGTGGCCTTAGGAAAGTAGCATATACTATAATATATGAATTTCAAAATTTGTGTACAGCATGTATACAGAAAGCTTGCTATTGATCTGGGAGCTAGAGAAATGTCAGACCCTTGGTGTAAAATTGCTCGTTGGGAAGGTTTGGTTCCCCCTTTCCAGTACAGAAAATATATAAAAATAGTAGATGTCTGCAAGACTTATAGCCCGTAAGTCTGGTGGAGATATCGTGATGGGATGGGCATGAGGTTCTATATAGTAAATTAGGGGCAAAAGTTATCTGTTTTAAGCAAATATAAATGCACAAATGTTTTCCTCTAAATACCGATAGCATGTAAAAAAAGAGAGAGGGAATCTATATCCTTTATGAGACTTAATATATATGAATAATGCATTTCTTATGATAATTCTTCTCAAACATATTAAACCAAAGCAGTATCTAAACAAACATGTTCAGTTATAGAAACTGTCTCACCATCTTAGGAATAGCATTTACACAATATACAATAAATAATTAGTGAGAGAACATAGGTATCTGATATAATAGAAAAAAGTGAGCCTGGTAAGCAAGATATTAGGTTTAGGTCAAAACTTGTTTATCTTGTTTATATATGTATCAAGAATATCCAGATATACCGCTATAGGTAGAGGGAAAAATAGTGTACATCCCAGGGCAGTGGCATATTTAGGTTTTGTGCTGCCCTAGGCACTCAGCATTTTGCTGCCCCCCCCCTTTGTTTTTATTCCTTTTTTACTTGTAATATTTTTTTGGTCAGGGTGTAACATGTCTTTATTTATTTTTTACACTGCATTTCCAAAGTAAATTAATGGAGGGGTGGGAGAAAAGGAGTGAGAGATGTCAGATGAGGGAGAGAAGGGAAGGGGGTAAAAAAAAAACCCAGTCAACCCCCTGCTCAAAACAAGTGAAGCACCCCAGTTACTGTCAACAATCCCCTGTCCAATTGCCTTCAAAGCCTAGCCCACAATGATGAAAGAACAAGTTCCATAAGTGAGTGTTTATGGAGAAGAGGCTGCTTGTGGCACATGACATGAGATAAAACTGCTGTTCCTTTTATCCATCTCATATTTTGTATTGAAGCTTTCCCAGGACAACAAACTACTCTGGTGATATGGGGCCAGCAGTCATCACATGGACTGCATAGACTATATGACAATCTGTAGGCACAATGGTAGCTTAAACTGAGGACTATTTGTGTTCATATTTCCTGCCAAAGAGCTCAACATGAGTCACTGGACACAAATTTCAGTTGGCATAACATTTAGCATAATGTGCACTCTGCCACCTGCCTGCCATGTAATCATCACTGTTTGGCCACATAAAGTCAGTTTTTGAACTAAGGTCTGGGACTGTGATACATATTCTCCCACAGAACTCACACACAGGACTTAACTTCCTGACTTGACTCACTGGCAAAGCAACAGCACATGGGCTTTTTTCAAAACAGTGCTGTACTACTCAAAGTTTGAACACATACTTGCACATAACCCATTACAATGCGAACAATCCTGGTTCTACATAATGTAGATGCCAGATGCAAATAAAATAATAAATGTATGTATCAACTATATAGCAAATATAAGCAAATATTTGGAATAAAAAGACTATAAGGTAAAATAAACGAAAGTCCAGCTGTACTAATTAACATCAAGGAAGTATCTGTTTAGTATACAAAGAAACCAGAGATGTTTGTTTAAGCAGTAAATACTGTGATGAATAACATATTTGAATAGCCAACATAGCTTCCAGGAGGTGAAACCCTCCCTCAAGCCAGCGTGAGATATTTTGGCTTGCAATGCTGTGGTGTGCGTGCCCTGTCCTACTTGAGTTAAGTCGACTCAGCCGGGTCAGCCCCTTCCACTCTCCAGTGCAGTCCTCCTCAGGCTCCGCTCCACCGATCACTTGCGTGACTTCTTGACTCAACTCCACTTCTCTTCTTACCGCTGCCTGGGAGATCGTGCGCACAACGCGTGCATGACTCCCTCCAATGTGCGGCGTGCCAATAGACAGTAAGGTGGGCGGATGTTTTAAAACATCACGCGACCTTGACAAAAAGCCGGTCACCTGATCACCGCCCAGCAAAAAATAAAATAAAAAATTAAATTCAGGATGAATATTCACTCAGTGCCACTGCCAACAGAGAAGTGCCGCCCCCCAAAATTTGTCGCTCTAGGCACCGGCCTTGTTGGCTTCTCCATTAATACGCCCCTGTCCCAGGGTAATTAATGAGCGAGCATTCAAGTACTGTCTAGGAGCTCTATTTTATAAGTTACTATTACTAAATCTATGGGAGACTACTATATAAATAGTACCTATACTCATGAAAGTGTGTAAGGGTCTTGTACTACCAACCAGTGGTAAAAATGGAAAAAGTCTGACAGAACAGGAAACTGCTGTTAAAACCCCTTATGGACATCTATCTTAAATAATATCAAGCATTTTGAAAAAATAAAATAAGCTCTGGAACTCTGTTTTGTTTTGCCTGCAAAGTAAACAGAGAGTTATGTACATAAAATTATTTTGAAAACTTTAGTAACAAATATAAGCCATAGCCCTGTCTGCAGTGCTTATTTCTAAACAATGGTGGATTTGTTTGAAGTATTGGTACATACCCCAAACAGAAGAGAAAGGCAAGCATAAATGTTGATCCATCACAAACATCACAATGTACAGAACACATATAAAAAGCGAACAGTGCTTACATGGCTTCGTAGTGAGTCTTAGTAGGTAATTTATGACAGATTTTAGTGACAGTGAAAGAGTACTGTCTTACCTCACACCGACTCTCCATGGTTTGAGTCCCATGTAAGCACCACACAGCTGCAGCCGGCCGTCTGCGGCTCCATTAATACTCATCAGGGGGTTGGTCATCCTGAGGCTGCTTTATTCTTACGGTGTATCTTAATCAAAAGAAAGTAACAGGAATTAGCATAGAACAGCAGAATAAATGGAGAAATATATTACAAATCCTAAAAGTAAATCTCCAGCTATGCCTATAAGGAGAGATAGAAAACAAAAGTCCTCACAAGAGAACATACAAGAGGTATCTATCAGAAGTCCCGAATTAAGTATGGAAAAACAACTAACTACAAATCAATTGGCAGATCTGATATTGCCGCAGTTTGAAATGATAAAAACAGAGATCTCAGTTCTGTCAAATGATATAAAGCAATTCTCTAATAGATTGGTGGAAGTTGAATCCAGAATTTCGAATGTAGAAGACAGACACCTTAAACAGGAGGCAGTACTAGACACACACTCAGATGAAATTAAAAACTTAAAAGCCAAAATTGAAGACCTGGAGGACCGGTCAAGGCGTAGTAATGTGCGGGTAATTGGTCTCCCCGAATCAAGAGAATTTGAGGATCTTTTATCATTTAGTGCGCACACACTACCAAAATTACTAGGCCTACAAGTAGCAGAGGGAAGCTTTCAAGTCGAGAGGGCACATAGAGTTGGCATAGTGAGACAGCTAAAAGATGGTAGTGTCCGACCCAGAATGGTCATGATAAAATACTTAAACTTTCAAGACAAATACTCATCAGGGGAGCGGGATGGAATAATTGAATTCCGTTTCATGGGGCAAAATAGTTGTGAAGTGCCACTTCACCGGCAGCTAGTAGAATGTCCAAGCTGTGTACTTGCTCACCAGAAGTCTCCTTGTCTATTTTAGTGTTGCGATTCGATCTTGTGGGTGGCAAAATTGGAGGTCCCAAAGTTACCACACGGTGAACATAACCGCCGTTAGGAGCACCGTCTTTCTCTGCAACTAGTGTCTCTTTTAGAGCATAGTCCATCAGACTGTTGCCATAGTCGGGTAAAACGATCTCCAACGGATCATTCAAGACGACTGCAGGGGCATCTTCGCCATGGAGGGCTAAACACTTAAGGCAAGTAGCCCTGGTTTTCTCAAGGAGATACGGTAATTTGGTTGTGGAGGTTGGATGGTGAGGAGCTAATGTAATCTCTGTTTGATACTTACGCTTATCATTCATTTGCAGCCTGTTATTCTCTGGTTGGGCCATTGTAGCTTTGTTGTCTATCTTCAGCGCTTGTAGTATGTGCCATTCAAACTTTTTTAAATGCTTGTCTAGGACATGGGATATTTTCAACAGTATAATGAACAGGCGCCATCTTGATAAAAAATACAAAGAAGGACTGCGAGTAGTATCCAGCAAACAAAGATGTATAGTTAAAACTATTACTAATTAAAGCAGCACTTTTGCTGCTAATAACCCAGGATCGTCCTGGGGGGGGGGGGGGGGGATTATGCAGCAGCCCCAACGGCATGGTAAAGCAGACGTGTAGGGCAAGTTTTCCTGTTTCAAGTATGTTTGCGGTATATATCCACTGATTCTCCCTGGGTTTCTCAGGACACCACAGCATAAATTTCTGTTCTTTTGTGTAATTTAAATAGGAATAACCTTTAAAAAGCCTAGGTAGAATCGAGAGCTCTTTCCAAACACGTCCTTCCGCAAGAGCTGTAGGTTCCGCCCCCAGCACAATTGTTTTATCACACTCCTGCATAGGCTCATTCAGCATTCTTTGCTTTCTAGGCAAGCCCCATGATGTTTCCTCTTTCTCCTGTAGTACTTTGTGCAGACAAGTTCATAGGACTAGGAGTTAGCTGGTGGTGTTGTAGATTGTTATCTTTTTCCCTTGCAATAGCCCTTATTGGAGGAGTCTGGATTAAGAGAGAGCTTCACTGGGGTACCTGTGGTGGTGGTGGTGGTGGTGTGGGGGGGTAGCATCTTCTCATTTTGAAGGCACTGTTATAATGGATTGTTAGAGTTGTTGTTGTAGTATTTTCCTTAGGCATCTTGGGGTAAAGAGTGAAATGCCACCAGGCTTAGTGGATTTGCCTGTTTAAGGTTTTATTTTGGAGGTAATCATGATTTGATTTAATTGTCTCTGCCTGATTTGTTTAGTTGGTCATCTTTTGGTCTGCTGGGGATTCATCAGTGTATTTTTTTTTCTTTCTAATGGTAGTGAGAGTCCATGATCCTTACTCTTCGGAATTACATCCCTTGACCAACAGGAAGAGGCAAAGACACCTTACAACAGAGTTTCAAGTATCCCTCCTACTTCCCCTTCCCTCCCATTATTTCTTTGCCTCATCAAGAAGACATGGATAGAGATGCTGCTGAAATAAAGGAAGAATTTTAGATTTCTATTCCTTAAGAGGATAATTCCTGGAAGAAAAGGAATTATGAGGGTGCTGCTTGTACATGGTTTTTCTCCTTGTTGGAGTTGAGTCACAAGCTAGCCACGGGTATCGCAAGGTAGTACCTTAGCCTCCTACTTTTTGGCCAGACTGTACACCCTTCTCATATCTGTCCTTTCTCTGTTACAGATCTGGACATATTCTACATGACAGATGCTCTGAGGAGTGGGATTGGATGGGGGTAAGTACCCATGGGCTCCACTTCTATCCCTAGTATGCACTTAGTAAGTGCTGGGGACAATTGCATCCTACAAACAGCAGGTTAATCCCCTATTCTGCTGGTGTCATGTTTGGGGTACCCTTGACAGGGGACATACTTTTACAGACTCCCTGGGACACAGACTGGTGTGTGTGGGGTGTGGGAGGGCAGACTCTCACAAATTTGGGATTGTTACTTGGTAGGGCTTTGGCCCTTTAATTCTTCTGCCTGGCTGCATTAATCTTTCAGCCCTCCGGTTAATTTATTTATTTATTTTTTTCGGTTAATTTATTTTTGACATGGAGCGTGCTCATGCTCCGCCCTATTCCAGTGCGGCCACATCAGGTGTTGTGATCGTGTCGCGGCTCCCCTCACGCTGACTGGATACAGTTTACAGGGGGGGAGACATATACGTCAGAGCAGAGGGGTGTTTAATATAGAAATATAGACATATATAGTTATCTTTATATTAGGCACACATTTATTCTGTTGTTGCTAGTGCACATCATTTCTTTCATGTAATTGGCAAGAGTCCATGAGCTAGTGAGGTATGGGATATACAATCCTACCAGGAGGGGCAAAGTTTCCCAAACCTCAAAATGCCTATAAATACACCCCTCACCACAACCACAATTCATTCCGTTTTACAAACTTTGCCTCCTATGGAGGTGGTGAAGTAAGTTTGTGCTTGATTTTCTTCTGTTGTTTTCAGGCTTTGGTTTGTATCAAGTCTGTCATTAAATTAATATCTCCTCCTTGGAGTCTTAATTTGGTTTTGAAAGCTTTACAGGCTCCTCCTTTTGAGCCTATGCATTCTTTGGATATTAAACTACTTTCTTGGAAAGTGTTGTTCCTTTTGGCCATCTCTTCTGCTAGAAGAGTTTCTGAATTACCTGCTCTTTCTTGTGAGTCACCTTTTCTGATTTTTCATCACGATAAGGCAGTTTTGCAAACTTCATTTACATTTTTACCTATAGTTGTGAATTCTAACAACATTAATAGGGAAATTGTTGTCCCCTCTTTGTGTCCTAATCCTAAGAATTCTTTGGAAAGATCCTTACATTCTCTGGATGTTGTAAGAGCTTTGAAATATTATGTTGAAGCTACTAAAGATTTCAGGAAGACTTCTAGTCGATTTGTTGTCTTTTCTGGTTCTAGGAAAGGTCATAAAGCTTCTGCCATTTCCTTGGCATCTTGGTTAAAGCTTTTGATTCATAAGGCTTATTTGGAGTCGGGTCAGGCTCCGCCTCAGAGAATCACAGCTCATTCAACTAGATCAGCCTCCACTTTGTGGGCTTTTAAGAATGAAGCTTTAGTTGATCAGATTTGCAAAGCAGCAACTTGGTCTTCTTTGCATACATTTACTAAATTCTACCGTTTTGATGTATTTGCCTCTTCAGAAGCAGTTTTTGGTACAAAAGTTCTTCAGGCAGCTGTTTCAGTTTGATTCCTCTGCTTATGTTTTAAGTTTTTTCTTTCATTTATGAGAAAAACTTATTTTTCTCTTGTTAAGTGTATCCAGTCCACGGATCATCCATTACTTATGGAATATATTCTCCTTCCCAACAGGAAGTTGCAAGAGTCCACCCATAGCAAAGCTGCTATATAGCTCCTCCCCTAACTGCCATATTCAGTCATTCTCTTGCAAGCCTCAACATAGATAGGAGGTCGTGAGAGTCTGTGGTGTTTTATACTTAGTTTATTCTTCAATCAAAAGTTTGTTATTTTTAAATGGCACCGGAGTGTGCTGTTTTTCTCAGGCAGTATTTGGAAGAAGAATCTGCCTGCGTTTTTCTATGATCTTAGCAGACGTAACTGAGATCCATTTGCTGTTCTCACACATTCGGAGGAGTGAAGTACTTCAGAGGGGGAATGGCGTGCAGGTTTTCCTGCAGATAAGGTATGTGCAGTAAAATATTTTTCTAGGAATGGAATTGACTAAGAAAATACTGCTGATACCGAAGTAATGTAAGTAAAGCCATAAATGCAGTGATAGCAACTGGTATCAGGCTTATTAATATAGATACATACTCTTATAAAAATGTGTTTTAAAACGTTTGCTGGCATGTTTAATCGTTTTTTAACGTACATTGGTGATAACACTGTAATGTTGGTATAGCCTTAAATGCAGTAAAAGCGACTGGTATCAGGCTTATTAATAGAGATACATACTCTTGTAAAAATGTGTTTTAAAACGTTTGCTGGCATGTTTAATCGTTTTTAACATACGTTTGGTGATAAAACTTATTGGGGCCTAAGTTTTTTCCACATGGCTGGCTTAAATTTTGCATAGAAACAGTTAACTGAAGCTTCCCACTGTTGGGAGGGGCCTAATTTAGCGCTTTTTTGCGCAGTTAAAATTACAAAATGAATTATCCAGATTCCCTCAGCAGTCCCTTGAATACTACAGGACATTTCTAAAGGGCTAAAAAGACTTCCAAAATCGTTTATAGGGAAGGTAATCCACAGCTCTGCTGTGGCAGTTTGTTGTGTCTGTTTTTAAAAACGTCTATGTCGTTTTTTTTTTTTTTTATCTGTTTTTTGCATTAAGGGGTTAATCATCCATTTGCAAGTGGGTGCAATGCTCTGTTACCTTATTACATGTACTGTAAAAATTTCGTTTGTTTTACTGCCTTTTTTCACTGTTTTTCAAATTTTGACAAAATTTGTTTCTCTTAAAGGCACAGTAACGTTTTATATATTTGCTTGTTAACTTGATTTAAAGTGTTTTCCAAGCTTATTAGTCTCATTATTAGTCTGTTCTAACATGTCTGACATAGAGGAAGCTCTGTGTTCATTATGTTTTAAAGCCATGGTGGAACCCCATCTTAGAATGTTTACCAGATGTACTGATTTCATGTTAAACAATAAAGATCATTTTTTGTCTTTAAAAACATTATCACCAGAGGATTCTGTCGTGGGGGTAGTTATGCCGACTAACTCTCCCCACGTGTCAGACCTTTTGACTCCCGCTTTAGGGACTCACGCTCAAATGGCGCCAAGTACATCAAGGGCACCCATAGCGTTTATTTTACCAGGGGATTCTGTCGAGGGGAAAGTTATGCTGATTAACTCTCCCCATGTGTCAGACCCTTCGACTCCCGCTTCAGGGACTCACGCTCAAATGGCGCCAAGTACATCAAGGGCGTCCATAGCGTTTATTTTACAAGACATGGCAAAGGAGGTGAATAATACTCTGGCAGCAGTATTAGTCAGACTACCTGAAATTAAAGGAAAGCAGATAGCTCTGGGGGTAGATACAGAGCATACAGACGCTTTAAGAACCATGTATGATACTACCTCACAATATGCTTAGTCTGTGGGTGATTTTTTTGACTCAGGGAAGATGATTTAACCTGATTCTGATATTTCTACATTTAAAATTTATGCTTGAGAACCTCCACTTGTTGCTCAGGGAGGCTTTGGCTGCTCTGAATGAATGTGTACAATCGCAGGGCCAGAGAAATTGTGTAGACTGGATAAATAATATGCAGTGCCGGTGTGTACTGATGTTTTTCCAATACCTAAAGTGGTTTACTAAAAAAAAAATTTTTTTTAATAAGGAATGGGATAGACCAGGTGTGCCGTTCTCTTCCCCTCCTATTTTTTAGAAGAATGTTTTCTAATAGTTACCACCACACGGGACTTCTGGCAGACAGTTCCTAAGGTGGAGAGAAGAGTTTCTACTCTGGCGAGGACAGTTGTGCTTTTTAGATCCAATGGATAAAAAATGTTTATTCAACAGGGTTTTATCCTGCAGCCCCTTGCATACATTGCTTCTGTCACTGCTGCTGCGGCGTTCTGGGTTGAGTCTCTTGATGAGGCTTTACAGTTAGCGACTCCATTGGATGAATATATTTGACAAGCTTATGCTAGCCAATTCCTTTGTTTTCTGATGCCTTTGTTCATTTGACTAGACTAACGGCTAAGAATTCTGTTTTTTACTATACTGGCGCGCAGAGCGCTATGGCTTATATCATGGTCAGCTGTCGTGAAAAATAAGCTACTTAACTTCCCTTCAAGGGGCAGACCCTATTCGGGCCTGGTGTGAAGGAGATTATTGCTTATATCACTGGAGGAAAAGGTCATGCCCTTCCTCAGGATAGGAATCAAAGGCTAAAAAAGGTCTAATTTTCGTGCCTTTTAAAACCTCAGGGCGGGTGTGGCATCCACTTCCTCTAAGGCAAAACAAGAGGGAATTTTTAATCAGTCCAAGGCGGTCTGGAGACAATTGGACCTGGAACAAAGATAAGCAGGCCAAGGAGCCTGCTGCTGCCTCTAAGGCAGCATGAAGGAACGGACCCCTATCCGGTAACGGATCCTATAGGGGGCAGACTTTCATTCTTCGCCTGGGCGTGGGCAAGAGATGCCCAGGATCCCTAGGCATTGGAATTTATATCCCAGAGATATCTTCTGGATTTCAAAGATCCCCCCCCCCAAAAAAGGGGAGATTTCGCCTTTCACAATTATCTGCAAACCAGATAAAGAAGGAGGCATTCTTACATTGTGTACGAGATCCATCCAGTTCCAAGAGAGGAACAGGGACAGAGTTTTTACTCAAATCTGTTTGTGGTTCCCAAGGTGAGGGAACCTTCAGACCTATTTTGGATCTAAAGATCTTAAACATATTCCTCAGAATTCCGTCATTTAAGATGGAAACTATTCGTACCATCTTAACTATGATCCAGGAGAGTCAATAGAGGACTACAATGGATTTGAAGGATGCTTATCCTCACATTGTGATGCATAAAGATCACCTTCGTTTTTCAGGTTTGCCTTTCTAGACAGGCATTACCAGTTTGTAGCTCTTTCCTTTGGGATATCTACAGCCCCAAGAATCTTTATGGAGGTTCTGGGGTTGCTTTGGTGGTCCTTAGGCCGCGGGGCATAGAAGTGGCCCCTTAGTTAGACGACATCCTGATACAGGCGTCAAACATCCAAATTGCCAAGTCTCATACGCACGTAGTACTGGCATTTCTGAGATCACATGGGTGGAAAGTGAACAAGGAAAGAGTTCTCTATCCCCAATCTCAAGGGTTTCCCTCCTAGGGACTCTGATAGATTCTGTAGAAATGAAAATTTACCTGACTGAGTCCAGGTTGTCAAAGTTTCTAAATTTCTGCCGTGTTTTTCATCCCATCCGCGCCCTTCGGTGGCTCAGTACATGAATGAAATAGGCTTAATAGGTAGCGGCAAGGGACATAGTACCGTTTGTACGTCTACATTTCAGACCGCTGCAACTATGCATGCTCAGTCAGAGGAACGGGGATTACACAGATTTGTCCCCCTGTTGAACCTGGACCAAGAGACCATAGATTCTCTTCTCTGGTGACTATGTCGGGTCCATCTGTCCAAGGGTATGACCTTCCGCAGGTCAGATGGGACAATTGTTACAATGGATGCCAGCCTTTTAGGTTGGGATGCAGTCTGGAACTCCCTGAAGGCTCAGGGATAGTGGACTTAGGAGGAGACCCTCCTTCTAATAAATATTCTGGGAGTGATATTCCATGCTCTTCAGACTTGGCCTCAGTTAGCAACTCTGAGGTACATCATACTCAGTCGGACAATATACACGACTGTGGCTTACATCAGCCATCAAGGGGGAACAGAAGTTCCCTAGTGATGTTAGAAGTCTTACAATAATTCACTGGACAGAGACTCACTCTTGTCTATCAGCTATCCATATCCCAGGTGTTGAGAACTGGGAGGTGGATTTTCTAAGTCGTCAGACTTTTCTTCCGGGGGAGTGGGATTTCCTTCGGAGGTCAAGACCAAGCAGGAGAGTGCTTTGGTGTTTTTGACAGCGCCTGCGTAGCCACGCAGGACCTGGTATGCAGATCTGGTGGACATGTCATCCTTTCCATCACGGTCTCTGCTTCTGAGACAGGTCCCTCTACCTCAGGGTCCTTTCAACCATCTAAATAGAATCAATCTGAGATGGACTGCCTGGAGACTGAACGCTTGATGTTATCAAAGCATGGCTTCTCCGAGTCAGTCATTGATACCTTAATACAGACATGAAAGCCTGTCTCTAGGAAAATTGAACATAGATATGGTGTAAATATCTGATTGTTATGAATCCAAGGGTTACTCATGGAGTAAAGCCTGGATTCCCAGGATATTATCTTTTCTCCAAGATGTTTTTGAGAAAAGGGTTGTCAGCTAATTCCTTAAAAGGGACAGATTTTTACTCTGTCTATTTTTTTGCACCAGCGTCTGGCAGGTATTCTAGACGTTCAGGCATTTGGTCAGGCTTTGGTTAGATCCAAGCCTGTTTTTAAAACTGTTGCTCCACCATGGAGCTTAAACCTGGTTCTTAAGGCTCTTCAAGAAGTTCCGTTTGAACCTTTTTTGTTCCATAGATATCAATCTTTATCTTGGAAAGTTCCTTTTGGGTAGCTATTTCCTCGACTCGTAGAGTCTCCAAGTTATCTGTGTTCCAATGTGATTCTCCTTATCTGGTCCTTCGTACGGATAAGGTAGTCCTGCGTACCAACCTGGGTTTTTTCCTAAGGTGGTATCTAACAAGAACATCACTCAAGAGATAGTTGTTCCATTCTTGTATCCTAATCCTTCCTCAAAGAAGGAACGTCTATTACACAATATTGGACGTGGTTTGTGCTTTAAAGTTTTACTTACAAGCTACTACAGTTTTCATCAAACGTTCACCTTGTTTGTTGTCTATTCTGGACAGAGGAGAGGTCAAAAGACTTCAGCAGCCTCTCTGTCTTTTTGGTTAAAAAGCATAATTCATTTAGCTTATGAGACTGCTGGACAGCAGCCTCCTGAAGGGATTGCAACTCATTCACTTGGGCCTTTTTTAAATGTGGCTTCTGTTGAACAGATTTACAAGACGGAGTCTTGGTCTGCGCTTCATACTTTTTCAAATTTAACAAATTTGATACCTTGCTTCTTCGGAGGCTATTTTTGGGAGAAAGGGGGTTTTTTTTACAGGCAGTGGTAACTTCCGTTTAAGTGCCTGCCTTGTCCCTCCCATCATCCGTGTACTTTAGCTTTGGTATTGGTATTCCATAAGTAATGGATGATCCGTGGACTGGATACACTTAACAAGAGAAAACATAATTTATGCTTACCTGATAAATTTATTTCTCTTGTAGTGTATCCAGTCCACGGCCCGCCCTGTCACTTTAAGGCAGGTAATTTTTTAATTTGAACTACAGTCACCACTGCACCCTATGGTTTTTCCTTTCTCTGCATGTTTTCGGTCGAATTACTGAATATGGCAGTTAGGGGAGGAGCTATATAGCAGCTTTGCTGTGGGTGGACTCTTGCAACTTCCTGTTGGGAAGGAGAATATATTCCATAAGTAATGGATGATCCGTGGACTGGATACACTACAAGAGAAATAAATTTATCAGGTAAGCATAAATTATGTTTTTTGGTTGTGGATTTAATTTTTTCAGCGGAAAATGGCTGTTTTTATTTTATCCCTCCCTCTCTAGTGACTCTTGCGTGGAGTTCCGCATCTTGGGTATTTCTATCCCATACGTCACTAGCTCATGGACTCTTGCCAATTACATAAAAGAAAACATAATTTATGTAAGAACTTAACTGATAAATTAATTTCTTTCATATTGGTAAGAGTCCATGAGACCCACCCTTTTTATAGTGGTTATGTTTTTTTGTATAAAGCACAATTATATTTCCAATTCCTTTTTTGATGCTTTTTACTCCTTTTTTCTAAAACGGAATGAATTGGGGGTGTGGTGAGGGGTGTATTTATAGGCATTTTGAGGTTTGGAAAACTTTGCCCCTCCTGGTAGGATTGTATATCCCATACGTCACTAGCTCATGGACTCTTGCCAATATGAAAGAAATGAATTCATCAGGTAAGTTCTTACATAAATTATGTGTTTTGGAAATTGGCACTTCACGTGACACCACACTGTTCTCTCTTTCAATGGGGGGTTAGTTACACTTTATTGCTACAGTGTAGTTTATCTCTATTCTTGTAGGGGATCTGGCCACAGAGGAAAGGTTCTCTGAGGGTGGCTCCTCAGACATTATTTTCCACTGGATAAATGTTTAATGTGCAAGTTAGTCACAGTCAACTTTGTTGCTTATGCTTGGCATCAGTTCTACAGAACCATTCTCAGGATCCAGGCCCATCCCCTAAGGCGGATCCCCCGTCAGTATATATTACTCAAGGTGGTGTAACAGAGTTCACACCACAGTTTAAAGCTCAAATTCAGTCAGTGGTTACTGAGGCTATTGCGGCTATGCAGCCTACAAGTAAGCGCAAGCATAAGCTAAAGCATAATTCTAGCTCTTCTTCCAAGGGCAGCACCCTTGTTAGCCCTTTGGTTATTAGACGATCCCAGGAACCTGATTTGGATAAGACTTCTTCAGCATCTGACGGAGCAAGTTTAAAAGAAGATTCCTCTACGGACAAAAAGTCTGAGTATGTCAACTTTCAGTTTACTATAGATCACTCAAGAACTTTCCTTAAGGAGGCTTTAAGAACCTCAGAGGTTCAGGGTGCTAAATCTACTGAGGTCAAACCAGTCCAGAAGCTAGACATTATCTTTAGACCCAAATCTAAGGCACCTGAAACTTTTCCTGTCCCTTCTGTGGTATCTGAGATTATATCAAAGGAGTGGGATAAGCCGGGAGTTCCTTTCTCCCTTTCTCTCAATTTTAAAAAGGTTTTCCCAGTTCTGGAGTCCAATCTAGAATTATGGGAAGCTATATCCAAAGTAGATGGGTCTATTTCTACTCTAGCCAAGAGAAATACAATTCCTTTAGAGGACAGTACTTCTTTTAGGAATCCTATGGATAAAAAAACTAGAAGGTTATCTGAGAAGGGCCTTTTTATAGGGAGGTTTTCTGTTTCAACCGGCTGTAAATGTGGCAGCAGTTGCAGGTGCAGCAGCTTTTTGGTGTGACTCTCTTTTAGAATTAGTCTCTGAGTAATCATCTTTGGAGGAGATTAAAGAGCATATTAAATTCTTGAGGTCTGCAAATGCTTTCATTTGTGACGCAGTTGTTCAGATTATTTGCATAAATGTTAAAAATAGTGCTCTAGCGGTATTAGCCAGAAGGCTCTTTGGCTGAAGTCTTGGGCCTCTATTTATCAAGCTCCGTAAGGAGCTTGACAGCCCCTGTTTCTGGCGAGTCTTCAGGCTCGCCAGAAACAGCAGTTTTGAAGCAGCGGTCACAAAGACCGCTGCTCCATAACCTGTCCGCCTGCTCTGAGCAGGCGGACAGACATCGCCGGAAATCAACCTGATCGAGTACGATCAGGTTGATTGACACCCCCCTGCTGGTGGCTGATTGGCCGCGAGTCTGCAGGGGGCGGTGTTGCACCAGCAGCTCTTGTGAGTTGCTGGTGCAATGCTGAATACGGCGAGCGTATTGCTCGCCGTATTCAGCGAAGTCTGACGGACCTGATCCGCACTGTCGGATCAGGTCCGACAGACCTTGATAAATTGGGGCCATTGTCTGCAAATATGGTTACTTAGTGCAGAGATAGATCTGATGGTGTCCCGGCTCAATCACAAACATCCATGCGATGGTTCCAGAGCAAGGGATCCACAGGCGGAATTAACAGATGCATTGACAGTCACTTGACATTATCATCTTTCCACTTGTTTCCTCCAATTGTACTTCTCCGAGGTTGCTCGTCTCAAGCAGGAGGGGTCTCAGCAATCTTAGTAGCTCGACGGACTTGGTATGCAGATCTGGTCAGGATGTCCAGTGCTCCTCCATGACATCTTCCACTACGATAGGACCTGCTTGTACAAGGTCCATTCTTTTATCTTCATTCTCTTAAATTAACTGCATGCAGATAAAACGTTTAATTTTAGCTCAGAGAGGTTTTTCAGAGTCTGTAATTGATACTTTAATTCAGGCTCGTAAGCCTGTTACTAGACAGATCTATTACAGTCTGGAAAGTATATCTTTCCTAGTGTTCAAAACTTGTTTTTTCACATAATTTTGTAAGAATTCCACGGATTTAGCAATTTCATCAGGAGGGGTTAGACAAGAGCTTGTCGGACAGTTCTCTTAATGGTCAGATTTCTGCGCTTTCAGTTCTGTTGCATAGGAAGTTGGCACGTTGGTCTAATCCTGACAGGAGGCTGAACAAAAGATATAAGATCAGGCAAATTGTTAAGCCAATTTCTCCTCTTGGACTCTCAATTTGGTTTTTAGAGTTTTACAACCTTCTCTATTTGAGCCAATGCATTCATCGGATATTAAGTTATTGTCTTGAAAAGTTTTGTTTGTTTTGGCAATCTCTTCAGCAGGAATATTTTTTTGTGAATTATCTTCTCTTCTGATCTTTCATCAAGAGAAAGCGGTTTTGCATACTGTGTCTGGGTTTTTGCCAAAGGTTGTTTCAGTTGAGAACATTAATAGCAAGATTATTGTTCTTTCTTTAATCCAAGGTTTTCGAAAGAGAGACTCTTACATATTTTGGCTGTTGTAAGGGTGTTGAAATTCTATTTACAAGCTACTAAGGAATTTCATCAATCTTACAGCTTATTTGTTCTGTATTCTGGTAAACGGAAGGGTCAATAGGCTACTTCAGTATCCTTTTTTTTTTGTTTGAGGAGTTTAATCCGTATGGCTTACTTGGAGGTGGGTCAGCAACCACCTAACCGAATTACGGTTTACTCTACTCATTCAACTTCCTGGGCCTATAAAAATGAGACTTCTGTTAAACAGATTTGCAAGGCTGATACTTTGCCGTCCTTGCATTCCTTTACCAAATTCTATCATTTAGATGTTTTTGCCTCAGCTGAGGCAGCATTTGGCAGGAGGGTTCTTCAGCTTGGGCATTGGTTCCCAAGAGTAAGGATTGCGAAAGAAAACATAATTTATTCTTACCTGATAAATTAATTTCTTTCTTGGTAGTGAGAGTCCACAAGCCCATCCATATATATATATATATATATATATAATTTATTTTTTTCCCTCTGGTGGTGACAGTCCTAGTTTGCATCTCTTTACTCTATTACCTTTCTTGCTTTTTCTATCCTTGGCTATAAGTAATACTTGGAGAGAAGGGGATACTTGAAACTCTGGTGTTGGGTGTCTTTGTCTCCTCCTGGTGGCCAGGACTCTCACTACCAAGAATGATATGAATTTATCAAGAATAAATTATGTTTCTTTCTTAAGACACGGTGAGTCCACGGATCATCAGTTACTGTTGGGAATATCACTCCTGGCCAGCAGGAAGAGGCAAAGAGCACCACAGCAAATCTGTTAAGTATCACTTCCCTTCCCACAACCCCCAATCCTTCTCTTTGGCTCTAGTGCAAGGAGGTGTTGAAGTAATTAGGTGTCTGTATAAGATTCTTCTATCAAGATTTTTTTATTTTGAAGCCAGAGCAGGTTTTGCTCTGATCTCCCATCACAAGCTGGGTTTAGCTGTACTCCACATTAGTCTCTTCAGTATGGCTGTGGTAGTTTTTAAGCAGTTAGAAACTTGTAAAATGTGCTTTGCTGCGTTTTCCTAACATGTTGCTGACCTGGTATAGAAAGCCTGAGTAGGTTTACTCTGTCTTTTTTTTTACACAGGTCTCTGTGAAGAGTGGCATCCTCTCATACTTTGTGAGTCGTCTGACTGCCGGATGGCTAGAATGCAGGTAAGTGCCCTTTGTTCTTCTGGGGCTAGAAGGCTGGCACTGAAGGTGTTAAGGACCCTCTGCTTTTAGCTGGGACTAATCCTTTACAGATGCTTGTGGCAGTGGGCAGGCACATTATGCATGAGACTGGGGACTTAAGGTTAACCTTCTTCATAGCAAGGAAGAGGTTAGCTGTCTATGGGACTCAGATATAATCTTTATTATGTTAGTAAAATTTATTATGTTCATAAAGGATCTTGTATTTTGGCAGCTCTTTTTAATCCTGACTTGTATGAAGATTGCCTATGTCAAAGGACGTTAGGAGAGTGTGAATGGCGCCATTTCGAGGGGTCTGTGTTGTTGTGCTTGAGTCATTAACAAGTAGACTTAGCTTGCAGTGTGTTTACACTTGAATTTCTGCTGCTACGCTTTTAGAAGCATTTTAGCTCAGAAGGGAGTGGAAGCTGCACAACCTAACAGAGAGAGTTAGTTGACAGTGTAGTGCTAGTTTCAGTTTGTAACTCTATGGCTGAATACTTCTAACAGAGGGAGTTAGTAGGCTGAATTAAGCTTTCTTTTCCTTGCCGAATTGTGGCCACTCCTCCTTCTTGACATCAGAGTGACACCATTTTTTTTCGAGGTGGCTGAGTAGGTACTTAACTCCGCCTCGTTCTCCTGCATGGGAACGGAGCGGAGTTGTTGGTGTTCGGTCTGCCTTGTGGTATTAAGCATACGGATGTCATTTATTTCACTTCTACTGTGATATAGACATAGGGTTTTTTCTTCTCTTTGCTTTAGCGGCATTGAGAAGTGTTTGCAGTATGATTTTATGTTGATACATTTTCAGTTTATTAAGAAAATGCAGGAACCTATTTTCTTTTATAAGGGGCTTATTGTCTGATCATTGCTCTGCTGATGGGATGAGGAATATATTCTTACACTGTCATCTGTTCCTTTTAATTTATATATTATATTATAAAATGTTCCTTTTTTATTTATATGGTATATTTTAAAGTATTACAGAATTTTATAAATAATATAAAATATAAGATTTTATAGGATAATTTCTTTATCAAAATCAAGTTATTCTTTCTGGAAATTACCCTCTAAGAAGTAGGTTAGACAGTTTAAGATGTTAATGTTTTTTGTACCACATTGTCAGTTAAACTTTTGATGGTACAAATCATTCTGAGCCTTATGTCTCCTAGGGTGATGCTGTTTCGGCAGTGCCACAGCTCTCTCCTTTTATGTCCCAAGCCTTTTTGGCGTCACATGCAGTGCCCTGCGGTTCCTCTAAATCTCCAGGAGAAGTATGTTTATATGTTTACTTACAGATTTTGCAGCTCAGGTATCCCCTGTGATATCTATGGCTTTGCCTGTTTTTTCCTTATCTTCAGGAAATATGCAAGAGGATTGTTATATTGGGATTGATTTATCTTCTGAGTTGAGGAGATTTCGCTGGTAGTTTTTTAAGGGTGAAATCTCAGATTTGGGCAGTTAATTCCTTCATCTGACGTTATATCCTTCAAATGTATGCTTGCTCGCCTAGTGTATTATTAAAGGATGCTTTGGCTACTTTGGCGACATTGATTCTCTTGTCGTTTTGTGAACGTTATCATTTCAATAATGTTCCTTCCTATGAGGAAGTGTTTCCAGACGTGCCTTGGATATTTTCACAGGAATGGGAGAAGCTAGGGATACCTTTCTCCCTGTCTCCCGTCCTTTTTGGGATTTACCTGTCACTGACTCCATTATAAGGCACGGTGCCCTGAGTAGAAGGGAGCTTTTCTACTATGGATCAGAGAAATTCAATTCCTATGAGAGTAGCTATTTCCTTACGAATCCGTGGATAAGAAGCTGGAGTTTTTTTTTGTTCATTTAGAGCAATGCCTTGTCTTATCAGACTTGCTGTGCTAGCCCGCCGGGCATTGTGGCTGTTACTTTTTGGTCAGCTGAGAAGCCTTCCTGTAACTTAGTTGTACGGTCTAGGCTTAAAATAGTTTCTGCAGTGGCAGTTTCAATTTTTTATGTTTCCTCCAAAACTACGCTTCTGGCATTCCCTTTCAAGGATGAGACCTTGTTTGGACTTGGTCTGGCAGATTTATCCTCTGACTTTGTGGGTGTAACAAAGGGTTTTTTCTCCCACACGTCAAGAGAGTAAGACTAAAGGAAAATGTTCCTTTTTCCTCTTTATGCAGTGTCAGTTATGTTTTTTTGTGGAGTCCATTCTAAGTTTTTCTCCCGGGCAGATTTCCCCTTCTGAGTATCTGCAATCCAGGTATGATGAGAGACTTTCCTTGAATTGGGTTCAGGACAGTTCTCTCTGGGAGTGATATTTCCAGTCTCAGTCTGGTAATGGGTTCTAGGTATTTACCTCAAGTTTCTCAGGTTCTGACCTTCAATGTAGTATCCATTCTCTTTTGGTTCAAGAGGGCCTGTTCAGAACAAACATAGACCTGAAGGATGTGTATTTATTATTCCCATGATCAGGATGTTCTCAAGTTTCTGAGTTTCGTCATCCTAGAAGGACCTCTACGTCCTGGGGTAGTGCAACGGTGCCTTTCTGGACAATACAAGGTTCAGGCATCACCCATCCTTTGTGCAAACTCTCTTTCAAGAGATCTTGTCATATCTTCTTTTCCATGGAGAGGAAATTAATCTGGAGGAGAGTTTTCTTGTTCCATCTTCAAGGGTGATTTATTTGGGGACCTTATTAGATTCTCTATCTTGGATAAGTTTTCCAACAGAGGTCAGATAATCAAGGATTTCCCCCTCTCTGCAGTCTTCTGTCCGACCAACAGCAAGCTGTAGTGGTCCGGTAAATAGAGCTCTTTCAACCAGAGGTTGGGCGTTTGGATATAGCTGCAGTTGATTTTCCTTCACCTTCAGTGATGGCTCCATGGACATCACCCTTTTCTCCAACATAGGTGTGTCCGGTCCACGGCGTCATCCTTACTTGTGGGATATTCTCTTCCCCAACAGGAAATGGCAAAGAGCCCAGCAAAGCTGGTCACATGATCCCTCCTAGGCTCCGCCTACCCCAGTCATTCTCTTTGCCGTTGTACAGGCAACATCTCCACGGAGATGGCTTAGAGTTTTTTAGTGTTTAACTGTAGTTTTTCATTATTCAATCAAGAGTTTGTTATTTTCAAATAGTGCTGGTACGTACTATTTACTCAGAAACAGAAAAGAGATGAAGAATTCTGTTTGTATGAGGAAAATGATTTTAGCAACCGTAACTAAAATCCATGGCTGTTCCACACAGGACTGTTGAGAGCAATTAACTTCAGTTGGGGGAACAGTTTGCAGTCCCTTGCTGCTTGAGGTATGACACATTCTAACAAGACGATGTAATGCTGGAAGCTGTCATTTTCCCTATGGGATCCGGTAAGCCATGTTTATTACGATTGTAAATAAGGGCTTCACAAGGGCTTATTTAAACTGTAGACTTTTTCTGGGCTAAATCGATTGATTATTAACACATATTTAGCCTTGAGGAATCATTTTATCTGGGTATTTTGATATAATAATATCGGCAGGCACTGTTTTAGACACCTTATTCTTTAGGGGCTTTCCCAAAGCATAGGCAGAGTCTCATTTTCGCGCCGGTGTTGCGCACTTGTTTTTGAGAGGCATGGCATGCAGTCGCATGTGAGAGGAGCTCTGATACTTATAAAAGACTTCTGAAGGCGTCATTTGGTATCGTATTCCCCTTTGGGTTTGGTTGGGTCTCAGCAAAGCAGATACCAGGGACTGTAAAGGGGTTTAAAGCTTAAAACGGCTCCGGTTCCGTTATTTTAAGGGTTAAAGCTTCCAAAATTGGTGTGCAATATTTTCAAGGCTTTAAGACGCTGTGGTGAAAATTTGGTGAATTTTGAACAATTCCTTCATGTTTTTTCGCAATTGCAGTAATAAAGTGTGTTCAGTTTAAAATTTAAAGTGACAGTAACGGTTTTATTTTAAAACGTTTTTTGTACTTTCTGATCAAGTTTATGCCTGTTTAACATGTCTGAACTACCAGATAGACTGTGTTCTGAATGTGGGGAAGCCAGAATTCCTATTCATTTAAATAAATGTGATTTATGTGATAATGACAATGATGCCCAAGATGATTCCTCAAGTGAGGGGAGTAAGCATGGTACTGCATCATTCCCTCCTTCGTCTACACGAGTCTTGCCCACTCAGGAGGCCCCTAGTACATCTAGCGCGCCAATACTCCTTACTATGCAACAATTAACGGCTGTAATGGATAATTCTGTCAAAAACATTTTAGCCAAAATGAACCCTTGTCAGCGTAAGCGTGGCTGCTCTGTTTTAGTTACTGAAGAGCATGACGACGCTGATATTAATATCTCTGAAGGGCCCCCTAACCCAATCTGAGGGGGCCAGGGAGGTTTTGTCTGAGGGAGAAATTACTGATTTAGGGAACATTTCTCAGCAGGCTGAATCTGATGTGATTACATTTAAATTTAAATTGGAACATCTCCGCATTTTGCTTAAGGAGGTATTATCCACTCTGGATGATTGTGAAAATTTAGTCATCCCAGAGAAACTATGTAAAATGGACAAGTTCCTAGAGGTGCCGGGGCTCCCAGAAGCTTTTCCTATACCCAAGCGGGTGGCGGACATTGTTAATAAAGAATGGGAAAGGCCCGGTATTCCTTTCGTCCCTCCCCCCATATTTAAAAAATTGTTTCCTATGGTCGACCCCAGAAAGGACTTATGGCAGTCAGTCCCCAAGGTCGAGGGAGCGGTTTCTACTTTAAACAAACGCACCACTATTCCCATAGAGGATAGTTGTGCTTTCAAAGATCCTATGGATAAAAAATTAGAAGGTTTGCTTAAAAAGATGTTTGTTCAGCAGGGTTACCTTCTACAACCCATTTCATGCATTGTCCCTGTCACTACTGCCGCATATTTCTGGTTTGATGAACTGCTTAAGGTGCTCGATAGTGACTCTCCTCCTTATGAGGAGATTATGGACAGAATCAATGCTCTCAAATTGGCTAATTCTTTCACTCTAGACGCCTCTTTGCAATTGGCTAAGTTAGCGGCTAAGAACTCTGGGTTTGCTATTGTGGCGCGCAGAGCGCTTTGGTTGAAATCTTGGTCGGCTGATGCGTCTTCCAAGAACAAGCTACTAAACATTCCTTTCAAGGGGAAAACGTTGTTTGGTCCTGACTTGAAGGAGATTATCTCTGATATCACTGGGGGTAAGGGCCACGCCCTTCCTCAGGATCGGCCTTTCAAGGCAAAAAATAGACCTAATTTTCGTCCCTTTCGTAAAAACGGACCAGCCCAAGGTGCTACGTCCTCTAAGCAAGAGGGTAATACTTCTCAGGCCAAGCCAGCTTGGAGACCAATGCAAGGCTGGAACAAGGGAAAGCAGGCCAAGAAACCTGCCACTGCTACCAAGACAGCATGAAATATTGGCCCCCGATCCGGATCTGGTGGGGGGCAGACTCTCTCTCTTCGCTCAGGCTTGGGCAAGAGATGTTCTGGATCCTTGGGCGCTAGAAATAGTCTCCCAGGGTTATCTTCTGGAATTCAAGGGACTTCCCCCAAGGGGGAGGTTCCACAGGTCGCAGTTGTCTTCAGACCACATAAAAAGACAGGCGTTCTTACATTGTGTAGAAGACCTGTTAAAAATGGGAGTGATTCATCCTGTTCCATTAAGAGAACAAGGGATGGGGTTCTACTCCAATCTGTTCATAGTTCCCAAAAAAGAGGGAACGTTCAGACCAATCCTAGATCTCAAGATCTTAAACAAATTTCTCAAGGTCCCATCGTTCAAGATGGAAACCATTCGAACTATCCTTCCTTCCATCCAGGAAGGTCAATTCATGACCACGGTGGATTTAAAGGATGCGTATCTACATATTCCTATCCACAAGGAACATCATCGGTTCCTAAGGTTTGCATTCCTGGACAAACATTACCAGTTCGTGGCGCTTCCTTTCGGATTAGCCACTGCTCCAAGGATTTTCACAAAGGTACTAGGGTCCCTTCTAGCGGTGCTAAGACCAAGGGGCATTGCAGTAGTACCTTACCTGGACGACATTCTGATTCAAGCGTCGTCCCTTCCTCAAGCAAAGGCTCACACGGACATTGTCCTGGCCTTTCTCAGATCTCACGGCTGGAAAGTGAACGTGGAAAAGAGTTCTCTATCCCCGTCAACAAGGGTTCCCTTCTTGGGAACAATTATAGACTCCTTAGAAATGAGGATCTTTCTAACAGAGGCCAGAAAAACAAAGCTTCTGGACTCTTGTCGGATACTTCATTCCGTTCCTCTTCCTTCCATAGCTCAGTGCATGGAAGTGATCGGGTTGATGGTGGCGGCGATGGACATAGTTCCTTTTGCGCGCATTCATCTAAGACCATTACAACTGTGCATGCTCAGTCAGTGGAATGGGGACTATACAGACTTGTCTCCGAAGATACAAGTAAATCAGAGAACCAGAGACTCACTCCGTTGGTGGCTGTCCCTGGACAATCTGTCTCAAGGGATGATGTTCCACAGACCAGAGTGGGTCATTGTCACGACCGACGCCAGTCTGATAGGCTGGGGCGCGGTCTGGGGATCCCTGAAAGCTCAGGGTCTTTGGTCTCGGGAAGAATCTCTTCTACCGATAAATATTCTGGAACTGAGAGCGATATTCAATGCTCTCCAGGCCTGGCCCCAGCTTGCGAGGACCAGGTTCATACGGTTTCAATCAGACAACATGACGACTGTTGCGTACATCAACCATCAGGGGGGAACAAGGAGTTCCCTAGCGATGGAAGAAGTAACCAAAATTATTCTTTGGGCGGAGTCTCACTCCTGCCACCTGTCTGCAATCCACATCCCAGGAGTGGAAAATTGGGAAGCGGATTTTCTGAGTCGGCAGACATTGCATCCGGGGGAGTGGGAACTCCATCCGGAAATCTTTGCCCAAGTCACTCACCTGTGGGGCATTACAGACATGGATCTGATGGCCTCTCGTCAGAACTTCAAAGTTCCTTGCTACGGGGCCAGATCCAGGGATCCCAAGGCGGCTCTAGTGGATGCACTAGTAGCACCTTGGACCTTCAAACTAGCTTATGTGTTCCCGCCATTTCCTCTCATCCCCAGGCTGATAGCCAGGATCAAGCAGGAGAGGGCGTCGGTGATCTTGATAGCTCCTGCGTGGCCACGCAGGACTTGGTATGCAGATCTGGTGAATATGTCATCGGCTCCACCTTGGAAGCTACCTTTGAGACGAGACCTTCTTGTTCAGGGTCCGTTCGAACATCCGAATCTGGTTTCACTCCAGCTGACTGCTTGGAGATTGAACGCTTGATTTTATCGAAGCGAGGATTCTCAGATTCTGTTATCGATACTCTTGTTCAGGCCAGAAAGCCTGTGACTAGAAAGATTTACCACAAAATTTGGAAAAAATATATCTGTTGGTGTGAATCTAAAGGATTCCCTTGGGACAAGGTTAAGATTCCTAGGATTCTATCCTTCCTTCAAGAAGGATTGGAAAAAGGATTATCTGCAAGTTCCCTGAAGGGACAGATTTCTGCCTTGTCGGTATTACTTCACAAAAAGCTGGCAGCTGTGCCAGATGTTCAAGCCTTTGTTCAGGCTCTGGTTAGAATCAAGCCTGTTTACAAACCTTTGACTCCTCCTTGGAGTCTCAATTTAGTTCTTTCAGTTCTTCAGGGGGTTCCGTTTGAACCCTTACATTCCGTTGATATTAAGTTATTATCTTGGAAAGTTTTGTTTTTAGTTGCGATTTCTTCTGCTAGAAGAGTCTCAGAATTATCTGCTCTGCAGTGTTCTCCTCCTTATCTGGTGTTCCATGCAGATAAGGTGGTTTTACGTACTAAACCTGGTTTTCTTCCAAAAGTTGTTTCTAACAAAAACATTAACCAGGAGATTATCGTACCTTCTCTGTGTCCAAAACCAGTTTCAAAGAAGGAACGTTTGTTGCACAATTTGGATGTTGTTCGCGCTCTAAAATTCTATTTAGATGCTACAAAGGATTTTAGACAAACATCTTCCTTGTTTGTTGTTTATTCAGGTAAAAGGAGAGGTCAAAAGGCAACTTCTACCTCTCTCTCTTTTTGGATTAAAAGCATCATCAGATTGGCTTACGAGACTGCCGGACGGCAGCCTCCCGAAAGAATCACAGCTCATTCCACTAGGGCTGTGGCTTCCACATGGGCCTTCAAGAACGAGGCTTCTGTTGATCAGATATGTAGGGCAGCGACTTGGTCTTCACTGCACACTTTTACCAAATTTTACAAGTTTGATACTTTTGCTTCTTCTGAGGCTATTTTTGGGAGAAAGGTTTTGCAAGCCGTGGTGCCTTCCATTTAGGTGACCTGATTTGCTCCCTCCCTTCATCCGTGTCCTAAAGCTTTGGTATTGGTTCCCACAAGTAAGGATGACGCCGTGGACCGGACACACCTATGTTGGAGAAAACAGAATTTATGTTTACCTGATAAATTTCTTTCTCCAACGGTGTGTCCGGTCCACGGCCCGCCCTGGTTTTTTTAATCAGGTCTGATATTTTATTTTCTTTAACTACAGTCACCACGGTACCATATGGTTTCTCCTATGCAAATATTCCTCCTTAACGTCGGTCGAATGACTGGGGTAGGCGGAGCCTAGGAGGGATCATGTGACCAGCTTTGCTGGGCTCTTTGCCATTTCCTGTTGGGGAAGAGAATATCCCACAAGTAAGGATGACGCCGTGGACCGGACACACCGTTGGAGAAAGAAATTTATCAGGTAAACATAAATTCTGTTTTTTGTTATTTTCATAAAAGGAGATCAATCAAATCTGTCTCAGAGGATCTGTCTCAGGACCCGTGCTTCTGGTGACATTCCTGGGTAATGTGACCACGGTCGCCAACCTGATGGGCTGGGAAACAGTCTGGTACTTGTTTTTCAGCGCAGGGATTATGGTAACGGTTAGAGCAACGAAGCAGCCAATGTAGCCTAGTAGTTAGCTTTGTGGCTTTGCAACTCAAAGATTGTTGGTTAGAATTCAGCTGATGGCCCTGGATGTTCATTACAGCTTAAGACTTTGTCAACTCAGGTTGGATCCCATTACAGGGAAATACATTTATAGTCGTCCTTCTCTTGGTTCCAGTTGGTCGATATCACCTTAATGGTTTTCTTTATTCACCAGGGAGGAACTCAGAGTTCCTCAGCCATGTAGGAGGTGACTGGAATGTTCAGTGGGCGAAGGCTCACTATTGCTATCGGACAAGAACTGACAGTCATACATCCTGGGGAGTGGGTACTCCTTCTGAAGGTGTTCTCCAGCTTAAACCTAAAAAGGGTGATGCCGGAGTTGAATCTGATGCCTTCTCGACTAAATGCCAAGCTTCCATGGTACGGTTCTAGGTCAAGGGATCCACAGGTCGATCTGATAGATGTTCTGGCGGTCCCTTGGGATTCAGGCTGGCTTACCTGCTTCATCTGTTTGCTCTCCTTCCACGAGTCAGTGATTCTAATAGCCCCTGCGTCGTCTCGCAGGATCTGGTATGCAGATCTAGTAGAAATGTCATCTCTTCATCCGTGGAGACTCTCTCTGAGAAAGGACATTCTACTTCAGGGTCCCTTTCATCATCCAAATCTTGTATCTCTGACGACTACTTGGAGATTGAACGCTTGATTTTGGCCAAGCATGGATTTTCCTAATCGGTCATTTAGACCATGATTCAGGCTTGTAAGCCTGTCACTAGAAAGATTTACCTTAAGATACGGTGTAAACATTTTTATTGATGGGAGTCTAAAGGATTTTCTTGGATTAGAGTCAGGATCCCAAGAATCTTATCTTTTCTCCAGGAAGACCTGGAGAAGGGGTTGTATGCCAGTACCCTCAAGGGTCAGGTTTCTGTGTTATCCTTCTGCTGCACAAGCGTCTGGCGGACGTTCCGGATGTACAATCCTTTTGTCAGGCCCTGGTCAGAATCAGGCCTGTATTTAAGTCAGTTGCTCCCCCTTGGAGCCTTAATCTTGTTCTTAAATTTTTTGCAGCAAGCTCCGTTTGAGCCTATGCATTCCTTAGATATTAAGTTATTATTTTGGAAAGTTTTGTTTCTTACTGCTATTTTTTCTGCTCGGAGGGTTTCTGAACTCTCAGCATTGCAGTGTGATTCTCCTTATTTCATATTTTATGCAGATAAGGCAGTTCTCCGTACCAAGTTTGGTTTTCTTTCCTAAGGTTGTTTCGGACAGAAATATTAATTGTCGTTCCCTCTCTCTGTCCTAATCCTTCTTCTTATAAGGACCGTTGGTTGCACAATTTAGACGTTGTGCGAGCGCTTAAATTCTATCTGCAGGCTACAAAGGATTTTTGTCAGTCTTCTGCATTGTTTGTTTGCTTCTCTGGTAAACTTAAAGGCCAAAAAGCTACTGCCACCTCTCTTTCTCTCTGGTTGAGAAGTGTTATTCGATGGCTTATGAGACTGCTGGACAGCAGCCTCCTGAGAGAATTATAGCTCATTCCACTAGGGCGGTTTCTTCTTCTTGGTTCTTCAAGGATGAGGCCTCTGTAGAACAGATTTGTAAGGCTGCGACTTGGTCTTCTTTGCACACTTTTTCTAAATTCTAGAAATTTGATATTTTGCTTCGTCTGAGGCTTCTTTTGGAAGAAAGGTTCTGCAGGCAGTGGTGCCTTCTGTTTAGGTTACCTGTCTTGCCCTCCCTTATCATCTGTGTCCTCTAGCTTGGGTATTGATTCCCAACAGTAATTGATGATCCGTGGACTCACTGTGTCTTAAGAAAGAAAACAAAATTTATGCTTACCTGATAAATGTATTTATTTCTTGACACGGTGAGTCCACGGCCCTCCCTGTTTTCAGACAGTTTTTTTTATATAAACCTCAGGCACCTTTGCACCTTGTGTTATTTCCTTACTCTCCTTTTCTTTTGGTCGAATGAATGGAGGTTGTGGAAAGGCAAGTGATACTTAACAGCTTTGCTGTGGTGCTCTTTGCCTCCTCCTGCTGGCCAGGAGTGATATTCCAAACAGTAATTGATGATCCGTGGACTCACCGTGTCAAGAAATAAATAAATGTATCAGGTAAGCATACATTTTGTTTTTTTGCTCTAAACAAACCAGAGTGGCCTATGAATTAAACCGATGGCTGTTTGGAATCACCTCAGGGTCAAGGGATTTTGGACCTGATTCTAAAGCTCTCTCGTCTGTAAAGAATATTTAGGCATATGAAACCAAAACATTTTCTTTTGTGATTCAGACAGAGCATACAATTTAAAATAAATAAATTTACTTTTGTTATCAAATTTGCTTTGTTCCTATGGTATTCTTTGTTAAAGAGATATCTAGGTACAGTATCCCACAAAAGTGAGTACACCCTTCACATTTTTGTAAATATTTTATTATATCTTTTCATGTGAAGAAATGACACTTTGCTACAATGTAAAGTAGTGAGTGTACAGCCTGTATAACAGTGTACATTTGCTGTCCCCTCAAAATAACTCAACACACAGCCATTAATGTCTAAACTGTTGGCAACAAAAGTGAGTACACCCCCAATTAGCCATTTTCCCTCCCGGTGTCATGTGACTTGTTAGTATTACTAGGTCTCAGGTGTGAATGGGGAGCAGGTGTGTTACATTATGTGTTATCAATCTCACACTCTCTCATACTGGTCACTGGACGTTTAACATGGCACCTCATGGCAAAGAACTCTCTGAGGATCTGAAAAAAAGAATTGTTGCTCTACATAGAGATGGCCTAGGTTATAAGAAGATTGCCAAGACCCTGAAACTGAGCTGCAGAACGGTGGGCAAGACCATACAGCGGTTCCACAGGACAGGTTCCCCTCAGAACAGGCCTCGCCATGGTTGACCAAAGAAGTTGAGTGCACATGCTCAGCATCATATCCAGAGGTTGTCTTTGGTAAATAGAGGTATGAGTGCTACCAGCATTGTTGCAGAGGTTGAAGGGGTGGGGGGTCAGCCTGTCAGTGCTCAGACCATATGCTGCACACTGCATCAAATTGGTCTGCATGGCTGCCGTCCCAGAAGGAAGCCTCTTCTAAAGATGATGCACTAGAAAGCCAGCAAACAGTTTGCTGAAGACAAGCAGTCTAAGGACATTGATTACTGGAACCATGTCCTGTGGTCCGTTAAGACTAAGATAAACTTATTTGGTTCAGATGGTGTCAAGCGTGTGTGGCGCGGCAACCGGGTGAGGAGTACAAAGATAAGTGTGTCTTGCCTACAGTCAAGCATGGTGGTGGGAGTGTCATGGTCTGGGCCTGCATGAGTGCTGCCGGCACTGGGGAGCTACAGTTCATTGAGGGTACCATGAATGCCAACATGTACTGTGACATACTGAAGCAGAGCATGTTCCCCTCCCTTCGGAGACTGGGCTGCAGGGCAGTATGCCAACATGATAACGACCCCAAACACACCTCCAAGACGACCACTGCCTTGCTAAAGAAGCTCAGGGTAAAGGTAATGGACTGGCCAAGCATGTCTCCAGACCTAAACCCTATTGAGCATCTGTGGGGCATCCTCAAACAGTAGATGGGGGAGCAAAATGTCTCTAACATCCACCAGCTCCGGGATGTCGTCATGAAGGAGTGGAAGAGGACTCCAGTGGAAACCTGTAAAGCTCTGGTGTACTCCATGCCCAAGAGGGTTAAGGCAGTGCTGGAAAATAATAGTGGCCACACAAAATATTGACACTTTGGGCCCAATTTGGACATTTCCACTTAGGGGTGTACTCACTTTTGTTGATAATAGTTAAAACCACACTTTATTTTACATATATGCAACACATACATTTAAAAATAAAGCTTAAACTTCAAAGTGTAAGTGGGTAAGTCGCATCCACTTAACATTAATCTAGTTGAAGTACAGCTAAGTGGGTTAAAAATACTAGGGCTATTAGGGCTTAAGGGTAAAGAAGCGTGTTAAATCATACACATGGATTCAACTTCCACACAGGTATACTGAACTATGCGCTCAATGGCAACCTTCTGTCTACGTACTGCTGTGATTGAACACAGTCAGACGATTTCTAGCTGATATCCCTAGTGTCTAATATTCAGAAAACACTATCATAACAAGCATGCACATAACTTTCATATCAAAGAGCAAATATCTGTAGTGGTTATTTTAGGCGTTACTTATTCATATGTCTCACTCGGGTCAATCAGCACCCAAGTAGTTACAGTAACCAAAAAGTCGCTACATTGAATTTGCAGCACGCTCGTTTCAAACTTGACTTTGTCAGGGGATAGGGGTGGTCTCAGCCAGTTCCTCTTATTATATAGGCAAATGTTGCCATAGTTACGTATCTTTGTTGGTGGAAGTGTTAACCGCCTGGCGCTTCTGATGTCCATCATCATCGGCATTGCTCACGCTTACCAATCAGTCTAAGTATTCATATCGGTATAGCGTTGTGATCTCTGTTGTCAATCATTATTTCATTATGGATAGTCTCTTCAAGTTATGCCTTCTTATGACAGGAGATGGTCTAAAAGGTGTGTCATATTCTATCACATTTTCTAAATACAACTTTATATAAATTAAATGTAATAATGGTACAGGACATGGACTCTATATTGCCATAGTCCCAGTTTCATGTATAATGTAACTGAGTAGCCCGGTGAGGGCACCCATGTGAGGGGCATGGGTCACATTTTCCATGATTTTCCATACTAATGTGGCTGTATCACTATTAAAGGATTTAAATATATCAAATGGGAAACGAAAGTAATGACAACTATGTTGTAAGATAAAGGTGATTACAGCTGAATTTTCTAAGTGTGACCGAAGAACACACACTATATATACATATCATATTCATAATTGATAGATGTATTTTGGGTCTTTTCTCTTGACTATATCGATCTGAATAAGGGTAGGTTTCTTAACTCACCCATAGCTATATATAGTCAATACTTACTATCCCAGAAAGCATGTAAATGATATTGCTTTGTTTAATCCTTTAGGTGCAGCATAATTTAATTCATGTATCTATTTACATTCTTTCTGCAATAGAATTGTATTAAAGTTGCCTCTTCTGCCTTTCAATTTGATTTGTTCAATTGCTAAAAAATTATGTCACCCATGTTAGGATTATTTTTTAGTTCGTTTAGGGTTTTCCTTTCCTTAAAGCTCAGATTTTTTCTGGTGTTTTTTTTTTGTTTCATTTAGTGATTCTAATTCCGTTGTCACCAAAGAGACAAATTTTTCAATCATAGGGTATTTAGAATTTGTTGGCATGAATGTGCTTTTGTCTTTGACTACACTTTTATTTCTATCATCTAATGGACTATCGTTCTCATTTAGTAACTCCAACATAGTTTGTACCATCTCCTGATCTTCTTCCTCTACCCCTAGGTCACTGAGTTGGTTTCTATTCATGATTTTGTGGTATTTATGTAGAGCTTATTTGCGGGCAAATAAGTGTATGTCTTTTACCCATTCAAATCTGTTGTATTTGGCAGTTGGAATGAAAGAGAGTCCCTTTGCTAACAGTGTGTGGCACTGTTCCCTCTAAGGTGCGTGGCAGCGCACCTTCTCTCCATGTGTTGCGCAGGCAGTACATCAGGCTGCGCAACTCAAGAGGAATGTGAAAAGTAATAGTGCTGGCTGGCAGGGTAGTAAAATGGCATAACAGAGCACTGACCTTAGAAATAAAATAAGAAAAACAAACAAAATACTTTTCACCTCCCTCTGGTGTAGCACTGCTTGATCTATTTCCTGTGATACGCTGAGAGGGAAGGACCTAAGCTGACTGACAGTTGTGTGCATAAATCACACAGCTATCAGGGACCGGGAGAATTTAAAACAGGGAGAGTAGCAGACACAGTGTAGGGTATTACAAAAAGTATTTTGTTCTTCATCAGAATAAATCACCTATAATTATAAACTCGTATCTAACAAGCACAGCCACGTCTAGCAAAAAAAAAAAAAGATTAAGAGAATGTCAGAGGAAGGAAGAACCGAAGAAGTGCTGTCATCCTCCTTTATGCAGAGAGACACCAGAAGCAGCTGAGTAGGTGAGGTGTTTTATTTCTTCTCCCAATTCAGCATTCTGTAAAAAAAAAAAAAAAAAGGAAGCACTATTTAACCCCATACCAAGGAGGATAGCAGTGAATTCCTGTAGAATGCACAGTCTGTATCCATTTTTTGGCAGACATGGGGCTAAATTATGCTCACAAGCCGTAAGGAGGTGAGGAGGTTATACAAGAGAGGCTTCTCTGTGTAACAAGCTGACAGTTTTTAAATAGTTAGAGCAGCAATATCTTTAGTACTAAGTCTGTGTAAGGCTGCTGCTGCTTTTAAGTCAGGGTCTATTTAATCATTATTAAAATTTCAACACATATATTTGAAATGCAGACATCTGATTTAAAAAAATGTTTTAATTAAATGGTGCAGGAATATTTTCTTTTTAAAGAATTGATTTATGGTCATGGCAATTTTGTTGAAAATATGCCATGTTCCTGCAATGTGTGTGTGTGTATATATATATATATATATAATACACACACACAGTTACAAAAATAAACCTGCTCAGTGCTGCACACAAGCAGTATGAAGCCCACACACTGAAGAAAAAATTTGCACACAAAGAAAAAAATTAGAGGGAACATAGGTGTGTGGTGTTCCGGTCTCAAATCTATACCCGCCAGATTCACTACCTGAAAATTATCCTTTGTTATTTCTGTTTCTTAGATAAGAAGCCTACCCTTATACAGATTGACATAGTCAAGAGAAAAGACCCAAAATACATCTATCAATTATGAGTATATGTATATATAGTGTGTGTTCTTCGGTCACACTTAGAAAATCCAGCTGTAATCACCTTTATCCTACAACATAGTTGTTATTATTTTCGTTTCCCATTTGATATATTTAAATCCTTTAATAGTGATACAGCCACATTATTATCTTAGCCAATAGTAATTCCGAGCACATTTATGTGTGTATATGGAGAATGAGATTCATGCCCTTCACATGGGTACCTTCACCGGGCTACTCAGTTACATTATACATAAAACTGGGATTATGGCAATATAGAGTCACACAATATAGGACACACCTTTTAGACCATCTCCTGTCATAAGAAGGCATATCTTGAAGAGACTATCCGTAATTAAATAATGATTGACAACAGAGATCACAACGCTATACCGATATGAATACTCAGACTGATTGGTAAGCGTGAGCAATGCCTATGATGATGGACATCAGAAGCGCGAGGCGGTTAACACTTCCACCAACAAAGACACGTAACTATGGCAACATATGTCTATATAATAAGAGGAACTGGCTGAGACTGCCCCTATACCCTGACAAAGTCATGTACTAGTGACGAAATGCGTCGATGGGCTGGGCTAAGTGTCAGGGTGCCCGGAATCAGGCTGAGACGAGAAGTGCAAAAATAATCACACCTTTATTAATAGCAAAAAATAATAAAAAGTCCACAAGTCAAATAACAAGCCAGGAGTCAAAACCAGAGCTGGTAGTCAGACGAGCTGAGTCAGGAGCCAAAGCGAATAGTCAGACGAGCCGGAATCAGGAACAAGGAAAACAGCAGAGTCAGGAACAAGCCAGGGATCAGGAACCAGGAAGGACGTCAGGCAGCCAGGTAATACACAGGAGCTCTCACAAACAGGTCTGACACAATGCAAAGGCAAAGCATACTGAACAGAGGCCCTTTAAATAATAAATGATGACATCACAATTCTGAGACTGCATCCTGTCTCACATGGATGATGCACACCAGTCTGGCCATAAAAGGAAGTGCAGGAAATGAGCAGCATCCCCCACAATGCACCATAGTCAGGAAGAGAGGTGAGTAAAATGGCTGCCAGCAGCACATGGCAAACAAAACAGGGAAAAACCCTGACACTAAGGGGACGAAGTGTTGTTTAATTTAATGTAGCGACTTTTTCGTTACTGTAACTACTTGGGTGCTGATTAACCTGAGTGAGACATATGAATAAGTAACACCTGAAATATACATATATTTGCTCTTTGATATAAGTTATGTGCACGCTTGTTATGATAGTGTTTTCTGAATATTAGACACTAGGGATATCAGCTAGAAATCGTCTGACTGTGTTCAGTCACAGCAGTACGCAGACAGGAGGTCACCATTGAGCGCATAGTTCAGTATACCTGTGTGGAAGTTGAATCCCTGTGTATGATTTAACACGCTTCTTTACCCTTAAGCCCTAATAGCCCTAGTATTTTTAACCCATTTAGCTGTACTTCAACAAGATTAATGTTAAGTGGATGCGACTTACCCACTTACAGTTTGAAGTTTAAGCTTTATTTTTAAATGATTATTTATGTGTTGCGTGTATGTTAAATAAAGTGTGGTTTTAATTTTAAACTATTATCTACTATATATGAGTGTGTAATTCAGCACTGGGCTTCTAAGCCCCAAATCCTTTAGGGATCCCTAATCCTATAATTGTACTCACTTTTGTTGCCAACGGTTTAGACATTAATGGCTGTGTGTTGAGTTATTTTGAGGGGTCAGCAAATTTACACTGTTATACAGGCTGTACACTCACTACTTTACATTGTTGCAAAGTGTTGTTTCTTCAGTGTTGTCACATGAACAGATATAATAAAATATTTACAAAAATGTGAGGGGTGTACTCACTTTTGTGGGATACTGTAGTTGTCTGTAGTACTACTTGGCAAAATAGTGCTTCCATCTAGTGCCCTTGAAAATGGATAACATTCTTGCAAAACTGCTGCCATATAGTGCTTCAGACATGTGCACGTTCCTGAGCTTACATCCCTGTTTTTCAACAAAAGATATCAAGAGAACAAAAAAGATTAAAATTGCATACTCTATCTAAATCATGAAAGAAAGAAATTGTGCCTTATGTCCCTTTAAAGAAAACTTGTTAGTGACGCAGCAGTAATAAAAGTAGCAGTTGAGAGACTCATACACAAGGCTCACAAACGAAGCTATGACCTGGAGCTGCAGATTAGAAATATGATGCAAAGGCTTCTCTGCTGGTAGATTTATACTGTAAAAGTATGACAAGGCTGGTAGATTTATACTGTAAACGTATGACAAGGGGATATTAAAGGTATTATATAGCCTAACCCAAATATATATACGCTCATATACAGTGCATTTAATCAGTCTTGAAAATAAAGTTTGAACTTCATGGGCACTTGTCGCTAGTATAGGAGCACAAGAAAGAGGCCAAACAAGGAAAGAATAAAGGGGCTACCTCCAGCATATATTGAGGTTTCTTAGACAGTTTGCTACCTAACACCTTTTGTAGGTAGGGCCTCAACTGAAGGATTTATACAGACATTAGCGAGGAGGCTCAGTCATATCTCCCTTGATAGTGTATATATACATTTATACCCACTGAAAGTGCTGACCGTCAGTTTCCAGTTATGTCTTCCAAAAAACTCACTAGGCCTGAGAAGGGCACAAAACTAATGGCACTGTTTTCCTATCTGAAAACACCTAGGGGGAGCAAACCGCTAGAAAGACAAGACCCAGAAGTTGAGGAAGATTTGGGGTTATCCCAAGGTTTGCAAGCTCAATTAGATGACCATACCCCTGTGACAAAAGCAGACATATAATCCCTGGTCTCTAAACAGGACATTGCGGTTAACTTTGAGAAACTCTGGGACAAAATTGATCATTTGCATACCACCGTTACCGCAAGCTTGGCTGAATTTAAGCAAGACGTGGTAGAATTGGGCAACCGAGTTGATACACTGGAGAATACCCAAGATATCTTGGTAGAGGACATCTCTAAATCTGCACACTCCATATCCTCCTACCAACAGATGCTTCTTGACCTCCAAGAAAAAATGGAGGATATGGAAAACAGAAATAGAAGAAGTAACATTAGGCTTAAGGGAATACCAGAAACGGTGAATGCAAAAGACCTACATCCCTACCTGCAGCAACTCTTCCGGGCTATTACAGGAGAAAATGGTGCAGAAGACTTCCAAATAGAAAGAGCTCTGAGAGCTAAGCCTAAAGGAGACCACCCGCCGAGGGATGTAATCGTAAAGATGCTTTGCTATCCTGACAGAGAACTGATCCTGACAGCTGCCAGACAAAACCCAACTTTTAAATACCAAGGAAATGTGGTTCAGTTTTTTTAGTACTTATGCATCAAAACCCTTCAACGTCGACAGGCCTTATGGCCCCTTCTTTGCTGCGCAAGAATCACGTCATCTACAGATGGGGCTTTCCATTTGCCCTCCATATCAACAAAGATGGGAAGGTGATTACTCTTAGATCAGCACAAGAGATTCCTGAAATATGCAAAGTCCTGAATTTAGAAGTTCCGGAGATACAAGAGGACAATGCATTTCCACAGCAAGCATCGTCTGCTGACTTGCAGTTGCCTGTCCGCAAACCCAACTGGTCCAAAGTTACCAAGAAGAAATTCAAAACCTGAGGGAGGACTCTAATCCTCAACGTGAGTGTGGTGTTTTCATGTTAGCAAGCACCTATGCGTCTTGCCTTTTGCTTTTTCTTCTGAATTGAAGTTTTCACTGATAGTTACGATTTGTTCTATTTTATATTTGTTGGCTATCCACCAATTTTGGAAATGAATAAATATATGGTACTTTACCCTCCTTTACATAACTAACATGTGTAAATGTTTGAATATGGTGTTAGTATTGAATGTTACTTACTATTTTTTTTTTGTTTTCTGTTATGTTCTTTAATCTGTTATTTTGTCATTGTGAGATAAATGTATGTCCTCCCATTCCTCCGTCTCAAAAACACATCATATCCAGAAACAATGTGGTACAAAAGGGGAGTTGGAGAAGCCTTTTACTACTACTTACGGGTTGTCAATCACACAAATGTCAGACAGTTGGGGTCATAGAGGTGCTATATATTTCATATCCCAGCGAGATACTTAATTGTTTATGGCTCTTCCCACTATAAAGTTACTCTCACATAATGTGAGAGGTTTAAATTCGGATCTCAAAAGACGCACAGCAATGACCCATTATAGACTGATTACTGCCAATATTATATACTTACAGGAGACGCACTTTGTTAATCACCAAATACCAAAATATTGAAGTAAAGATTACAAACATATTACAAACATTTCTATATATTTCATATCCCAGCGAGATACTTAATTGTTTATGGCTCTTCCCACTATAAAGTTACTCTCACATAATGTGAGAGGTTTAAATTCGGATCTCAAAAGACGCACAGCAATGACCCATTATAGACTGATTACTGCCAATATTATATACTTACAGGAGACGCACTTTGTTAATCACCAAATACCAAAATATTGAAGCAAAGATTACAAACAACATTATCATTCTATGACAGACTCCAAAAAGAGAGGGGTCTCCATACTAATTCACACATCTCTATACTTTATACATACTAAGATTGTTTCAGATAAGGATGGAAAATACTTAACAGTTCAGAGACAGATACAGGGAATTGATGTACTGCTGTGTAATATCTATGCTCCAAATGAGAAGCAAGACGGGTTCCTATGGCATATCTCTTATCTCTTGACTAACGGGTGAGGATAATATTGGCAGGCGATTTTAACGTAGATCTCCAGTTCTTACTATGTGCCCCTGACCGAAAACTTACCAAGAAACAGATTAGACTAAGGACCACAGCACAAAATATAGTAGACACCTTATCCCCTCATATTCTTTTAGATACGTGGAAACATCTATATGGGACCACAACTGACACAACGCACAGCAGTTATTCCAAATTAGACTATATCTTTATCAGCCAAATTCTTAGACCTATTCTCCTATCGGCTAATACACAGCCATGTTCGTGGTCTTAACATTCTATTACCCAGATACATTTGAGGGGCTTGAAAGATCCTAATAGGACACAGATGTGGACATTTGAACCATCTAGTTTAAGAGACCCAATGTCCAAACAAAACATATTACGTGCGATGGGAGAATATTGGCAAATTAATTTAGGCACCACTACAAACCCGACTTCTGTCAGTGATTTGGGGATTACTTATTAAGGAGAAGTCTAATCATAAAAAGAAATACAATGCCCTCTCATCCCAATTACAGCTTGAGATTGAAATTCTTAAAAGCGAACATAAAAGAAAACAATCTTAACTCCATCCTGCATAAACTCCAACAAAAAAGACATCAGCTAAATTCCATTCTAAACGAACACTCTATTAAACTGGCACAGAGACTAAAGACTAATTATTTTTTATTTGCAAATAAACCGGACAGGTACCTGGCCAAAAAAATTAGAGATAGCTACCAAGCAATTTCTATTCCAACTCTCCACTGTTCGGATGGCTCCTTGACTTCCCATCCTCAGGAAATCGTTGATACTTTTTCCGAATATTATGGTAAACTGTACGATGGTAGAAAAGTGACACATAATGACACTACACAGACATTATTACAGACATTCCTAGATAAAGCTAACCTTCCACAGATAACTAAAGACCACCGGGAAAGTTTAAATGCAGCCATTACTAATAATGAAGTCCTGCGGGCCGTCAAGGATCTTAAGCCAGGAAAGGCCTCCGGGACCTGATGGTCTGCCAGGAGAATACTATATAAGTTGTTTTCCTCATCCTTAGTGCCTCATCTAGTACCAAAAAGCGAGTGAAAAACAAAAATTTTATTTATTTATAACAATAGGGTTACATAACCCCAGGGTAAGAGTGTATAAACAATAACGAAAACAGAGAACAAAAAGGCTGACCGGTTTCGGCGTGTGCCTTAATCCTAGCCTGCTTAAAAGTGTTAGTAAAATTCACAGCTTAAAAACCCACCTCTGTGTTTCAATTGGGTGTGCAAATCACACCTCTCTAATGGTTGACCAATGTTCAACTTCCTAATTTATCAGACACCTGTGTTGCCTACTGACTTCACTAATGTTATTAGGTGTGGCGAAGTCTGTGCAGCCCTCTTAAAGTTTTAACTGTAAACTTTCCTTTGCCGACACACAGACCGCACAAAAGTGCCCATCGTCACATCTAATTTACAGTGAATGAAGGCATACGATTCGCTTACAAAAGGAATCGTACGATTGGCAACATAATAGCCCCCACTAGACTAAAGCAGGAAGAGACCAGTGGCTCAACCTGGCTGAGACTCAATGGTACATTTAGATGTAATTATCTTTCCTGTAAGGCATGTGAAAGAGTGGTAGTGGGGGAAACATTTAGGTCTCTAGTCACAGGTGAAACTTTCCAGAAGAGGCTGTGCCTAAACTGCCGGTCAAATTTCGTGGTATATCTAATATCATGCACACATTGTGCCCTCCAATATGTAGGTCTAACGACCAGGGAGGCACGAGTTAGAATAAAGGAACATCTGGCTGATATAAGAGCAGGTGAATTAACAACGCCTCTGATCAATCACTTTTCCGTGATACACCAAAAAGATCCCAGGTACTTTTCGTGGACCATCATAGAGAAGGTCCCTGTACAGAATAGAGGACTGGATAGAACACGGAAACTGGGAGAAAGGGAGGCCTTCTGGATTTTTAGGTTGAGAACCAGGTCTCCAGAGGGCCTGAACTCAGAATTCGATTTAATTAATTTTTGGTAGCTGTAGTAATTCCCTTATAATTTCATACTACACAAATAACTTCTAACCAGCACTTAAAAATTCAAAAAGTTTATAAATATAAACTACATTAATTATAAATGCACACAACAAAAGATAACCCAATCAAAAAATATATATTTCAGTAATTGATATTTAACTAGTTGTAGGACAATGCCCACACGATTATAATAAGGTAACAGTGAGCAAAAGCTTTACAGAGTTCCGTTCACATAGCAGATCTATTACAGTATTCTTACTTTTTAGCCCCCCCCCTTTTTTAGCGCAACAGATGCACACTATACAGATGGAGCTATACAGCCGCATCTATTAGGGTTAAGTAAACACTTATTAAGTGAGGGCTCTTCGCTTTGTGAGGTTACTTTGGAGGAACCATCTAACTAAAGGCCAGGGGTACCGCTAATTCACCTCCTCCACACTTACTATTAAAGTGGAAGGGGGAACAGTGCTGTGGAAGTGATGGGGCATGCAAGCCTATAGGGCGGAACTGGAGGTGTGTTTAAGACGTCACACATGTAAACAAATACACACGCATCCTCGAACAGTTGCAATCAAATCCCCCTTTTTTTTTTTTTTTTTTTTTTTTTTTTTTTTTTTTTTTTTTTTTTTTGCTATGAAAGTGTGTACACAAAGGGATAGGGGGCATTATCAGATCCAGGCAGTCTCAGGTCCCACAACTTTAATTCTTTCTTTTTCTATTTTAAGATGTTGTAACGCTCAAGATACGTAAAACATTAGACAGTATTACATACACGGAGATATGTTGATATAAAAATGGGAATTGATAAAAGCAAATTTTGCTTATATAAGCTACAATTCTAATTAAATACAACTACTATTTGTTTCAGCAGTAAATTAGATGTGACGATGGGCACTTTTGTGCGGTCTGTGTGTCGGCAAAGGAAAGTTTACAGTTAAAACTTTAAGAGGGCTGCACAGACTTCGCCACACCTAATAACATTAGTGAAGTCAGTAGGCAACACAGGTGTCTGATAAATTAGGAAGTTGAACATTGGTCAACCATTAGAGAGGTGTGATTTGCACACCCAATTGAAACACAGAGGTGGGTTTTTAAGCTGTGAATTTTACTAACACTTTTAAGCAGGCTAGGATTAAGGCACACGCCGAAACCGGTCAGCCTTTTTGTTCTCTGTTTTCGTTATTGTTTATACACTCTTACCCTGGGGTTATGTAACCCTATTGTTATAAATAAATAAAATTTTTGTTTTTCACTCGCTTTTTGGTGCTCCAAACTGTCTTTTGTTTGTGAGACTTGAATTGTTTGGCCATTGTGAGCACATTCAGCGAGTACAAACACCTTTTAATTCCCCTATTGCGGAGGAATAGCAATTCCCAGCTTGGATTCCCAGCTTGGATACTCACCAGCATCACAAGAATATCAACAACACCACTTGGATACAAGAGAAAGATTAACCTAAACAGGACTGTGGTGAGTTTCTTTGCAATATAATATAAAGTGATATTACTTGATTGCATTGGAGAGTTTCAGATTCATGTACACATGACATTTTCATTCGAATTTGGCTGTAGTCAGGGGTGATTGGGGTGACCCGCTGACATAGCAAGTTTATGAACTTTTGTTTGCTCAATCAAGCTGGCGGTGCAATTGTGATTTATTATTATTTTTACATATGAAATTACACACTCCGTACACACCCAACCAAGCATTCCCCACTTCTCACTGACTGCCTCATCTAGTACAGTTTGCTAACCACATCTTAGAAGGACAAACGCTACCTAAAGATTTATTGCAAGCCAAAATAGTTGTCATACCAAAATCAGGGAAGAACCCTAAACATTGCCATAGTTATAGACCAATATCCCTTATTAACCAGGATATAAAAATAGTGACCAAGATTTTGGCGAATAGAAGAACAAATATTACCCTCAATTATACACCCAGATCAGGTAGGATTTATTAAAGACAGGGAAGCCCCAGACAATGTCAGGAGAATGGTTGCAGTTATAGATTATCTTAAAGACCACAGAGTTCCTTCTCTGCTCCTGTCATTGGACCCAAAAACTCATTTGATAAAGTGGACTGGAATTACATGTACAGCGTATTAAATAAGATGGGATTTGAGGGTCCATTCATCAAAGCGATTAGGAGTATCTATTCTAACCCGTCGGCCCACGTAAGAGCAATTGGTCACCAATCAAAAACAATACAAATTTTAAATGGTACTAGGCAAGGCTGCCTGTTATCCCCACTTCTTTTTGCAATTCGCCAGATATCACAGGGCTGGAAATAGGACGAGAATCTTATAAAATTACCCTGTTCGCAGACGACGTGCTGTTACTTACAAATCCATTGCTTTCTTTACCTAACGTATACAACATATTACAGACTTTTTCCAAAATTTCAGGCTACAAAATTAACTCTGATAAATGCGAGGCTCTCCCCATAGATATTCCAGGTAACACCATTAAGCTCCTAGACATAAACTTTGACTTTAGATGGGCAAAAAGAATATATCCCATATCTGGGTATCAGACTGACTTACCACTCTACTCAACTATATCAAGCAAATTATACCCCACTATTTAAGACAATTAGAAAGGACTTACTTAATTGATAAAAACATCACTTTTCTTGGTGTGGTAAACTTTCCGCCATCAAAATGAATGTCCTCCCCAGGATCTTATATCTATTTCGGGTATTACCAGTCAAGGTGCCTAAACAAGACCTAATATCACTGCAGTCAGCTATTCATAGCTTTCTTAGAGGAAACAAACATGCCCGAATTCCATTTCATGTCCTTACTAGACACAGGCAACTGGGGGGAGGAGTAGGAGTCTCAAATCTACTGGACTATTATCACGCTTCAAGACTGGCCCAGGCAGCACTGATGAGCACAAGGAGCGGCATGGTGGTCTGGCCCAGACTGGAGGCAGCGATGAGGTGGCTGGGATCCCCGGAAGATGTTCTTTGGGAAGGGAGGGGTCTTGGAGACACCATGAAATATTGCCCTCAGACTACTAAAACTATGCTAAAGATATGGAATAAAGTAACTGGAGCTGACCGGTGGCCTCTTTAAATATACCAGTAAAGTATTTAATACCTAAGGAGCATAAAACACTTGTTGATAAATGGGAGAACAAGGGTCTTTACAGGGTCGCAGACTTTTTAAATAATAGAGTACCCCTTACATATACTCAAATACAACAAAAATTGGATCCCCTCTCCCTGCACTTGTTCCTCTATTTACAGATTATATCCACCATATGTAAATATGTGCTGAACACTACTCACAAATTAACCTCTACTCTGGAGAGATTCTGTGTATCTCCCAGTAGACCAAAACACGCTATCTCCTTTTTATATTTAGATATCCAATCTAGAAACATCAAATCAAAGTCCGCAACCATAACCCGCTGGGAAAAGGATCTGGCTAATGATCTGTCCATGTAGGAGTGAAATTCTATCTTTTATCAATCAAGCAGGGGTCTCTTGAGTGCCGATTTAAGAGAAAACACATACAAATCAGTTTTTAAATGGTACTTGACCCCAGCACAATCAGCACACACTACTAAAGAGAGTTCCCACAATTGTTATCGAGGTTGTGCCATCAAAGGCACTTATATTCATATGTGGTGGGAATGCCAAGGGGTCAAAGATATTTGGATGAGCGTTTCGGCACTCTTGAGCACACTTTTAGATGAAAAAATCACGGTCTCGGCCTCACAGGCTTTTCCAAAACAAAAGGAATACTACATTTAACTTGCACGTCAATGCCTTTTTTAGAATAATTTTCACGGTAACAAGAACATGTATAGCTAGGCATTGGAAGTTGGGAGTACCAGAGTGGTCCGAGATTGTGATTAAAATTAAGTCTATTTATGTATGAGACAGCAGCTCACTTGCAGGACTCGGTGGAGCTCTTTTATAAAGTTTTGTTCTATTGGATGCTGAGGGAACCAACTATTGATAGGAGAGGGGAGACTCGGGGAGGAAACCAGAGTGATAATGGTCTGTAGTAATGTAGACTTGAGTGATTGTGTTCTGTGTTTCCTTTATTCACTGCTGGGTTTCTGTCATGGATTCCCACCTGACTTTTCTTTTTTTTTCAATGCGGACGAATGTGAGAACCTGAATGGAGATGATTAACTTTCACAATGACACATTTAATTTATGTTTATTGAACTGTTATTTAAAAACTAGAGACATATCTTGAACCCTGTAACGTATATATTTGTACTTCTCACCTTGTATAGAAGAAATACTTATGTGCCTTGAGAATTTGTATAACATATGTACCTTCCTTCTGTTTTGTATTGTTTAAATGAGTGATATGTGCTCAATAAAAAAACTATTTCAACTAAAGAAAACTTGTCAGTAAATTAATTAATTTTAAAAGGCAAATTCTAACTTTGATAGCTGTTTATCTTGCCAAGCATGATTCTGGATGTGAAGGAGACATACATACACTCACCGGCCACTTTATTAGGTACACATTTTGCCTTCAGAACTGCCTTAACTCTTCATGGCATAGATTCTACAAGGTGTTGGAAATATTCCTCAGAGATTTTGGTTCATATTGACATGATAGCATAACACAGTTGATGCAGATTTGTCGGCTGCACATCCATGATGCGAATCTCCCATTCCACCACATCCCAGGGGCTCAATTGAATTGAGATCTGGTGACTGTGGAGGCCATTGGAGTACAGTGAACTCATTGCCATGTTCAAGAAACCAGTATGAGATGATTTGAGCTTTGTGACATGGTTCATTATCATGCTGGAAGTAGCCATCAGAAGATGGGTACACTGTAGACATAAAGTGATGGACATGATCAGCAACAATACTCAGGTAGGCCGTGGCGTTTAAATGATGCTCAATTGGTACTGAGGGGCCCAAAGTGTGCCAAGAAAATATCCCCCACACCATTACACCACCACCATCAGCCTGAACCGTTGATACAAGGCAGGATGATTCCATGCTTTCATGTTGTTTACGCCAAATTCTGACCCTACCATCTAAATGTTGCAGAAAATAAAATCGAGATTCAACAGACCAGGCAACGTTTTTCCAATCTTCTATTGTCCAAGTTTGGTGAGCCTGTGCGAATTGTAGCCTCAGTTTCCTGTTCTTAGCTGACAGGAGTGGCACCTGGTATGGTCTCCTGCTGCTGTAACCCATCTGCTTCAAGGTTCAACATGTGCGTTCACACAACTGACGCTCACTGGATATTTTCTCTTTTTCAGACCATTCTCTAGAGATGGTTGTGCGTGAAAATCACAGTAGATCAGCAGTTTTTTAAAATACTCAGACCAGCCCATCTGGCACCAGCAACCATACCACGTTCAAAGTCACTTAGATCCCCTTTCTTCTTCATTCTGATGCTCGGTTTGAACTTCAGGAAGTCGTCTTCACCATGTCTAGATGCCTAAATGCATCGAGTTGCTGCCATGTGATTGGCTGATTAGCAATTTGTGTTACCAAGCAATTTAACCGGTGTACTTAATAAGGTGGCGGTGAGTGTATATTGCAATATAATGCTCTAAAAACAAAACAAAGCAAGAACAAGAAAAACGTTCTTGAGTTATTTATATGATGATGGCAAGTTTCTAGACCTTAGTCAGCAATGTTCTTTAAAGGGACAGTCTAGTCCAAAAAAAACATTCATGATTCAGATAGGGCATGTAATTTTAAACAATTTTCCAATTTACTTTTATCACCAATTTTTCTTTGTTCTCTTGGTATTCTTAGTTGAAAGCTTAACCTAGGAGGTTCATATGCTAATTTCTTAGACCTTGAAGGCCGCCTCTTAAGAATGCATTTTAATAGGTTTTCTCTTGTAAGATGTATCGAGTCCACAGATTCATCCATACTTGTGGGATATTCTCCTTCCCTACAGGAAGTGGCAAAGAGAGCACCCACAGCAGAGCTGTCTATATAGCTCCCCCCCTAGCTCCTCCCCCCAGTCATTCTCTTTGCCTACTCTAAAGTACTAGGAAGGGTAAAGTGAGTGTGGTGACAAAAATGTTAGTTTTTATTTTCTCAAGCAAAAGTTTGTTATTTTAAATGGTACCGGTGTGTACTATTTACTCTCTGGCAGAAAAGGGATGAAGATTTCTGCAAGGAGGATGATGATCTTACCACTTTGTAACTAAGATCCACTGCTGTTCTCACAAGGGCTGAAGAGTACAGGAAAACTTCAGTTGGGGGAAAGGTTTGCAGGCTAAACTGCATTGAGGTATGTTTAGTCTATTTTTTTCTAGACAGACTGTGATAATTCTAGAAAAGGCTGGCAATATCCCCATGAGGGAAGGGTAAGCTGTATTCAGATACTTAGTAGGAATCCCAGCTTGCATAAAGTGCTCATTAGTTACTGGTGACACTGATAGGAAAAAACGTTTTTTTATTGCAAATATAACGTTTTTTGAGGGACTTTAAGGGGTCATTGTGGCTTGTTTAAGGGTTATTAACCCACATGGCTAGTTTGAGAAACACTCTGTTGTGTTTCTTTTAGGCCCCATAACATCGAGTGAGGTGGGAGGGGCCTATTTTCGCACCTCAGTTGCGCAGTTTCTTTTCCTCAGAGACATCCAGCTGCTTCTCCAGAGATTCCTACTGTGTTTGAGGGCTTTAAAGAAGTTTTTCCCCCACAAATCGTTCCTAAAGGGCAGGTAGGCCGGTTTTTTACGTTTTGTCAATCCGGTTTTTACATTAAGGGGTTAATTGTTTATTTGCATAGCTGTGCAAAGTTACTAAGGCTTTATGATGCTACTGTAAAGATTTCGTTGAGTTTACTGCTTTTTTACACTGTTTTGCAGAGTTTGTGCAGCTTTTTTTCTCTTAAAGGCACAGTACCGTTTTTTTCTAAGTGTTATTTACTTTGATTAAAGTGTTCTCCAAGCTTGCTTGTTGCATTACTAGCCTGTTTAACATGTCTGACATCAAGGAAAATCCTTGTTCAATGTGTTTAGAAGCCATTGTGGAACCCCCTCTTAGAATGTGTCCCACTTGCACTGATATGTCTATAAATTATAAAGAGCATATTTTAGAACTTAAAAATATTGCAATAGATGATTCTCAGACAGAAGGAAATGAGGGTTCGCCATCTAGCCCTCCCCAAGTGTCACAACCAGTAACGCCCGCACAAGTGACGCCAAGTACCTCTAGTGCGTCAAATTCATTTACTTTACAAGACATGGCCACAGTTATGAATACAACCCTCACAGAGGTTTTATCTAAACTGCCTGGTTTACAAGGAAAGCGTGACAGCTCTGGGTTAAGAACAAATGCTGAGCCGTCTGATGCTTTAGTAGCCGTATCCGATATACCCTCACAATGTTCTGAAGTAGGGGTAAGGGATTTGTTATCTGAGGGAGAAATTTCTGATTCAGGAAAGACGCTCCCTCAGACAGATTCTGATATGACGGCCTTTAAATTTAAGCTTGAACACCTCCGCTTATTGCTCAGGGAGGTATTAGTGACTCTAGATGATTGTGACCCTATAGTGGTCCCAGAGAAATTGTGTAAAATGGACAAATACTTAGAGGTTCCTGTTTACACTAATGTTTTTCCAGTCCCTAAGAGGATTGTGAATATTGTTACTAAGGAGTGGGATAGACCAGGTATTCCGTTCGCTCCCCCTCCTGTTTTTAAGAAAATGTTTCCCATATCTGACACCATGCGGGACTCGTGGCAGACGGTCCCTAAGGTGGAGGGAGCTATTTCTACTCTTGATAAGCGTACAACTATACCTATCAAAGACAGTTGTGCTTTCAAAGATCCTATGGATAAAAAATTAGAGGGTCTCCTGAAGAAAATTTTTGTTCATCAAGGTTTTCTTCTCCAACCTATTGCGTGCATTGTTCCTGTAACTACTGCAGCTGCTTTCTGGTTCGAGGCTCTAGAAAAGGCTCTTCAGATGGAGACTCCATTAGAGGATATTATGGATAGAATTAAGGCCCTTAAGTTGGCTAATTCCTTCATTACAGATGCCGCTTTCCAACTGGCTAAATTAGCGGCAAAGAATTCAGGTTTTGCCATTTTAGCACGCAGGGCGTTATGGCTTAAGTCCTGGTCGGCTGATGTGTCATCAAAATATAAACTTTTGAACATCCCTTTCAAAGGAAAGACCCTATTCGGGCCTGAACTGAAAGAGATTATTTCAGACATCACTGGAGGGAAAGGCCATGCCCTCCCTCAGGATAAAACAAATAAAATGAGGACGAAACAAAATAATTTTCGTTCCTTTCGGAACTTCAAGGGTGGTCCCGCTTCAGCTTCCCCTGCTGCAAAGCAAGAGGGGAATTTTGCCAAATCCAAGTCAGTCTGGAGACCTAACCAGGCTTGGAACAAGGGTAAACAGGCCAAGAAGCCTGCAGCTGCCTCTAAGACAGCATGAAGGGGTAGCCCCCGATCCGGGACCGGATCTAGTAGGGGGCAGACTCTCTCTCTTCGCTCAGGCTTGGACAAGAGATGTTCACGATTCCTGGGCTTTAGAAATTGTGTCCCAGGGATATCTTCTGGACTTCAAAGACTCCCCCCCAAGGGGGAGATTTCACATTTCTCAATTGTCTGCAAACCAGACAAAGAGAGAGGCGTTCTTACGCTGTGTAGAAGACCTATATACCATGGGAGTGATCCGCCATGTTCCAAAAGAGGAACAAGGGCTAGGGTTTTACTCAAACCTTTTTGTGGTTCCCAAAAAAGAGGGAACTTTCAGAACAATCTTGGATCTCAAAATTCTAAACAAATTCCTCAGAGTACCATCATTCAAGATGGAGACTATTCGGACTATTCTACCGTTGATCCAGGAGGGTCAATATATGACTACCGTGGACTTAAAGGATGCGTATCTACACATCCCTATTCACAGAGATCATCATCAATTCCTCAGATTTGCCTTTCTGGACAGGCATTACCAGTTCGTGGCCCTTCCCTTTGGGTTGGCCACGGCTCCCAGAATTTTCACAAAAGTGCTAGGGTCCCTTTTGGCGGTGCTAAGGCCGCGGGGCATAGCAGTGGCGCCTTATCTAGACGACATCTTAATTCAGGCGTTCCAACTAGCCAAATCTCACACAGACATCGTGTTGGCTTTTCTGAGATCTCACGGGTGGAAGGTGAACATAAAAAAGAGTTCTCTCTTCCCTCTCACAAGAGTTTCCTTCCTAGGGACTCTGATAGACCCGGTAGAAATGAAAATATTTCTGACGGAGGTCAGAAAATCAAAACTCTTAACCAATTGCTGAGCTCTTCATTCCATTCCTCGGCCATCAGTGGCTCAGTGTATGGAAGTAATTGGACTCATGGTAGCGGCAATGGACATAGTTCCTTTTGCCCACCTACACCTCAGACCACTGCAACTATGCATGCTCAAACAGTGGAATGGGGATTATGCAGATTTATCTCCTCAACTGCATCTGGACCAGGAGACCAGAGATTCTCTTCTCTGGTGGTTGTCTCAGGACCACCTGTTTCAGGGAATGTGTTTCCGCAGGCCAGAGTGGCTCATAGTAACGACAGATGCCAGCCTGCTAGGCTGGGGTGCAGTCTGGAACTCCCTGAAAGCACAGGGCTTATGGTCTCAGGAGGAAACTCTCCTCCCGATAAACATTCTAGAACTGAGAGCGATATTCAATGCGCTTCAGGCGTGGCCTCAGCTTGCTGTGGCCAAATTCATCAGATTTCAGTCGGACAACATCACGACTGTAGCTTATATCAATCATCAAGGAGGAACACGGAGTTCTCTAGCGATGATGGAGGTAACCAAAATAATCCGATGGGAGGAGGATCACTCTTGCCATCTCTCAACAAATCATATCCCAGGAGTAGAGAACTGGGAGGCGGATTTCCTAAGTCGTCAGAGGTATTTGCCCAGCTGACTCAGCTTTAGGGCACACGAGAATTGGATCTGATGGTGTCCCGTCAGAATGCCAAACTTCCTCGTTACGGGTCCAGGTCCCGGGATCCGCAGGCGGTACTGATAAATGCTCTAGCAGTGCCCTGGTCCTTCAATCTGGCCTATGTATTTCCACCGTTTCCTCTCCTTCCACGTCTGGTTGCCAGAATCAAGCAGGAGAGAGCTTCAGTGATTCTGATAGCACCTGCGTGGCTACGCAGGACTTGGTATGCAGACCTAGTGGACATGTCATCTGTTCCACCGTGGACTCTGCCAATGAGGCAAGACCTTCTAATCCAAGGTCCATTCATGCATCCAAATCTAATTTCTCTGGGTCTGACTGCTTGGAGATTGAACGCCTGATTCTATCAAAGCGTGGTTTCTCTGAGTCGGTCATTGATACCCTGATTCAAGCTAGAAAGCCTGTCACCAGGAAGATCTATCATAAGATTTGGCGCAAATATCTTTATTGGTGTGAATCCAAGGGTTACTCATGGAGTAAGATTAGGATTCCTAGAATATTGTCTTTTCTCCAAGAAGGATTGGAGAAGAGATTATCAGCTAGTTCCTTAAAATTACAAATATCTGCTTTGTCTATTCTTTTACACAAACGTCTGGCAGATGTCCCAGACGTTCAAGCGTTTAGTCAGGATCAAGCCTGTATTTAAACCTGTTGCTCCGCCATGGAGCCTAAACTTAGTTCTTAAAGTTCTTCAAGGGGTTCCGTTTGAACCTATGCATTCCATAGATATTAAGCTTCTATCTTGGAAAGTTTTGTTTTTTAGTAGCTATCTCTTCGGCTCGAAGAGTTTCTGAGTTATCTGCTTTACAGTGCGACTCACCTTACCTTGTTTTCCATGCAGATAAGGTGGTTTTGCGTACCAAACCTGGATTCCTTCCTAAGGTTGTTTCTAATAGGAATATCAATCAGGAAATTGTTGTTCCTTCACTGTATCCTAATCCTTCATCAAAGAAGGAACGTCTGTTGCACAATCTTGATGTGGTTCGTGCTTTAAAGTTCTACTTACAAGCAACTAAAGATTTTCGTCAAACATCTTCATTGTTTGTTGTTTATTCTGGTAAACGGAGAGGTCAAAAGGCCACGGCTACCTCTCTTTCCTTTTGGCTGAAAAGCATCATCCGTTTAGCTTATGAGACTACTGGCCAGCAGCCTCCTGAAAGAATTACTGCTTATTCTACTAGAGCAGTGGCTTCCACATGGGCTTTTAAAAATGAGGCTTCTGTTGAACAGATTTGTAAGGCGGCGATTTGGTCTTCGCTTCATACTTTTTCCAAATTTTACAAATTCGATACTTTTGCTTCTTCAGAGGCTATTTTTGGGAGAAAGGTTCTACAAGCAGTGGTGCCTTCCGTTTAAGGTCCCTCCCTTCATCTGTGTCCTAAAGCTTTGGTATTGGTATCCCACAAGTATGGATGAATCCGTGGACTTGATACATCTTACAAGAGAAAACATAATTTATGCTTACCTGATAAATTTATTTCTCTTGTGATGTATCGAGTCCACGGCCCGCCCTGTTTATTTAAGACAGGCAATATATTTTTATTTAAAAAACTTCAGTCACCTCTGCACCCTATAGTTTCTCCTTTTTCTTCCTAGTAGAGCTGCAACAACTAATCGCCATAATCGATAATAATCAATTATGAAAATAGTTGTCAACGAATCTCATAATCGATTAGTTGGTTTTTCAACCTTTATAAGTATATATTCGTTATTTTTAGAGCGGACTAGATATTTCCCCTAACCTTATAGCTGGTTATTTACCATTGCATATAGATATTCAAGATATTTTTATGTTAGAATGAAGTCAAGGGTTACTTTGAGAGGCCCCTTGCCAAGGTAGAAAATACTTGCACTGGTGAAGAGCTAACAAAGATAAATATCCCACTTTGGTGAAATTGGCAAAACCCTACTTATACACCTCAACAGCCTTTTCTCTGCTGCAGGAAATATAGCTGCAAACAGAGAACCAGCCTTAGCCAGAAGCATGTGGACATGTTGAGATTTTTGCATTTCATTGCAAAGTTTCTGAAAGAGTGAATAACAGAATGTTAACAGTGATAGTCTAACTCTTTCTAGTTCTACCTTTTTTTCAAACAGTTTGTGGTTATGTTTTGTTTAATTATAAAACTGTGTTCTGCTGCTTAAAAATTGAAGAAACAGTTGTGTTAATGTAATGTTTTAGTCTGAAGTTTATATTTGTAACATTCATTATGTGGATTTTATTTAAAACATAGAAAACTATTATTGTTTCTCTTTTTATCCGATTAGTCGATTAATCGAAAAAATAATCGGCCGATTAATCGATTATGAAAATAATCTTTAGTTGCATCCCTACTTCCTAGCCTTCGGTCGAATGACTGGGGGGTGGAGCTAGGGGAGGAGCTATATAGACAGCTCTGCTGTGAGTGCTGTCTTTGCCACTTCCTGTAGGGAAGGAGAATATCCCACAAGTATGGATGAATCCGTGGACTCGATACATCACAAGAGAAATAAATTTATCAGGTAAGCATAAATTATGTTTTTCACCACTAGAGGGTGTTAGTTCATGTTTTTCATATAGATAACACTGTGCTCATGCACGTAAAGTTACCTGGGAGCCATCACTGATTGGCTAAACTGTAAGTCTATCAAAAGAACTGAAATAAAGGGGCAGTTTGCAGAGGCTTAGATACAAGATAATCACAGAGGTAAAAAATATATAAATATAACTGTGTTGGTTATGCAAAACTGGGGAATGGGTAAAAAAAAAGGGATTATCTTTCTTTTTAAACAATAACAATTCTGGTGTAGACTGTCCCTTTAATAGAAACTCATAGCTGTCTTCCTGGTCTTAGATATTGTGCAATAAACAGGGATTTATAGGTGTTTACCATATTTAAGATTCCATAAAATTTGAAACTGGTTTATGCCTTACCTTTAATTGCTTTGCTTCTTTCAAAAAAATCCACAGAGGCAAGAAGAAAACAAGCTCATGACCTCAGCACGGCTCTTGAAAACTTGAATGGTCAGAAACCCTAATTTCTTCACCAAAACGTGAAGGTGTTGAAGCCTCATTTTAGTGATTTGTTATCAGTTGTGGATAAGGGTATATAAACAATTACCTATTTGATAGTCCAGATTTCAGCAATTTTAGTTCTTAGTTATTTTTAGTGCATTTTTGTTTTTTCACTATCCTGTTCACTGAAGACAATCTGTGCTATTTTCCACTAAATTTTTTTTTTTTTTTGTGACTCCCCTTTATCGTATTTCCAATTGTTGACAAAACAAAAGGTAAATGAGCTATTTGATTTTGCCTGTTATGTCCCCATCCATACTGAAAGTTTCATTACTTAAGAACTGGTTATAGAAAAGCTATGTAAACAAGGTGGTTTATAAGAATTCTTGCTCCTGGTGCAGGTGAAGTTACTAAAATGTTTTTCCATTGTTCTCTCTTAATGGGGTCAGTGTATATGATGACAGATAGGAAGACTGTGTGTGTATATTCACCATAGTTGTGGAAGAGCTGAAAAATGTTTAATGCAGCATACAGATTTAAAGGATTTCACCTACAGTAAAGTAAGACTTAAACGGACAGTGTACTATGATTTTTCTCCGCTTAAATGAGTTCCCAATGATCCAGTTTACTTTTATTTTATCATTTGAAATAGTTTTGTTGTATACCTAACCAATACTGAATTTTTCAATATAACCTAAGTACTGGTTATACAAACTTTATGTAAACAAGAAGGTTTAGAAAAAAATATTTTCCATTGTTCTCTCTTTTTCTCTTGTTAAGTGTGTTCAGTCCACGGGTCATCCATTACTTATGGGATATATTCTCCTTCCCAACAGGAAGTTGCAGAGCTGCTATATAGCTCCTCCCCTCACATGTCATACCCAGTCATTCTCTTGCAACCCTCAACAAAGAAGGAGGTCGCGAGAGGAGCTGGAGTTTTTACTTAATTATTCTTCAATCAAAAGTTTGTTATTTTAAATGGCACCGGAGTGTGCTGTTTTTCTATCTCAGGCAGTATTTGGAAGAAGAAACTGCCTGCGTTTTCTATGATCTTAGCAGGCGTAACTAAGATCGACTGGCTGTTCTCGACATTCTGAGGAGTGGGGTAACTTCAGAAAATGGGAATAGCATGCGGGGTCTCCCGCAAATGAGGTATGTGCAGTACAATATTTTCTGGGAATGGAATTGTTACAAACTGCTATTTATAACTGGCCCTTTAAATGGAAAATTGCCCTGCTTCCCTGGATTTTGGAGAAGCCTATTTGCCAGCCTCCTTCCTCATGACTATGGCCCCTGGAAGATTGTGCCCCTGAGAACATATTAACTTTTATTGGGTGTGTATGGCCCTTTGGGAACCATCTGGGGACATGTTGTGACTTTGATGAACAATGCCCCTTTAAGACTATGTCCCCAGACCTGTGAAATGACTTGTCCCTGGCTTTCTCCCACTTGGTTCAGTGCCATTAAGTGCTATGTGACAGACCCTTCGGTCAGAACTACAGAGATAACTTTGTTCAGCTTCAAGAAGCATTCTAAATACAAGTTTGCTGGGATCAGCTCTAATTAAGTTTAGTGATAAAACATTCCCATTGTCTAATCAGACTTCTAGTAGTGATAAGGTGGAATGCATTGTTTTATTGTGTGTAATGTTATCTGCTGAAGTAAATGTTGTGGCCTGTCAAAGGGAGTGTCTCTCTATCTAATATCAAATGTGTGATGGGGGATTTTATGCCTCCCCCTGAGAGTGTCCTGTTTGCATGTAACCTCAATAAAAAGCAGGCTGTGTGCTCCAGCACTTCAGACCTATGTTGACCCTCTAACTTGAAGCTTTGACTCATGTTTGTAGGATACAGCTTATAATCACTACAGGGATTGCTATGTTTTTCATACTCCCTTAGCTACAGGGATTGCTACAGAAGGAAGAGGTTCGCCTACTGGAGCCTAGTCGTAGGTCCAGGGCGCAGAGCAGACGGCGAGATACCAGCCCAGCAGCGGTGGTTCATATAGTCTGCATTACTGATGGTGGCTACGCAGTAGTTAGAGTGACTATGGTGCTGATGATTCTTTGGTGAGCGCTAGGAGCATCCTTTTCTACGGTCCAACTTCCAGCCAGCCTGGAGGCAACCGTAACATTTGGCGGCAGCGGTGGGATTGGCGTGCTAGCGCAAGGAGCAGCACCACAACAGCACTGGTATCGTAGGAGAGTAATTGAGGGCAACGCTAGCCACTGCGCAGCGTCCCTACCTACAGCAGCATGGAGCTGACAAGATACTGGTCAGAACCATGTGAAGAGCACCTCAACCGGATCCGTCGCTATGAGGGCGCGGATTTCGTTCCAGAGGTAAAGAGGCGGCTAGTCCGATATGGTCCAGACCCTGCGCAGGAGGTAGTCAGTCGCATCATCCGGGAATTGGATACTGAGAACGAAGCGGCACGAGCCTTTGAGCGCCAACTGTGGAGTTTGAGGGTATGGACACCTGGTCTCTCTCCCCAGCCGCAGCATGTTCCACAGGGAGAGGAGAGCAGCGACCTCCCTCCCCAGCGGCAGTATACTGTGCAGAGGGAAGAGACAACCGGTCTCCTTCCCCTTCCCCAACCAGAGATACCAGAGGCAGCAGGCCTCATAGACTGGTCCTGGGAGGACCCCCAGCAGGCAGGTGGAGATGGGACCGCAGTCTCTCTACCGGCCCTACAGGGATGCTGGGCAGGCGGCCCAGATCCCCAGCGACAGACCCAGCTACAGGGAGGGGAGAGCATCGACCTCCCTCCCCAGCCGGAGTGTGTCTTCCAGGGAGAGGAGACAACCGGTCTCTCTCCCCAGCCGCAGCATGTTCCACAGGAAGCAGAGAGCATCGACCTCCCTTCCCAACGGCCACCGGAGTATCAGGAGGAGGAGGTAAGCCAATCTCCCCCTCCCCAGCTAACTCCTAACTTGGGCCCAGGGTTAACAGTGGAGATGTTAACCCCCACTGACCCCCACGTTCCCTTTGCCACCAGGCAGGACTATGCCCCAATTCCCCCAGCAGAAGAGCTGGCATCAGGACAGAGCGCTGTTGGCCTCTGCCCTACAGACCCCCTTGTTACAGGTCTGGCCTGCAAACCCCTCACCCCAGCAGAAGCGCTGGCCTCTGCCCCCCAAGTACCATCAGCTATTTGCCCAGCTGCGCCAGGAAGGCAGAGGATGCTACCCTTTCATCCTATAACCTGGAACCTACAGGCCAGTACTACTTATTGTGGGGGGGCTACTTTGCTGCTAATGTTTATTTGTGGGTGGGTTGCGAGACTAACTTAGGCACTGACCGACAGAAGGTCAGGTGCCTGGTTAGTCTCCCTCCAAAAGGGGAGATATGTTACAAACTGCTATTTATAACTGGCCCTTTAAATGGAAAATTGCCCTGCTTCCCTGGATTTTGGAGAAGCCTATTTGCCAGCCTCCTTCCTCATGACTATGGCCCCTGGAAGATTGTGCCCCTGAGAACATATTAACTTTTATTGGGTGTGTATGGCCCTTTGGGAACCATCTGGGGACATGTTGTGACTTTGATGAACAATGCCCCTTTAAGACTATGTCCCCAGACCTGTGAAATGACTTGTCCCTGGCTTTCTCCCACTTGGTTCAGTTTCATTGTGTGCCATTAAGTGCTATGTGACAGACCCTTCGGTCAGAACTACAGAGATAACTTTGTTCAGCTTCAAGAAGCATTCTAAATACAAGTTTGCTGGGATCAGCTCTAATTAAGTTTAGTGATAAAACATTCCCATTGTCTAATCAGACTTCTAGTAGTGATAAGGTGGAATGCATTGTTTTATTGTGTGTAATGTTATCTGCTGAAGTAAATGTTGTGGCCTGTCAAAGGGAGTGTCTATCTAATATCAAATGTGTGATGGGGGATTTTATGCCTCCCCCTGAGAGTGTTCTGTTTGCATGTAACCTCAATAAAAAGCAGGCTGTGTGCTCCAGCACTTCAGACCTATGTTGACCCTCTAACTTGAAGCTTTGACTCATGTTTGTAGGATACAGCTTATAATCACTACAGGGATTGCTATGTTTTTCATACTCCCTTAGCTACAGGGATTGCTACAGAAGGAAGAGGTTCGCCTACTGGAGCCTAGTCGTAGGTCCAGGGCGCAGAGCAGATGGCGAGATACCAGCCCAGCAGCGGTGGTTCATATAGTCTGCATTACTGATGGTGGCTACGCAGTAGTTAGAGTGTCTACGGTGCTGCTGCTCCTTTGGTGAGCGCTAGGAGCATCCTTTTCTACGGTCCAACTTCCAGCCAGCCTGGAGGCAACCGTAACAGGAATTGACTAAGAAAACACTGCTGTTACCCATATGATGTAATTACAGCCTTAAATGCAGTAGTAGTGACTGGTATCAGGCTGATAAATGTATGCACAGTAGAGTTATTTTCTAGGGATTAGAATTTGACTGAAAAAATACTGTTAATACTGATATAATATGTAAGCCTTAACTGCAGTAGAAGTGACTGGTAGCAGGCTTAGTAATAACTTTACACAGCATCTGAAATGTTGTTTTTTAAAAACGTTTACTGGCATGTTAATCGTTTTGTGAGGTACTTTGGTGATAAATCTTTTTGGGCATGATTTTTTTCCACACGGCTAACGTATATTTCTGCATAGAAACCGTTATATCAGGTCTCCCACTGTTGTAATAGGAGTGGGAGGGACCTTTTTTAGCGCCTTGTTGCGCAGTTAAAATTCTAGCACAGTCTTCCTGCTTCTTCCTCTTTGATCCAGGACGTCTCCAGAGAGCTCAGGGATCTTCAAAATTTGTGTAGAACCCAACATACCAGAGTCCAATAAATCCTGATGACTAAATTTGGCAAGAGTTATGTAGCTTAGCTTTGGTACCATGAGTAGGGCAACTACGCAGAATGCAGGACCAGCCTGCCTTAAAATACACCTATTGAATACTCAAGTACCAGATTATGCATAGCAGTATATAGATCTTAATGATGAGCAAAAATCTGGGGCTAATTGCAGGGGCTTGTACAGAAAGCTGTTGAATATTGGTTTTACCTTACTATCTATGTGGTCTTCTATCTGTGTATGAGTTGCCAATCCCAACTATGGGGGTAAACATGGAAAGGTTCAAGTATCTCGGCCGCAGACACCCAAACCTTAGGAGGATTCAGAGTGGTAGGGATCAGTAAATCAAACTCTATGGTGTCCAAGAACTTTGAGGATATAGTGGTGGACAGATCTCTATCTCGCTAGGCTGCGTTGCTTCTGGTAACATTGAAAAAGGCAGGATATTTGGAACACACTATGTAAGTAATATCCACAGAAAGTCTGCAAAAAGCAAGAAATAGTCTACAAGGTAATCCCAGCCCACACTTAAGACATACAATGCAGCACTTTGATAAAAAGGAGAAACAGCAAGTATAACATAAAATAAAGTCACCTCAAATTAGCGTGCCACCATGAATAATAATTGTGTCTCACTGATAATAAAGTATTAGCAAGGAGTAAAACACAGTTATAACAATTTTTAAAGCATGAGTAAACTATGATCATCAACATTAGTCTCAATTTACAAACAGAGTCTACCGAACTGTGGAAAGGAAGGCACATCTTTAACCTATTGAGCTGCGATGTTGCAAACTTACAATTACTGTCATACAGCCTATTATTATATATAGCTCATTTAGGAACTTAAGTTGTCTCATCAGATTCACTTTAAATAACAGTAGAAATTAGACAGACTCAGTCTGCAACTGGAACGTTCCTCAGCATAATTATTACTGGAACCAGGATCTTAAGCAGTGGGAGTACAAAAGTTATGTCCCCAGCGAGGGCTAGTATGCCCCGTATTGTAAAGGATAGTATCTCTTTATTCTCTGGGATCGCAAGTGTTTCCTCTGTTGGGGGTACTACAAGAATGGCTAAATTGCAGATAGCGGTATGAGGTCCATATGTGCTAAGATCCTATATGCAGGAGGCTCAAGTCGCGGCGCTAGTTGGAGAGTATAGGGAGACAAACCCCCAGGGTCCCACTGCAGTTTCCGCAAATGTGCGTGGCGGGAGTAGCAGCAGGGATGACAAGCTAGAAGCCAGTAATAGCTGAGCGTGGGGCAACTCCAATAGGGATGTCCCTTGTACAGGTAAGATAGACTCAGTGGGCTCTCCTTTCTGGTATTCTGCGCTAGCCAGTCAAGCAGGCCTAAGTGCGTGGGCAGGTATAGGGCCTTATTAACATTGCAGCTGTTCCGGGACTCACCCAAGATCCTTACTGAAGCGTGGATAGTTGGCGGTGCTTCTCTTAGGTTAAGAGCTTCTGTCTGCAGGTCATGCTGCTCCGTATCAGAGATCTGCGCGAATTCGGCTCTCTGTACCTCTGAGGCCACTATTTCTTGAGGCAATGAAGCGTGCCCCGCATTTGTAGTCCAAAATGGCGGTTTTTGCGAATGATCAGTGGTTCCCAGGCACTTCTCCCCACAGTCAGTCAGGGTAGATGAGTGTTAAGAGCAATGAGGGGCTTGAAAGCCTCAGACACTGCATGCAAGAGAGCAGCATTATGATTGTCTAGTAGCTCCTGTAGCTGTTTATAAAGGAGAGCCGCCATAGTTATGTAGATGCGATGTGACAGGCAAAGCAAGAGAGAAAGGTCCTTCAGGAATATTCTGCCCTGTCAAGCCACCCTCTCAATAGAGGGATGATAGTACAATATACAGGGCTCTGAAATAGGGCTGCAGAAGGACAAAACACTCCTAAAATCCTTGATAAAAGTGAGATAAGTTAGGAGCTCCTTAGATGTGCGACCTGCTCCATTGCTAGTTGGCTCCGCCCCCCCCATTGTTCTCTCTTAACCCCTTCCTGCCGGGACTCATTTGTAATCAAATGAGTAAAAATTTATATCACGTGATCGTTCATATAGGAAGTTGCTATTGTTTCAGGACAGCCAAACGGCTATGACATTCCATGCCATCCTAACAGCGCTATAGCCCAGTGCAGTTAGGACGGCATGGAATGTCCTAACGCGGGAAGGGGTTAAGTATTGTATAGAAACATAAGATAATGAGAATTTTGTGTAAATTTAGAGAGAAAAATTAATAAGGTCTGCTCTCCCTGGAAATGTTGCTCTTGTTGGGTAGTGCTCATATTACAAGTTGAAATTTTTCGCTTGTGCTCTTACCTGATGCTCACAAAAAGCCATACTTCGAATATTGTGATCACATTATTTTATTCCCCATTGAAGTCAATGGAGCAAAAAAAACACCCTACTCACACGCAAACCAAATTGCATATTCTCAAGTGCACTAACCTGACATGAAAATATTAATATTTCACATTTCAATGGTCTTCATATAGAAAAATATGTACTAATTATTCATAAATACATATTTCTACATATATATGATGGTATTTTAGTGTGTGTATATGTATATATATATATAGTTATAGATATATACAGATATATATAAAAATATCCATTTAAACATACTTAGAACATATGCTGTGTGCAGAAAATAGGAATGTGAAATATTTACAGTAAATAGACAGTATAAAACTTTAATATGAATATTGCATAAATATGCTTTTACATGTTTTATCTACTTAACTGCAAAGGGCTCTAATGCACTTTGCATAAATATGTCTATATATGAGTTTGTGTATATGTGTGTAGATATGTATTTGTGTATATATGTCTGTAAATACACATAAAAATATATATCTATAAACGCATACATATACATATTTAGACATGTGTATGTATGTATCTCTATGTTAATGACCTTTGCATTTTTTTTCTAACACCTGAGACCTTATATCTTTAAGCCCTTATAACTTGTTTGTGCAATTTTTTTAAAAAATATTATTAGATAGTGTTATTATTACTGCAACTGTACTTTGTAATGCATTTTTTATGTGTTTTGCGACACTTTTTTCTTTTGTGAAACAGTTAACCAGAGCTCTGAGAACATGGTAATCATTCTAGCGTAAATTGAGATTGTGCTCACGTGTTTACTTTCAACTTATAATACGAGCACTACACCCGGCGATAAATCTCTTTTCTGGCCCTTAATTAGGCTCTGGTTTCAAATTAGCAAATGCTACTATTTCATATACAAAATATAGCTAAATTACCAATTTTCCATACATTTTAAACTATGCAGCTGATATGAAAAGTAATTGAAAGCACTTTAAGGGGAAACCAGTTCTACAGTACACTGTCACTTTAAGCTACCAGAGTTTTATAGGAAGGAAAATAAGTTAACTTGTGTTAAAGGGACATTAAACACTTTGAGATAATATAAAAACAAAATGTATGCTTACCTGATAAATGTATTTATTTCCGGATATGGCGAGTCCACAACGTCATCAATTACTAGTGGGGAATATCACTCCTGGCCAGCAGGAGGCGGCAAAATGCACCACAGCCAAGCTGTTAAGTATCATTCCCCTTCCCATGAACCCCAGTCATTCAACCAAAGGGAAATGGAAAAAGGAATAACACAAAGGTGTAGAGGTGCCTGAGGTTTAGTCAAAATAACTGTCTTAAATAAAGGGTAGTGTTGTGAAATTACCATATCCGGAAAAAAATTTTTTTATCAGGTAAGCATAAATTTTGTTTTCTTTCCTAAGATATGGTGAGTCCACAACGTCATCAATTACTAGTGGGAACCAATACCCAAGCTAGAGGACACAGATGACTAGGGAGGGAAAACTAGACTGGCAGACCTAAACAGAAGGCATCACCACTTGAAGAACCTTTCTCTCAATAGAAGCCTTAGCCGAGGCAAAAGTATCAAACTTGAAAATTATGCAGAGATGACCAAGTTGCAGCCTTGCAAATCTGTTCCACAGAAGCTTTATTTTTGAACGCCCAAGAAGAGGAGACAGCCCTCGTGGAATGAGCTGTAATCCTCTCATGAGGCTGCTGTCCAGCAGTCTCATAAGCAAAACGAATTATACTTCTCAACCAGAGAAAAAGAGAAGTAGCAGTCGCTTTCTGACCCTTATGCTTTCCAGAGAAACAAACAAACAGGGCAGAGGACTGGCGAAAATCCTTAGTCGCCTGTAGATAGAATTTCAGACCACGCACAACATCCAGGTTGTGCAACAAACGTTTCTTATGAGAAGAAGGAACAACAATTTCCTGAATAATATTTCTATCCGAAACCACTTTAGGAAGAAAACCCAACTTAGTGCGCAGAATTCCCTATCAGCATGAAAGATAAGGTAAGGCGAATCACACTGCAATGCTGAGAGTTCTGAAACAGAAGAGATAGCAAAAAGAAACAAAACTTTCCAAGATAATAACTTAATATCTATGGAAAGCAATGGCTCAAACGGAGCCTGCTGAAAAACTTTAAGAACAAGGTTAAGGCTCCAAGGAGGAGCAACAGATTTAAACACAGGCCTAATTCTGACCAGGGCCTGGCAAAAGGATTGAACATCTGGCACATTCGCCAGACGCATAAGTAACAACATAGATAAAGCAGAAATCTGACCTTTCAGAGTACTGACTGACAATCCCTTCTCCAGACCTTCCTGGAGAAAAGACAAAATCTTAGGAATCCTGACCCTACTCCAAAAGTAGCTCTTGGATTCACACTAATAAAGGTATTTACGCCATACCTTATGGTAAATCTTTCTAGTAACAGGCTTACGAGCCTGAATCATGGTCTCACGAGATTTGGATGAAGGAATGGACCCTAAGTTAGAAAGTCCTTCCTCAGAGCCAACCTCCAAGGTGGAAGAGATGACATGTTCACTAGGTCTACATACCAGATCCTGTGAGGCCATGCAGGGGCTATTAGAATAACTAAAGCTCTCTCCTGTTAGATACAAGCAACCACCAAGGAAGAGAGTCTCTTGTCGACTGATCTAGATCTATCCTCTGAGACAGATCCGAATGGTCCCCGTTCCATTGTCTGAGCATGCATAACTGCAAGGCTCTCAAGTGGAAACGAGCAAAGGGAATGATGTTCATGGAAATGATCATTAGACCAATTACCTCCATATATTGAGCCACTGATGACCGAACAGTAGACTGCAGAGAGAGGCAAGAGGAAGAACTTTGGATTTTCTGACCCCAGTCAGAAATATTTTCATAGATAGGGAATCTATTATGGTCCCTAAGAAAACTACCCTTGTAGTCGGAACAAGGGAACTCATCTCCAGATTCAATTTCCATCTGAGGAAAGTAGAAAAGACAACAAGATCTCTTGTTAAAAAGATGGCGCCTGAACCAATATATCGTTTAGGTGCCTTCATAAAGGCGAATCTCAGGAACTTGTGATGGTCCCTGTGGATGGGAACATGAAGATACGCCTCCTTCTGGTCTATGGTTGTCATGGACTGACCCTCCAGGACCAAAGGAAAAATGGAACAAATGGTTTCCATTTTGAAGTATGGAACCCTGAGAAACATGTTTAGGCACTTTTAGGTCTAAAATGGGTCGAAAAGTTCCCTCATTTTTGGGAACTACAAACAGATTTGAATAGAATCCTAGACCTTGTTCCGTTACTTTAACTAGAACAATCACTCCCAGGGAAGAAAGCTCCTGAACGCAGTTCAAGAATGCCTCTCCTTGTACCTGGGCTGCAGATAATCTGAGAGGTGGAACCTGCCCCTGGGAGCAAAAGTTTTGAATTCTATTTAGTAATCCTTAGATACTATGTCCACAGCCCAAGGATCTGGGACATCTCGTATCCACACCTGACAAAACAGGAAAAGTCTACCCCCCACTTGATTCGATCCTGGACAGGGGGCCAACCCTACATGCTGACTTAGACTCAGCTGAGGGCTTCTTTGATTGCTTCCCCTTGTTCCAAGACTGATTGGGCCTCCAAGAAGACTTTGACTGCTCCTGCTTGGAAAAAAGGAGACGACCTCTGAAGTTAATAATATTAATAACTTGCATGGTAGCAACAGAAATACAAGAATAATCTAGTTTAATTCTGTCCTGGAGTCTCTACCAACATAGAATCAGACAAGGCGTTGCACTAAAAATTAAATGGAGTCAGCGACAGGAAACATCTTTTTAAAGACAGGAGACGGGGAAAAAAGTATCCCTAACTTCTCCCATTCCTGAGAAATAATCTCCGTTGCACGGTCTGGAACAGGAAAACACTTCCAGAAAGGAAGGGACATCATAGAATTTATTAAGTTTACTAGATGTCTTAGGGTTGACAACGACAGAAGTATCGGAGTCGTCCAAAATAGCCAAAACCTCCTTTAACAATACACAAGGGTATTCAAGCTAAAATCTGAAGATTATTACTTCAGCATCAGATGCAGGAATTATACTGTCCGAATCTGAGATTTTATGAGGGAGAGCAAACTGTGTAGCAGAAGATGGAGCAGAAACCTACTGTCTGAATCTCTAATTTTCCTCTTGCATTTTCGCTTTAGCATAGGAAAAGCAGAAAATACCTGAGTAGCAATTTCTGTAAGCAAATATACTCCTCCAGGAGGCTGAGAGGAACCGCATGGCACTGCATGTGACGCAATTGAGGCTTGGGCCGTTTAAGGAGAAAACTGCGGCATTACCTGAGCAGCATCATCCTAAGAGTCATTGGGCTCAGAGGGCAACACTCAATCTCAATATTCAAGAGATGTAACTAATTATGCAACACAAAATAGTATAATCAGAACAAAAAGTGCATCAGGGCATAACAGGCCTATACCAAAAACACAGAGCCATCCATGTTCATAATAAATGACAAGCAAATTAAATATTTATTATATGAAATTATTGTGTACTGTCACTTTAAAAATCTTGCTGCAGAAAATATCTGTAGAATTACGCTACGATATTTGCAATTAAATAGCCAAACATAAAACTCTTTTACACAACACCCTCTTGTACTGCTTAAGAGAAGAGGGAAAACAAACTGCAGAGCTCCCCTTCCGAACGTGACATTAACAAAATGTCGGCAACAGAGAGGACGCCGCTCCACACAGTGAAGAAAGCGGGTCATGTGGCTAACCGAGGGGAAACTGTGCAGAGAAACAGAAGCGCGCGTCTCTGCCCCACATAAAAGTACTGTTAGTTAGTTCTAGAGGCAGAAACCGCCTAAAACATCAAGCCCAAGCAAACTAAATGGCAAAGTCAAGAGCCATTGCAGTAAGGAGCAATAACGGACTTAACATACAATACAAAGTTAGCCCAAATGAAAAAAATGCACACACTGATAAATACATATGCCCAAAACAAGCAGCCTGCGTAGATTACAAAATTTATGATCCTGAATGAGCCAGCCCACAATTAATTAAAAGGGGATATACTTTAAAGTGCCAATACAAAGAAATAACCCCTTATTCTCTAAATTCACATGAAAAGTGCCTGCTTCCTGCCTGAAAATATCCTGTATAAAGGCTATATCATCCTCTTCTAATCCCCCCATCTAATTCTACTCCAGTTTCTAACTTTACTATCACTGTTGGTGACATCACTATCTCCCCATCACCCCAAGTCCGCTGCCTAGGACTTACACTTGACTCCAATCTGTCCTTCATAACCCACATCCAATCACTCTCTTCATCCTGTCGCAACTACCTACGCAATATCTCAAAAATTAGTAATTTCTGAGTGCTGCAACTACTGAACAGCCAATCCATTCTCTAGTAATTTCCCGTCTTGACTACTGTAATAACCTACTAACTGGCCTTCCTCTCTCCCACCTTTCCCCCCTTAAATCCATCCTAAATGCCTCTGCTTTGCTAATCCACCTCTCCCAATGCTCTGTATCCGCTGCACCCCTCTGTGTGTCCCTTCACTGGCTCCCCATTCACAGCAGAATTAAATTCAAAATTCTCACTCTGACCTACAAAGCTCTTACCAACGCATCCCCCCCCTCCCGTCCCCACTCATCAACAAATATACTCCAGCCCATCCCCTAAGATCCAATAACGACTACTCCTTGCCTCTTCTACCATCACCTTCTCCCATGCTAGACTACAGGACTTCTCTCGTGCGGCACCAACCCTCCCTCTGGAACGCACTTCTTTGAGCTGTCAGACTTTCCCCCAACCTCTCCTCCTTTAAACGCTCCCTAAAGACCTTCTTGTTCATGGAAGCCTATCGCCAAATCAGTAACTAATGAATTCCACTTGCCTAATAGTTGCCCTCATCTAACTCCACACTAACACTCCCACCTTTGCTGTCCCCACCTCCTGTTTTTCACCCTCCTACCCATTTGGATTGTAAGTTCCCACGGGAACAGGGCTCCCAATTCCCCCCTGTTGTTTGTTAAATTTTGTCTGGTGTCTCATATTGTACTGTCCTTTAATCTTTGTTACCCATGGACAGAGCTGCGCTTTATAAATAAAGAATAATAATATCTGTCCTATAACAATGCAGGTAATTAGTTTATTTTCTTAAGTGCCATATCTCCTACCTAGAAGTCAAAAAGGCACTTACCTGCCACCCGGCAGCAGGACGCCACTCCTCACAGAGACCTGCAGAAAGAGAAGGAACAGAGTAAACCTACTCTGGCTTTCTATACCATGGGCAGCAAATATGTTAGGGAAACACAGCAAGGCCCACCTCACAAGTTCCTAACTGCTTTAAAGCCACCACTACTCTACTGAAGAGATTAACATGGACTACGGCTATACCCAAAAAACTTTCTTGTAGCAAAAGAAATCCAATTTTTTTTTCAGACACCAGAACTTCACCTCCTCCATTGACAGAGGCGAAGAGAATGACTGGGGTTTGTGGGAAGTCATACTTAACAGCTTCACTGTGGTGCTCTTTGCCACCTCTTAAATGATATTCCCCACTAGTAATTGATGATGTTGTGGACTCACCATATCTTAGGAAAGAAATATTCTTTCATTATTTAATTTGTCCCCCTTTCCTGTAATACTATTCTGAAATTGTGAGCTTTACAGTTCCCGTTAGAAATTGAAGTGCAGAACACTGATATATTCCACACAGCCATTGGCTGCACACTCTAGTGACCTATTTTTAACTGTACCTAATTGGCCACAGCAGAGAAGGTAATCTAAGTTACAAAATGGCAGCTCCCATTGTTTTATAGACACTAAAACTTTACACTTATTTTGTCAATATTTAAACAGCTAATGAAACTTTAAAGGGATAGAAAAGTAAAAAATGAAATGTGCATATGGGAATTCCAATGCTAAATAAAAGCATTTTTGCCATATACATTAACAAAAATGCTTCTAATAAAAATGATTAAAGGGCCAGTAAACCTAGGAAATAATGTTATATAATGCTGCACATAGTGCAGAATTATATAACATTAGCTTAGCTCCAGATTTCAAAAGTGAATAGTTAAAAAGATATCACGCAAAGATGAAAACAGAACACCGTTCTTGGCTATACTGAGCGGGTCTGTTTTCTTCTCCTAAGCGCATCTGGGCACGCTGTCTAATCACAGCCGGCCAGATCACGCTATTAAAATCAATGTAGCAGCATTCTGTTTTCTTTGCGTGATATCTATTTAACTATTCACTTTAGAAATCTGGAGGTAAGCTAATGTTATATAATTCTGCACTATGTGCAGAATTATATAACATTATTTCCTAGGTTTACTGGCCCTAATGGTTTTCTGTGGCATATGCACATAGGCTGTGAGGGCCCATGCACCCGTATTAAAACATCACACCTTCACAGAGAGTCAGTGGTGGCTTGTATAGAACAAATTACATATTCAAAGAAGTAATACACACTATCTTCAGATCTCTGAGCTTGAACACTGGGGCACGGCCCTCACAGGATATGTGCGTATGCCACAAAAACACAATAACTTTTACCAGAAAAGTACATTTAGAGGAACACAACTTATTGACCACTTTACTCTTAATGTAAAAGAATTGCATAGACGATGGTATAGCAGTTTTCAGAATGACTAGAATTTGATAACAAATCTTGTAGTAAAACTATTTTACTAGTTATTTGTCTGTGTGTGTATATATATATATATATATATATATATATATATATATATATATATATATATATATATATATATATATATACACACACACACACACACACACACAGTGGATATAAAAAGGCTACACACCCCTGTTAAAATGGCAGGTTTCTGTGATGTAAAAAAATAAAGACAAAGATAAATCATTTCAGAACTTTTTCCACCTTTAATGTGACCTATAAACTGCACAACTCAATTGAAAAACAAACTGAAATCTTTAAGGTGGAGGGAAGTAAACAAAACACTAAAATAATGTGGTTGCATAAGTGTGCACACCCTCTTATAACTGGGGATGTAGCCGTGTTCAGAATTAAGCAATCACATTCAAAACCATGTTAAATAGTAACAGTAATAGAGTCAGTACACACCTGTCATCATTTAAAGTGCCTCTGATTAACCCCGAATAAAGTTCAGCTGCTCTAGTTGGTCTTTCCTGACATTTTCTTATTCGCGTCCTACAGAAAAGCCATGGTCCGCAGAGAGCTTCCAAAGCATCAGAGGGATCTCATTGTTAAAAGGTATCAGTCAGGAGAAGGGTACAAAAGAATTTTCAAGGCATTAGATATACCATGGAACACAGTGAAGACAGTCATCATCAAGTGGAGAACATATGGCACAACAATGACATTACCAAGAACTGGATGTCCCTCCAAAATTGATGAAAAGACGAGAAGAAAACTGGTCTGGGAGGCTACCAAGAGGCCTACAGCAACATTAAAGGAGCTGCAGGAATATCTGGCAAGTACTGGCTGTGTGGTACATGTGACAACAATCTCCCGTATTCTTCATATGTTTGGGCTTTGGGGTAGACGGCAAGAAGGAAGCCTTTTCTTATGAAGAAAAACATCCAAGCCGAGCTAAATTTAGCAAAAACACATCTGAAGTGTCCCAAAAGCATGTGAGAAAAGGTGTCATGGTCTGATGAAACCAAGGTTGAACTTTTTGGCAAAAATTCCAAAAGATATGTTTGGCGCAAAAACAACACTCCATATCACCAAAACACCACCATACCCACAGTGAAGCATGGTGGTGTCAGCATCATGCTTTGGGGCTGTTTTTCTTCAGCTGGAACTGGGGCCTTATTCAAGGTAGAGAGAATTATGAACAGTTCCAAATACCAGTCAATATTGGCACAAAACCTTCAGGCTTCTGCTAGAAAGCTGAACATGAAGAGGAACTTAATCTTTCAGCATGACAACGACCCAAAGCATACATCCAAATCAACAAAGGAATGGCTTCACCAGAGCCCAGACCTAAATCCAATCGAAAATCTGTGGGGTGATCTGAAGAGGGCTGTGCACAGGAGATGCCCTCGCAATCTGACAGATTTGGAGTGTTTTTGCAAGGAAGAGTGGGCAAATCTTGCCAAGTCAAAATGTGCCATGCTGATAGATTGTAATAAAATCAGAAGTTGCTTCAACAAAGTATTAGTTTAAGGGTGTGCACACTTATGCAACCATATATTTTTTTATTTTTTCCCTTCACCTAAAAGATTTCAGTTTGTTTTTCAATTGAATTGCATAGTTCAAAGGTCACATTAAAGGTGGAAACAGTTCTGAAATGATTTATCTTTGTCTCATTTTTTTTACATCACAGAAACCTGACATTTTAACAGGGGTGTGTAGACTTTTTATATCCATTGTGTGTGTGTGTGTGTGTATATATATATATATATATATATATACACACGTCTATATTATATTGTTTTATTTAAGGCTTTCCCACCTTATGTACTTTCTCCTATTAGGAGTAAAATGTTAAATGGACAGACACATGGAAGGATTGAGTAAAATTATGTTACTAATATTTGAATCTGTGATTTTGTGAATAAACCTGTATTTGTAATTATTCTCTCTCTCATGTTTCAGGCTGGAGCAGAAATTTCCACAGTAAATCCGGAGCAGTATTCCAAACGCTTCATTGAGTTCATGTCAAACATCATTGCGTAGCACTAGTCTCTTCCTCTCTGAAGTCCCCGCCCAGTGAGATTACAGCCCCAGTGTGTGTGTGTGTGCATGAGTGAGCTTGTCTGTGCTGCATGCCCATCCTGTTTGTGTCACCTACACCATCTTGTTACAGATCAGTGACCCTCCTACCCACCCAGTTTTCAATTTTGTATTACTAAATGTAAAGGTCATGTGTAAGATGGTCATAACAGGAGTTCCGTTTCTTCCTGAGTCCATAATGTGAGGCATCCTCACCCTTACTCCCTACAACGTCATGCACCATTTGTACTATACTCGCCTCCGGAAGATGAGGAACATTAGTTCTGTTACAAAATAGCAAAACTTTAAACCCACTGCTAATTTTTACTTTTGCTGCCATTGCAGTGGGGAAACAAAGTCCTAAAGTCAGCTGTTACAATAGTAGTTTATGATCCCTTCAATAAGTTAGTGTCAGTGGTCCCATTGCTATAAAATTGCCCCAGACTAACCGTCCATAATATTTCTGGGGCACTTAAAGGATTGAATAATTTTGTCCTAACTCTCACAAGTCCTGCTAGTTACTGCTATTTTTTTTCGAGGAGAGGGAGATTGCTGGCCTTTTAATTTACATATGCAGTCCCTCAATATTCATATGAAAGCGAATACATTGAGATAAAAGCCGTATGCTTGCCCTTTATGTTAAGATGTTCATATAAAGAAGGTGCTGTCAGAAATATATTTTTTTTCAGGCTACAGCAAAGCTATAACTTTGTAATCAGGCAGATGTTCAGTAATGCTGTTCTATTGGTTAAGCCCAGTGCATCTGGCCACAATTACGAGGATGCCCTCCAAGTACTGCCTTGATTGGATAGCAGTTGTTCATTGCGCAAGTATGGGGCACTAGAAAACTTCTCACAAAAAGCACTGTTATGTCCTGTTACAATTACTATTTTTTTTTTTTACATTAAATTATTCTCTTTCATAAAATATACAATTTGTTGAGGTTGAATGTATCCCTGTAAATAGTCCCAGCCAATTAAAGAGTAGCGCACAGCTTACTTAACCAACATTTTCACTGACTGACTGGAATTCCCTTCACTGGATACATCAGACAGATTTGTTGGTATAGTAAAAACAGATAACCACCTCTGTAACAAATGTGAAAAGATCTGGAATCTATCTGTACAGTGCTCTAAACTGACACCTTTTAACAGGTTTCACTAAATATGTAGCACACGCTAGATTATCTTTACTAGGAACAAATAGGCTCCAGCACACAAGTGCTTGCAGCAACTCCTACATCCAGTATTTATGTTCTGCAGTTTGAACTGTTGCCATAACCTTCCTCTTCATACTATAAAATTGCAAATTTGTTCTTAAAGAATCAGCCACCTATTTGCCAGGTATTTAGCTGATTTAATATGAGTGTTCTGTAATCTGTTTACATATAAGATAGCATTCTGTTACAAATGCTAATTGTTTTAGACAGTATTGTTTTATTAACTAAATGTTATGTTTTTTTTTTAAGAAAAAAGGGATTTTTTTGCATTTATTTTATTTGAATCTCTTCTACTAGGTCATCTTTTACTCCTGAATATATGTATTTAAGAAAACTATTAATCATGGTTTATATGGATGTCAGTTACTTTTTTATGATGTCAGATTTGTGGTGTGAATGCTGGTGATCCTTAAAATAGATGGCTTTGGAGGTTTCTTAATATTGACTAGGGCAGTATTTGCAATAGATTAAGATGAATGGGAAAGATCTATCTACATGTTTAACATCTGGTAGTAACACATTGTGCTACAAGTGATGGGAACATTCTGAAGGTTTCCACAAACAGCCGTTTGCCAAATTTTTTTCTCTCCATCAATTGTAAGACTTGTTAATAAAGTGTGTGTTTTTGTTTGTACTGAATGTAGATTACTGGAAAAATTGCACACAAAATACATCTATCGTAGCACAACCATCTCACTGCTAGTATAGATCTTGTAAACTGATACTGTAAATGAATCAAGGCGAAACACTGATTAATTTTTTTTTTAATTAAAAAGAAAAAAACAACATTTATCAAGAGTGCCAAAAAGATATATGGATACAATTAATCCATCCGTGCCTTCAGTGTCCTTGTAGTAATTTTATCTTTTTCTCTGAAAGAAAAAGGAAAAAAACAGATTACAAGCTTTATCAATGTAGTTAAACAATATTAGGCAGTAGGTGTTTTTATTAGAATGTTTTAGGAATATCATTGCCTGACAGTTGTGTTACACAATTTGTCCATAGTATTTAAAACGTGCACAAAGACTACATAACATTACCCTCAGCAACAATCTGTGGCATAAATGTGACATTAACATGAGGCATGCCGCCATTTGTTAGTGGGCACTGCTCCAGGGACCAACTAGTATAATGAGAAATAAATTATTAGTGCTAATCTAGTTAGTTCTTAAAATTCACTCCCCATATATTTGTCTTCTCGGTTGTCGGCTAAACAAATCAAAAAGGGCCCCACCAAATATACAGTGGCATTCGGGAAATTCCTAAGCTAGTGCATGAGAAAATTCCAAGGAAGGAAAGTACATTTCAGATACTTAAAGGGACATAAAAGTGCAAAAAGAAAAATGTCACATTATTATTCTGCATTTGCCTCCAAAGGGCCTAAACACAAAGTTTAACGTCTGCTCCAGAGCTGCAATGCACTACTAGGGGCTAGATAAACACATCTGGTGAGTCAATGATAAGAGGCGTGTGTGTAACCACCAATAAAGCACATTGTTGCTTCTCCTGACCCTACCTAGGTATGCTTTTCAACAAAGAATACCAAGTGAACAAAGTAAACTGAAAATTCTCTTAAAATTACACTCTAGCTGAACTACCAGTTTTAATTTTGACTTTCATGTCACTTTAAGCAAGTAGACATGACAAGCAAAGCTTTCTTAAAGGGACAGTCTTCTCCAGAATTTGTATTGTTCAAAAAGATAGAGAATCCCTTTATTACCCATTACCCACTTTTGCATAACCAACACGGTTATATTAATATACTTGTTACCTCTGTGATTACCTTGAATGTAAACCTCTGCAGACTGCCCCCTTATTTTAGTTCTTTTGACAGACTTGCATTTTAGCCAATCAGTGCTGACTCCTAGGTAACTTCACGTGCGTGAGCACAATGGTATCTATATGACACACATGAATGAACGCCCTCTAGATGTCAAACTGTCAGTGCAAGTGAATTGGAAAGTTGTTTAAAATTACATGTCCTATCTGAATCATGAAAGTTTACATTTCCATCTAAAGGGGAGGAGAGTCCACAGCTTTATTCATTACTTTTGGGAATTAAGAACCTGGCCACCAAGAGGAGACACCCCAGCCAAAGGCTTAAATACCTCCCCCACTTCCCTCATCCCCCAGTCATTCTTTGCCTTTCGACACAGGAGGATGGCAGAGAAGTGCCGGAGATTCGGAGTAGTCTCTTATGAAGGGTAGTACTCTTCACATTGGGACTGGAGTTTTAAGTAGTCCTATCAGCCTCTCAGTGAGAGCCTGGGCGAAAGTTAGAGTCCAAAGATGCAGTGAGTCTTTCTGATAAACCATCCCGACTCATTAACAGCTCCACAAGCAATCAGAGTTGACTATTTTCGCTGCCTGCTTTCTACACTCAAGTCCATGTCAGGAGCGAGGCTAACAACCTGTCGCACTTGAAGGGCCATGTTCCTGTTCCACCGCGTAGATTCTGGTAAGATCGTTTCATTTTTATTTTTAATGATAACATGGAAGACAGGGTCACAGTGTGATGCCTTTTTATCTTTAAAGAATCAAGGGTTAATATTCCTGGAAAGGGGATTACTGAACAGGGCGGGGGGGTTATACATGATATTGTTTATTGTGTCATTGCTGCGTTATGTGCGAGATGAGGCTCTGGCAATGTGTGGAACTTTCATGTTACTTGCGGGAATATTGCACGGCCATTTTTGGCGCATTTTTTCCTTAATGGAGGGGCGGTCCTTTTCTAGGCACTCCATGTGACCGGGTGTACCTATCTCTCTTCCTCTGTTGGTCTGTGGCGCAGGAGACGTAACGGTTTCTGTAGTCTGGGTCCTAGGAGGTGGTGAATACCCCGGCCAATGGAGGTATAAAGGTGCCTTTTGTAAATTAAGCTAGTCCGAACAAAAGCGCAAGCTATGGAGGACTCTGACGCGTTAGAGCGTTCTCCCTCTTTAACAAAGTCTTATTCCTGTGTATTGTGAGGAGATTCTAGTAGATCAGCCTGCTCAAATATGTTTCACATGCCTTGATAAAGTTACCACATCTAAATGTTAACGGATGTCTAGTACTACTGAGCCGTCCACCTCTGAGGGTTCTTTGTCCTGTGAGGTGCGTTCCCAGCATTCATCTCCGATTGCCCATGCAGCGCCCCGGGGTCCAACCGTTACTCCTTCGGGAGAGATTCGTTAGCCATCAGACTTTGCGGACCAACTGGAATTGGCGGTTTCGAAAGTGATCCATGCCTTACCACGTTCCGCTAAGCGGAAGCGCAGGGTGTATCATGGCGGCCCGGCCTAGGGTTTTTCTAATCTACGCCGATGGAAATCCCAGAGGCTCTATACGATGACGAGGCCCACTCTGACTCTTCGGAGGATGCCCCTTCTGGGTCAGAGTCCGTCTCATCTAAACCTCCGGCTGCAGAGGAGCCTGGTTTTAGGTTTAGGATGGAGAATTTGCGCATTTTGCTGCGGCAGGTGCTTGCTACTCTGGTGGTTCCGGAACCTAAGATTCCTAAGCTTGATAAGGTATATGAGGACAGGGTAGTACCTCAGACTTTCCCGGTTCCCGTTAAGATGGCAAATATTAAGAATGAATGGGAGCAATTAGGTTCTTCCTTTTAAGAAACTGTTCCCCGTTCCGGATTAAGCGCTGAAGGTCGCCAATTCTTTCATCTGCGATGCCAATATGCAAATTATTCGCCTGAATGCTAATGTGTCAGGTTTTTCCGTTTTAGCTCGCAGGGCTCTGTGGCTAAAATCTTGGTCTGCGGACATGACCTGTAAGTCAAGGCAGTTGTCCCTGCCTTTTCAAAGAAAAATTCTGTTCGGTCCAGGATTGAATTCGATCATATCCATGGTTACGGGAGGTAAGGGAGCTTTCCTACCGCACGATAAGAAGGCTAAGCCTAAGGAATCGACTTTTTGTTCCTTTTGTGCGGACAAGGCCCAGCGCCAGCAGCCCACTGCAATAGCGGAACAGTCCAAGGGATCTTGCAAGCCGGCTCAATCTTGGAACAAGTCTAAGCAGAGCAAGAAGCCCGCCGAGACGAAATCGGCATGAAGGGGCGGCACCCGACCGGTCTCCGGACCAAGTAGGGGGCAGATTACCTCTCTTCTCAGAAGCCTGATTGCAGGACGTTCAGGACCCTTGGGTTCTGGAGGTTGTCGCCCAGGGTTACAGGATAGGGTTCAGATCCCATCCGGCCAGGGGCAGAATCCTTCTGTCAAACCTGTCAAGACCAGAAAAGAGAGAGAGGCCTTTCCAGAGTGTGAGAGAGATATCTCGCCTCTCTCGGGGTTATCGTACCAGTACCCCTAGCAGAGAGGGGTCTAGGGTACTATTCCAATCTTTTTGTGGTTCCAAAGAAGGAGGGCACGTTCAGCCCAATTTTGGACCTAAAGTGTTTGAACAAGTGTTTCTGAGTGTTCCATCGTTCAAAATGGAAACGATCAGATCTATCCTGCCTCTAGTTCAAGAGGGACAGTTCATGACGACTAGACTTGAAGGATGCTTACCTTCATGTGCCAATTCACAGGGACCATTTCAGGTTCTTAAGATTTGCGTTTCTGGACCAACACTTCCAGTTTGTGTCCCTTTTGGTCTGGTGACGGCCCGAGAGTCTTCACCAAGGTTCTGGGGGCACTGCTTGCAGTGGCCAGATCCAGGGGCACTGCGGTAGTGCCTTATCTGGACGACACCCTAGTTCAGGCGCCGTTGCTCAGCCTCACAGAGGATCATTCGAGGGCTCTTCTTTTGCTCCAATCTCACGGTTGGAAGATCAACAGGGTGGAGTTCCTGGGCACGATAATAGAGAATATGTCCATGAAAATATTTCTCACAGATCAGCGACGCAGGAACCTTGCATCCTCCTGCTGCCCTTCTGTCCTCCACAAGCCCCTCGGTGGCTCAATGGAGGTGATAGGTCTCATGGTTTCAAGCATAGATGCCATCATATTCGCCAGGTTCCATCTCAGACCTCTTCAATTGTGCATGTTGAGACAGTGGAACGGCGATCATTCATATCTATCATAGATGATATGCATGGATGCTTGGACTCAGAACTCCCTCTCTTGGTGGATGCGCCCAGAGCACCTGTACATGGGGACATCCTTCTTGAGACCGTCCTGGGAGATTGTGACCACGGACGCCAGTCTGGCAGGATGGGGAGCCGTTTGGGGTGCCAAGATGGCACAAGGAAAATGGTTCCAGGAGGAGTCTCTCCTTCCGATAAACATCCTGGAACTCCGAGCAATTTACAATGCTCTGAAGGCATGGCCTTCTCTGGGGTCAGTCAGCTTCATCAGATTCCAGACCGACAACATTACCTCAGTGGCTTACATCAACCATCAGGGGGGTACAAGGAGCTTCCTCGCAATGAGGGAGGTGTCCCACAACCGCTCGCTCTCAGTGATTCACATTCCAGGTGTGGATAACTGGGAAGCGGACTTTCTCAGCAGACAATCCTTCCATCCAGAGGAATGGTCTCTTCACCCTGAGGTGTTTACGGAGATTTGTCACAGATGAAGAACGCCGGAAATAGATCTCATGGCGTCCAGACTCAATTGCAAGCTACCCCGATACGGGTCGAGGTCCAGGGATCCCCAGGCAGAGCTGATAGATGCCTTAGTGGTTCCTTGGGGGATTCACAAGTATTTGGAAAGGAGCGCCTCCTTCAAAAGAGGGTGGCTTGAGTGCGGCATAGATGCGTAAACCCTATATGAAAGTGCAGGAAGTGTGCTGCAATGTTTTAAAGATGTGCAATTTAAAAAAGCATATATAGTGTGCTAGAGAAAGGGGTTAAAAAGTTGCAATCAAGGATACTATTACAAATCAGTACAAGTGAATAAGAACATTAAATTAGGAGATAGGAATAATAACTAACTTGTATAAAGTGCTTAAAGTGTGTGGAAAGTTGTTTCACATAGGAGTTGAAGTGTAACTTTAAATCATATCTAGTACCGGATACACATGGTTTGTGTGTCACAGGTGATATTCAATAAGTTCAGGTAACAAGGCTTACTGTTAAGTATTACCTAGTAATACTATTTTAATTTACAAATACAGAGCAACAAAACATTACAAATATAAAAATAAGCATGTATCTCATAAATACATATTGAAAAACAGTGTTAAATTTGCATATGTTAGAGCTGGTAATTGCTGCAGCAATAGGAGCGTAATAACAGCTCAAAAAACAATAAATACATATAATATTTTAAAAAATTAAATTAAAAATAGTACAAATACGAAAAAATTAAGGGGAAAGAGAAAAAAAGAAAGTCCAAGACGTATGAATCCGGTTTAAGTGGTTGAAGTAAGGTCAGAGGCTAAAGAGTCCAGATGCCTAAAGGAAAAGAAAAAAATACAGGGGCACCAAAAAACTGCTGCTAAAACAGGGCTCATATAGGAAGTGTGCTTACTGTGTATCTTAGGCTGGTATGTCAAATGGGGGTCTGTCAACACGTTTCGGCCTGGGGGCTTTATCAAGACTATACCAGCACTCAGAATGACTAAGATATTTAAAGGGACCCTTAACACCTGACTTCTAATAATCCCCAAAACCTACTTTTTCTTATTAAAAAAATAAAGTAATTACTGCTGTCTATTTTATCTGTTCCTCTTAGCCCAAACTTTTGAAGGAGATTGTTTTGAAATACAGTGTTGAGGCAGTGCTCGATTTCCTATGTAAGCTGCCATATTGTAGCGTGCGTTACAGGGGCACAGTAGTCACATGGTCATGATGCAGTCATGTGATACACAAACCATATTGTCTATACATACACAGTAGTTTGAGGAAGGAATCACATCTCTGCCTATCAGTATTTCAAAAGACATATACTAAAAATGAGGGACAGAAATTTTATAAGAAAAAAACTATAAGAGCTCATAAGAATTATTCCTATGAACAGATTTCCTGTTTTCACAAACTACAGGGAAAATAGCTTTTTTTTTTATAAATTAGTAGATAGGCTAAAATACATGCAAATGTCCTCTTGTAATGGCATAGACGCACAAGGATATAATCAGAAAACACGTTAATCACATGAAAGCCAAGACATCACTGTTAGAGTAAACATATCTGCTGCCGATTATTGCAGAACGTATCTGCTGCCGATTATTGCAGAACAAGAACGCTGCTCCGTTCTCATGCAGACACAGCAAGAGGCTAAAATGGCGCCGCTCCGCTTCCCTAAGAAGAAGGCGGCGAGGACAAGAAATCGGCATAAGAATAAAGCGCACATACATCGTGCTTCATTCTGCCAAGGAAAATAGATTATAAAAGAGCCTCTTGTCCTCAGAAATTATCTTGCAACAAATAAGACAATAACATAAAAAGCACCGCTTTTAAATAGGCGGATCTTATAAGTCCCCAGAAATGGCGCACATCCGAAAACGTAAACATAAGTTTGCACAAAAAAGCTGATATAAACTTGTTAGATGCAGAACTGTGTCAAAAAGCTCTTCTCTCCGCTCTATAAATAAGCGTAGGATAAACCCAATAAACTTATTGCCTAAGAAGAGCCCATGTAAATAAATAAGCAGCACTTTGAGTTAAATGCAAAGTCCAGCGCCGTAGATTACTGAGCCATACAATAAGGAACATAAACCCTGCTCATATTATAAGTATATCATGCAGCATAAACACTTAACCCCCAATAGAGGGTTAACTCCTTCCTGCCTTGAAGGAGATTAACCCCCCCAAGTCTCCACTCACATGCCAGCTGCGGACGGAGGATTGCTCCATTTGTAATATGGCTCAGTCGCCAAGTGTAAGGCATAGGTATTTAAATCACAACCACAAAAACAAGCTTGATGTTTTTCAGTTCTTAATGCTGGACTTTACAGTCATATCATCAGCGTGTATTCAGTGCCAAGGAAAAGCTATGTAAGCGCATCCACCAATGCTGACACGCGTTTCACCCCCATGTCAGAAAAGTCGGGGCTTCCTCTCCAGTTTGCATGTGTCACATGAGACACTTTCCACATTTATTACTGCCTGTTTGAACTGTGCAGGTAACTTAGGAAGCTTGTTGAGCAGACATTTGATTCCGGACAGCTTACAGTCGCAAGAAAAAGTATGTGAACCCTTTGGAATGATATGGATTTCTGCACAAATTGGTCATAAAATGTGATCTGATCATCATCTAAGTCACAACAATAGACAATCACAGTCTGCTTAAACTAATAACACACAAAGAATGAAATGTTGCCATGTTTTTATTAAACACACCATGTAAACATTCACAGTGCAGGTGGAAAAAGTATGTGAACCCTTGGATTTAATAACTGGTTGAACCTCCTTTGGCAGCAATAACTTCAACCAAACGTTTCCTGTAGTTGCAGATCAGACGTACACAACGGTCAGGAGTAATTCTTGACCATTCCTCTTTACAGAACTGTTTCAGTTCAGCAATATTCTTGGGATGTCTGGTGTGAATCGCTTTCTTGAGGTCGTGCCACAGCATCTCAATCGGGTTGAGGTCAGGACTCTGACTGGGCCACTTCAGAAGGCGTATTTTCTCCTGTTTAAGCTATTCTGTTGTTGATTTACTTCTATGCTTTGGGTCATTGTCCTGTTGCAACACCCATCTTCTGTTGAGCTTCAGCTGGTAGACATATGGCCTTAAGTTCTCCTGCAAAATGTCTTGATAAACTTGGGAATTCATTTTTCCTTAATCCGTTCAGGCCCTGACGCAGCAAAGCAGCCCCAAACCATGATGCCCCCACCACCATACTTCACAGTTGGGATGAGGTTTTGATGTTGGTGTGCTGTGCCTCTTTTTCGCCACACATAGTGTTGTGTGTTTCTTCCAAACAACTCAACTTTGGTTTCATCTGTCTACAGAATATTTTGCCAGTACTGCTGTGGAACATCCAGGTGCTCTTGTGCAAACTGTAAACATGCAGCAATGTTTTGTTTGGACAGCAGTGGCTTCCTCTGTGGTATCCTCCCATTAAATCAATTCTTGTTTAGTGTTTTAAGTATTGTAGATTCGCTAACAGGGATGTTAGCATTTGCCAGCTTTAGCGGACACTCTAGGATTCTTCTTCACCTCATTGAGCAGTCTGCGCTGTGCTCTTCCAGTCATCTTTACAGGGCGGCCACTTCTAGGGAGAGTAGAAGCAGTGATGAACTTTCTCCATTTAGACAATTTGTCTTACCGTGGACTGATGAACAGCAAGGCTTTTGGAGATACTTTTATAACCCTTTCCAGCTTTATGCAAGTCAACAATTCTTAATCGTAGGTCTTCTGAGAGCTCTTTTGTGCGAGGCATCATTCACATCAGGCAATGCTTCTTGTGAAAAGCAAACCCAGAACTGGTGTGTGTTTTTTATAGGGCAGGGCAGCTGTAACCAACACCTCCAATCTCATCTCATTGATTGGACTCCAGTTGGCCGACATCTCACTCCAATTAGCTCTTGCAGATGTCATTAGTCTAAGGGTTCACATACTTTTTCCACCTGCACTGTGAATGTTTACATGGTGTGTTCAATAAAAACATGGCAACATTTCATTCTTTGTGTGTTATTAGTTTAAGCAGACTGATGGTCTATTGTTGTGACTTAGATGATGATCAGATCACATTTTATGACCAATTTCTGCAGAAATCCATATCATTCCAAAGGGTTCACATACTTTTTCTTGCAACTGTAGATCCCCATACAGTCTTCCTGCCCTGGATATACCTCTAGGGTTTTTCCCCCAAAGGGGTTCTGTGTGTTATCTGCCTTAATGACAGTGCTGAATTTTATATGAATATCTTATGTTTTAGTTATGCGACTAGTCCATAAATACCTTAACTTTTTTTTGTACGTTTGGATGTTTGATCAAATATTATCTGTATTGTGAGCCACATATTTTTCTATAAATTTTAGATTATGAATTTTTTTGGTATAATTAACCCCTTAAGGACCAGCGACGTACCCTGTATGTCACTGGCCTTTTTTGGGACTTGATTGTTTTATAGCGCGGTCTTGCCACCAGCGTTGAGACTGCTCTATTCCACAAAGCCTGCTGGAGGGAGGGCATTAATAGCGTGTTCTTGCTAGACTTGTGCTATTATGTCCTGAAAAAAACCTTAACGACCAGTGACATACAGGGTACATTGTGGTCATTAAGGAGTTAATAAACTGATTTTTTTTTAATCTTTGGATAAGAGTGCTGTAGTCCCTTACTTTAAATGGGATTCATTTATTATGATTTATCCCATCTTCCAATTTAAATATTTAAAGATAAAAAATTAGGCCCTAGGCAGTGGGCCGTGTATTCATTAGTAACTACTAGCTCTCTTTAGGATTAGAATGCAACTTTAATTGCATAATGCATTTACTAAAAATAGAACAACAAAGTTCCAATATACTAAGCTATCAGGTTTTTTTTTCACTTGTCCAACATTTTTAGAAGAAGAACAGAAAGCCAGGAACACTGAAAAACATTACCCAAATATAATTACCCATTGGCACTATACTACAAGTCTGACAAAAGAATAATAAGAATAAAACTCCATGGTAAAGAGTGTTCACCTAGATTCTGCACCTTCACTTTTACCTCCATTACTCTCCTGGCTATATAGTTTAGAGTTTAATGAGCAGGAAGAGCGACAACAAACGCACTTTAGGTCTGGCTTTTCACCTTTTTAATAGATCATACATAGATATTTATCCATTTATATACAACCCTGCTCCAGCATCCCTCTCTCTCCATGAGGGCTTTTAAACTCGTCTCAATAGCAGTTCCCCTTTTTCCCCGCTTACATGGTTCTAGGATGTATAGAAGGCAAAATGCCATGACCATTTCTTTGCATTTTCCTTTCATTACGTCTTCACTCATTTCATTACTGCCCCTAGACCTCAGCAAAATGTGATGATCTTTATTGCTTAACTATGGCCTGAGGCCCCTAGGTCAGACCATTCCTCTCTGGGCATTACAGACCAAATACTGATTGCCTGGTCTATCATCCTGCAACCTAGGTTTTTGCAGTTGTTTTGATTGCCCTTTTCTTCCAAGGTTCTATTAGTCTGTTCCCAACCCCTTTAAAGGGACACTGTACCCAATTTTTTTCTTTTGTGATTCAGATAGAGCATGCAATTTTAAGCAACTTTCTAATTTACTTCTATTAATTTTTTCTTCGTTCTCTTGATATCTTTATTTGAAAAAGAAGGCATCTAAGCTGAGGAGCCAGCAAATTTGTGGTTCAGAACCATGGACAGCAATTGTTTATTGGTGCTGCCCAATCAGCAAGGACAACCCAGGTTGTTCACCAAAAATGGGCCGGCATCTAAACGTAAATTCTTGCTTTTCAAATAAACATACCAAGAGAATGAAGAAAATTTGATAATAGGAGTACATTAGAAAGTTGCTTCAAATTGCATGCTCTATCTGAATCACAAAAGAAAAAATTTGGGTACAGTGTCCCTTTAAGTTGGAGACATTTTCTTGATTAAAGGGCCAGTAAACCCACAAAATAATGTTATATAATTTTGCACATAGTGCAGAATTATATAACATCAGTTAGCGCTAACTTTATACCTGAAAGGATTTCAGAGAAAAAGTCCTACCAAAACTACTTTTACAGTACGCCGCTCCTGGCTCTACTGAGCGGGTCTGTTTGTTTTCCCTAAGCGCATCGAGCACGCTGTCTATTCACAGCCGGCCCTATTGCACCATTAAACTCAATGTAGCTCGCTCTGGTTACCAGACCAGAGCGCTTAGGGAAAACAAACAGACCCGCTCAGTAGAGCTAGGAGCAGCGTACTGTAAAAGTCAGTTTCGTAGGAAAATGTCTCTGAAATTCAGGTAGAAAGCTGGCGCTAAGCTGATGTTATATAATTCTGCACTATGTGCAGAATTATATAACATTATTGTGTGGGTTTACTGGCCCTTTGAGGAAACTTCCATCCACTAGCTTATTCCCAATTCCTCAACCAATTGACTCCTTATAACCCATGTCTTGATTTTTCTCCCGCTCTCTTACTTTTTGTTGATGTTGGACCAAAATGGTTGATGAGCACTTCATGCTGGATGTCCCCAGCCCTTTCACTAATCCTATGCAATTGCTTTACTTGGTGTAAATAATTTTAGTGCACTTCTTCTTTGTGAAGAAGAAGTGGTCTCTCTTCCCTTCTACTTTTGGGCTTGGTGCTTTAGAGATTAAAGAGCAGCAGCTTGTGCACATGCAGCTCAAAGGTTTCCTCCATGTACTTCTGTCCTCCAGTGAGAATGTGCACTCACCAAACGAGTGAACCTTTTCAGTGAGTACCAATACGTATGCGCATTTGTGTCAATGTGGAAACAGTTTTACAATGAGGATACAGTGGTGGGAAGTTTAATCAAGCCCACAAGAAGAAGAGGAGGAGGATTATAAAATGAAATGGTGCCAAACACATTTATCAAATACAAGAGGCAGTATACACCAATTTTCATTTAACTGCATGTAATAGACACTACTATAAATCAGAATATGCACAGATGCTGATCTTAAAAAAAAAAAAAAAAAACTTACTTAGAAGCTCCCAGTTTAGCTCTGTTAAAGATTAGCTGGAACACCCACTGCAAGTGGGAAATAGACACTTCCCCTCCCCTACATATGAAAAGACCCTTTACACAAACAGGAGCAAGCTGGAGTAGGTAGACATTGGTATTCTCCTAAAACTTTGGGGCTTGGTTAGGAGTCTGAAAATCAGAGCAATGTTATTTAAAAATAAGCAAAACTATACATTAAAAAAGAAAAAGAAAACAGAATTTATGTTTACCTGATAAATTACTTTCTCCAACGGTGTGTCCGGTCCACGGCGTCATCCTTACTTGTGGGATATTCTCTTCCCCAACAGGAAATGGCAAAGAGCCCAGCAAAGCTGGTCACATGATCCCTCCTAGGCTCCGCCTACCCCAGTCATTCGACCGACGTTAAGGAGGAATATTTGCATAGGAGAAACCATATGATACCGTGGTGACTGTAGTTAAAGAAAATAAATTATCAGACCTGATTAAAAAACCAGGGCGGGCCGTGGGCCCGACACACCCTTGGAGAAAGTAATTTATCAGGTAAACATAAATTCTGTTTTCTCCAACATAGGTGTGTCCGGTCCACGGCGTCATCCTTACTTGTGGGAACCAATACCAAAGCTTTAGGACACGGATGAAGGGAGGGAGCAAATCAGGTCACCTAAATGGAAGGCACCACGGCTTGCAAAACCTTTCTCCCAAAAATAGCCTCAGAAGAAGCAAAAGTATCAAACTTGTAAAATTTGGTAAAAGTGTGCAGTGAAGACCAAGTCGCTGCCCTACATATCTGATCAACAGAAGCCTCGTTCTTGAAGGCCCATGTGGAAGCCACAGCCCTAGTGGAAGGAGCTGTGATCCTTTCAGGAGGCTGCCGTCCGGCAGTCTCGTAAGCCAATCTGATGATGCTTTTAATCCAAAAAGAGAGAGAGGTAGAAGTTGCTTTTTGACCTCTCCTTTTACCACAATAAACAACAAACAAGGAAGATGTTTGTCTAAAATCCTTTGTAGCATCTAAATAGAATTTTAGAGCGCGAACAACATCCAAATTGTGCAACAAACGTTCCTTCTTCGAAACTGGTTTCGGACACAGAGAAGGCACGACTATCTCCTGGTTAATGTTTTTGTTAGAAACAACTTTTGGAAGAAAACCAGGTTAATACGTAAAACCACCGTATCTGCATGGAACACCAGATAAGGAGGAGAACACTGCAGAGCAGATAATTCTGAAACTCTTCTAGCAGAAGAAATTGCAACCAAAAACAAAACTTTCCAAGATAATAACTTAATATCAACGGAATGTAAGGGTTCAAACGGAACCCCCTGAAGAACTGAAAGAACTAAGTTGAGACTCCAAGGAGGAGTCAAAGGTTTGTAAACAGGCTTGATTCTAACCAGAGCCTGAACAAAGGCTTGAACATCTGGCACAGCTGCAAGCTTTTTGTGAAGTAACACAGACAAGGCAGAAATCTGTCCCATCAAGGAACTTGCAGATAATCCTTTTTCCAATCCTTCTCGAAGGAAGGATAGACTCTTAGGAATCTTAACCTTGTCCCAAGGGAATCCTTTAGATTCACACCAACAGATATATTTTTTCCAAATTTTGTGGTAAATTTTTCTAGTTACAGGCTTTCTGGCCTGAACAAGAGTATCAATAACAGAATCTGAGAACCCTCGCTTTGATAAGATCAAGCGTTCAATCTCCAAGCAGTCACCTGGAGTGGGACCAGATTCGGATGTTCGAACGGACCTTGAACAAGAAGGTCTCGTCTCAAAGGTAGCTTCCATGGTGGAGCCGATGACATATTCACCAGATCTGCATACCAAGTCCTGCGTGGCCACGCAGGAGCTATCAAGATCACCGACGCCCTCTCCTGATTGATCCTGGCTACCAGCCTGGGGATGAGAGGAAACGGCGGGAATACATAGGCTAGTTTGAAGGTCCAAGGTGCTACTAGTGCATCTACTAGAGTCGCCTTGGGATCCCTGGATCTGGACCCGTAGCAAGGAACCTTGAAGTTCTGACGAGAGGCCATCAGATCCATGTCTGGAATGCCCCACAGTTGAGTGATTTGGGCAAAGATTTCCGGATGGAGTTCCCACTCCCCCGGATGCAATGTCTGACGACTCAGAAAATCCGCTTCCCAATTTTCCACTCCTGGGATGTGGATTGCAGACAGGTGGCAGGAGCGAGTCTCCGCCCATTGAATGATTCTGGTCACTTCTTCCATCGCCAGGGAACTCCTTGTTCCCCCCTGATGGTTGATGTACGCAACAGTCGTCATGTTGTCTGATTGAAACCGTATGAACTTGGCCCTCGCTAGCTGAGGCCAAGCCTTGAGAGCATTGAATATCGCTCTCAGTTCCAGAATATTTATCGGTAGAAGAGATTCTTCCCGAGACCAAAGACCCTGAGCTTTCAGGGATCCCCAGACCGCGCCCCAGCCCATCAGACTGGCGTCGGTCGTGACAATGACCCACTCTGGTCTGAGGGAGGTCACCCCTTGTGACAGGTTGTCCAGGGACAGCCACCAACGGAGTGAGTCTCTGGTCCTCTGATTTACTTGTATCTTCGGAGACAAGTCTGTATAGTCCCCATTCCACTGACTGAGCATACACAGTTGTAATGGTCTTAGATGAATGCGCGCAAAAGGAACTATGTCCATTGCCGCTACCATCAAACCTATCACTTCCATGCACTGCGCTATGGAAGGAAGAGGAACGGAATGAAGTATCCGACAAGAGTTTAGAAGTTTTGTTTTTCTGGTCTCTGTCAGAAAAATCCTCATTTCTAAGGAGTCTATTATTGTTCCCAAGAAGGGAACTCTTGTCGACGGAGATAGAGAACTCTTTTCCACGTTCACTTTCCATCCGTGAGATCTGAGAAAGGCCAGGACTATGTCCGTGTGAGCCTTTGCTTGAGGAAGGGACGACGCTTGAATCAGAATGTCGTCCAAGTAAGGTACTACAGCAATGCCCCTTGGTCTTAGCACCGCCAGCAGGGACCCTAGTACCTTTGAGAAAATCCTTGGAGCAGTGGCTAATCCGAAAGGAAGCGCCACGAACTGGTAATGCTTGTCCAGGAATGCGAACCTTAGGAACCGATGATGTTCCTTGTGGACAGGAATATGTAGATACGCATCCTTTAAATCCACCGTGGTCAAGAATTGACCTTCCTGGATGGAAGGATTGTTCGAATGGTTTCCATTTTGGACGATGGAACCTTGAGAAACTTGTTTAGGATCTTGAGATCTAAGATTGGTCTGAACGTTCCCTCTTTTTTGGGAACTACGAACAGATTGGAGTAGAACCCCATCCCTCATTCTCTTAATGGAACAGGATGAATCACTTCCAGAAGATAACCTTGGGAGACTATTTCTAGCGCCCAAGGATCCAGAACATCTCTTGCCCAAGCCTGAGTGAAGAGAGAGAGTCTGCCCCCCACCAAATCCGGTCCCGGATCGGGGGCCCGCATCTCATGCTGTCTTGGGAGCAGTGGCAGGTTTCTTGGCCTGCTTTCCTTTGTTCCAGCCTTGCATAGGTCTCCAGGCTGGATTGGCTTGAGAAGTATTACCCTCCTGCTTAGAGGACGTAGCACTTGGGGCTGGTCCGTTTCTGCGAAAGGGACGAAAATTAGGTTTATTTTTGGCCTTGAAAGACCTATCCTGAGGAAGGGCGTGGCCCTTGCCCCCAGTGATATCAGAGATAATCTCTTTCAAGTCAGGGCCAAACAGTGTTTTCCCCTTGAAAGGAATGTCAAGCAATTTGTTCTTGGAAGACGCATCCGCTGACCAAGATTTTAACCAAAGCGCTCTGCGCGCCACAATAGCAAACCCAGAATTTTTCGCCGCTAACCTAGCCAATTGCAAGGTGGCGTCTAGGGTGAAAGAATTAGCCAATTTAAGAGCACGAATTCTGTCCATAATCTCCTCATAAGAAGAAGAATTACTAATAATCGCCTTTTCTAGCTCATCGAACCAGAAACACGCGGCTGTAGTGACAGGGACAATGCATGCAATTGGTTGTAGAAGGTAACCTTGCTGAACAAACATCTTTTTTAGCAAACCTTCTAATTTTTTATCCATAGGATCTTGGAAAGCACAACTATCTTCTATGGGTATAGTGGCGCGCTTGTTTAGAGTAGAAACCGCCCCCTCGACCTTGGGGACTGTCTGCCATAAGTCCTTTCTGGGGTCGACTATAGGAAACAATTTTTTAAATATGGGGGGAGGTACGAAAGGTATACCGGGCCTGTCCCATTCTTTATTAACAATGTACGCCACCCGCTTGGATATAGGAAAAGCTTCGGGGGGCCCCGGGGCCTCTAGGAACTTGTCCATTTTACATAGTGTTTCTGGAATGACCAGATAATCACAATCATCCAAATTGGATAACACCTCCTTAAGTAGAGCGCGGAGATGTTCCAACTTAAATTTAAAAGTAATCACATCAGGTTCAGCTTGTTGAGAAATTTTTCCTGAATCTGAAATTTCTCCCTCAGACAAAACCTCCCTGGCCCCCTCAGACTGGTGTAGGGGCCCTTCAGAAACAATATCATCAGCGTCCTCATGTTCTTCAGTATTTTCTAAAACAGAGCAGTCGCGCTTTCGCTGATAAGTGGGCATATTGGCTAAAATGTTTTTGATAGAATTATCCATTACAGCCGTTAATTGTTGCATAGTAAGGAGTATTGGCGCGCTAGATGTACTAGGGGCCTCCTGTATGGGCAAGACTGGTGTAGACGAAGGAGGGGATGATGCAGTACCATGCTTACTCCCCTCACTTGAGGAATCATCTTGGGCATCATTTTTACTAAATTTTTTATGACATAAATCACATCTATTTAAATGAGAAGGAACCTTGGCTTCCCCACAGTCAGAACACAATCTATCTGGTAGTTCAGACATGTTAAACAGGCATAAACTTGATAACAAAGCACAAAAAACGTTTTAAAATAAAACCGTTACTGTCACTTTAAATTTTAAACTGAACACACTTTATTACTGCAATTGCGAAAAAGTATGAAGGAATTGTTCAAAATTCACCAAAATTTCACCACAGTGTCTTAAAGCCTTAAAAGTATTGCACACCAAATTTGGAAGCTTTAACCCTTAAAATAACGGAACCGGAGCCGTTTTTATATTTAACCCCTTTACAGTCCCTGGAATCTGCTTTGCTGAGACCCAACCAAGCCCAAAGGGGAATACGATACCAAATGATGCCTTCAGAAAGACTTTTCTATGTATCAGAGCTCCACACACATGCAGCTGCATGCCATGCTGTTCTCAAAAACAAGTGCGCCATACCGGCGCGAAAATGAGGCTCTGACTATGATTAGGGAAAGCCCCTATAGAATAAAGTGTCTAAAACAGTGCCTGCCGATATTATTTTACAAAAAAAAAAAACCCCAGATTAAATGATTCCTCAAGGCTAAATATGTGTAAATATGATCGATTTAGCCCAGAAAATGTCTACAGTCTTAATAAACCCTTGTGAAGCCCTTATTTACTGTCTGAATAAAAATGGCTTACCGGATCCCATAGGGAAAATGACAGCTTCCAGCATTACATCGTCTTGTTAGAATGTGTCATACCTCAAGCAGCAAAAGACTGCTCACTGTTCCCCCAACTGAAGTTAATTCCTCTCAACAGTCCTGTGTGGAACAGCCATGGATTTTAGTAACGGTTGCTAAAATCATTTTCCTCATACAAACAGAAATCTTCATCTCTTTTCTGTTTCAGAGTAAATAGTACATACCAGCACTATTTTAAAATAACAAACTCTTGATTGAATAATAAAAACTACAGTTAAACACTAAAAAACTCTAAGCCATCTCCGTGGAGATGTTGCCTGTACAACGGCAAAGAGAATGACTGGGGTAGGCGGAGCCTAGGAGGGATCATGTGACCAGCTTTGCTGGGCTCTTTGCCATTTCCTGTTGGGGAAGAGAATATCCCACAAGTAAGGATGACGCCGTGGACCGGACACACCTATGTTGGAGAAATCTGTATAGGCTATATAAATGGATCATCTACAAAACATTTATGCAAAGAAAAAACATAATTTATGCTTACCTGATAAATTCCTTTCTTCTGTAGTGTGATCAGTCCACGGGTCATCATTACTTCTGGGATATTACTCCTCCCCAACAGGAAGTGCAAGAGGATTCACCCAGCAGAGCTGCATATAGCTCCTCCCCTCTACGTCACTCCCAGTCATTCGACCAAGGACCAACGAGAAAGGAAAAGCCAAGGGTGAAGTGGTGACTGGAGTATAAATTAAAAAATATTTACCTGCCTTAAAAACAGGGCAGGCCGTGGACTGATCACACTACAGAAGAAAGGAATTTATCAGGTAAGCATAAATTATGTTTTCTTCTGTTAAGTGTGATCAGTCCACGGGTCATCATTACTTCTGGGATACCAATACCAAAGCAAAAGTACACGGACGACGGGAGGGATAGGCAGGCTCTTTATACAGAAGGAACCACTGCCTGAAGAACCTTTCTCCCAAAAATAGCCTCCGATGAAGCAAAAGTGTCAAATTTGTAAAATTTGGAAAAAGTATGAAGCGAAGACCAAGTTGCAGCCTTGCAAATCTGCTCAACAGAGGCCTCATTCTTGAAGGCCCAAGTGGAAGCCACAGCTCTAGTAGAATGAGCTGTAATTCTTTCAGGAGGCTGCTGTCCAGCAGTCTCATAAGCTAAACGAATTATGCTACGAAGCCAAAAAGAAAGAGGTAGCAGAAGCTTTTTGACCTCTCTTTTGCCCAGAGTAAACGACAAACAGAGAAGACGTTTGTCGAAATTCCTTAGTTGCCTGTAAGTAAAATTTTAGAGCACGGACTACATCCAGGTTGTGCATTAGACGTTCCTTCTTCGAAGAAGGATTTGGGCACAAAGAAGGAACAACAATCTCTTGATTGATATTCCTGTTAGTCACTACCTTAGGTAAGAACCCAGGTTTAGTACGCAGAACTACCTTATCCGAATGAAAAATCAAATAAGGAGAATCACAATGTAAGGCTGATAATTCAGAGACTCTTCGAGCCGAGGAAATAGCCATTAAAAATAGAACTTTCCAAGATAACAACTTTATATCAATGGAATGAAGGGGTTCAAACGGAACGCCCTGTAAAACATTAAGAACAAGGTTTAAACTCCATGGTGGAGCAACAGTTTTAAACACAGGCTTAATCCTGGCCAAAGCCTGACAAAAAGCCTGGACGTCAGGAACTTCTGACAGACGTTTGTGTAACAGAATGGACAGAGCTGAGATCTGTCCCTTTAATGAACTAGCAGATAAACCCTTTTCTAAACCTTCTTGTAGAAAAGACAATATCCTAGGAATCCTAACCTTACTCCAAGAGTAACCTTTGGATTCACACCAATATAGGTATTTACGCCATATCTTATGGTAAATCTTTCTGGTAACAGGCTTCCTAGCCTGTATTAAGGTATCAATAACTGACTCAGAAAACCCACGTCTTGATAAAATCAAGCGTTCAATTTCCAAGCAGTCAGCTTCAGAGAAGTTAGATTTTGATGTTTGAAGGGACCCTGTATCAGAAGGTCCTGTTTCAGAGGTAGAGACCAAGGTGGACAGGATGACATGTCCACCAGGTCTGCATACCAAGTCCTGCGTGGCCACGCAGGTGCTATTAGAATCACTGATGCTCTCTCTTGTTTGATTCTGGCAATCAATCGAGGAAGCATCGGGAAGGGTGGAAACACGTAAGCCATCCTGAAGTCCCAAGGTGCTGTCAGGGCATCTATCAGGACTGCTCCTGGATCCCTGGATCTGGACCCGTAACGAGGAAGCTTGGCGTTCTGTCGAGACGCCATGAGATCTATCTCTGGTTTGCCCCAACGTCGAAGTATTTGGACAAAGACCTCCGGATGGAGTTCCCACTCCCCCGGATGAAAAGTCTGACGACTTAAGAAATCCGCTTCCCAGTTCTCCACTCCCGGGATGTGGATTGCTGACAGGTGGCAAGAGTGAGACTCTGCCCAGCGAATTATCTTTGATACTTCCATCATAGCTAGGGAGCTTCTTGTCCCTCCCTGATGGTTGATGTAAGCTACAGTCGTGATGTTGTCCGACTGAAACCTGATGAACCCCCGAGTTGTCAACTGGGGCCAAGCCAGGAGGGCATTGAGAACTGCTCTCAATTCCAGAATGTTTATTGGCAGGAGACTCTCCTCCTGACTCCATTGTCCCTGAGCCTTCAGAGAATTCCAGACGGCACCCCAACCTAGAAGGCTGGCGTCTGTTGTTACAATTGTCCAGTCTGGTCTGCTGAATGGCATCCCCCTGGACAGATGTGGCCGAGAAAGCCACCATAGAAGAGAATTTCTGGTCTCTTGATCCAGATTCAGAGAAGGGGATAAGTCTGAGTAATCCCCATTCCACTGACTTAGCATGCACAGTTGCAATGGTCTGAGGTGTAAGCGTGCAAAGGGTACTATGTCCATTGCCGCTACCATTAAGCCGATTACCTCCATGCATTGAGCCACTGACGGGTGTTGAATGGAATGAAGGGTGCGGCAAGCACTTTGAAGTCTTGTTAGCCTGTCCTCTGTCAGGTAAATCTTCATTTCTACAGAATCTATCAGAGTCCCCAGGAAGGGAACTCTTGTGAGTGGAACGAGTGAACTTTTCTTTTCGTTCACCTTCCATCCATGTGACCTTAGAAATGCCAGTACTAACTCTGTATGAGACTTGGCAGTTTGAAAGCTTGAAGCTTGTATCAGAATGTCGTCTAGGTATGGAGCTACCGAGATTCCCCGCGGTCTTAGTACCGCCAGAAGAGCACCCAGAACCTTTGTGAAGATTCTTGGAGCTGTAGCCAATCCGAATGGAAGAGCCACAAACTGGTAATGCCTGTCTAGGAAGGCAAACCTTAGGTACCGGTAATGATCTTTGTGAATCGGTATGTGAAGGTAAGCATCTTTTAAATCTACAGTGGTCATGTACTGACCCTCTTGGATCATAGGTAAAATTGTCCGAATAGTCTCCATCTTGAACGATGGAACTCTTAGGAATTTGTTTAGGATCTTTAAGTCCAGGATTGGTCTGAAAGTTCCCTCTTTTTTGGGAACCACAAACAGATTTGAGTAAAACCCCTGTCCCTGTTCCGATCGTGGAACTGGATGGATTACTCCCATTAACAAGAGCTCTTGTACGCAGCGTAGAAACGCCTCTTTCTTTGTCTGGATTGTTGACAACCTTGACAGATGAAATCTCTCTCTTGGAGGAGAGTATTTGAAGTCCAGAAGGTATCCCTGAGATATTATCTCTAGCGCCCAGGGATCCTGAACATCTCTTGCCCAAGCCTGGGCGAAGAGGGAAAGTCTGCCCCCCACTAGATCCGATCCCGGATCGGGGGCCCTCAATTCATGCTGTTTTAGGGGCAGCAGCAGGTTTCCTGGTCTGCTTGCCCTTGTTCCAGGACTGGTTAGGTTTCCAGCTTTGCCTGTAGCGAGCAACAGCTCCTTCCTGTTTTGGTGCAGAGGAAGTTGATGCTGCTCCTGCTTTGAAATTACGAAAGGAACGAAAATTAGACTGTCTAGCCTTAGCTTTGGCTTTGTCCTGAGGCAGGGCATGGCCTTTACCTCCTGTAATGTCAGCGATAATCTCTTTCAACCCGGGCCCGAATAAGGTCTGCCCTTTGAAAGGTATATTAAGCAATTTAGACTTAGAAGTAACATCAGCTGACCAGGATTTTAGCCACAGCGCCCTGCGTGCCTGAATGGCGAAACCTGAATTCTTCGCCGTAAGTTTAGTAAGATGTACTACGGCCTCCGAAATGAATGAATTAGCTAGTTTAAGGACTCTAAGCCTGTCCGTAATGTCGTCCAGAGTAGCTGAACCAATGTTCTCTTCCAGAGACTCAATCCAGAATGCCGCTGCAGCCGTGATCGGCGCAATGCATGCAAGGGGTTGCAATATAAAACCTTGTTGAACAAACATTTTCTTAAGGTAACCCTCTAACTTTTTATCCATTGGATCTGAAAAAGCACAGCTATCCTCCACCGGGATAGTGGTACGCTTAGCTAAAGTAGAAACTGCTCCCTCCACCTTAGGGACCGTTTGCCATAAGTCCCTTGTGGTGGCGTCTATTGGAAACATTTTTCTAAATATCGGAGGGGGTGAGAACGGCACACCGGGTCTATCCCACTCCTTAGTAACAATTTCAGTAAGTCTCTTAGGTATAGGAAAAACCTCAGTACTCGTCGGTACCGCAAAATATTTATCCAACCTACACATTTTCTCTGGTATTGCAACTGTGTTACAATCATTCAGAGCCGCTAACACCTCCCCTAGTAATACACGGAGGTTTTCCAGTTTAAATTTAAAATTTGAAATATCTGAATCCAGTCTGTTTGGATCAGAACCGTCACCCACAGAATGAAGTTCTCCGTCCTCATGTTCTGCCACCTGTGACGCAGTGTCTGACATGGCCCTAATATTATCAGCGCACTCTGTTCTCACCCCAGAGTGATCACGCTTACCTCTTAGTTCTGGTAATTTAGCCAAAACCTCAGTCATAACAGTAGCCATATCCTGTAATGTGATTTGTAATGGCCGCCCAGATGTACTCGGCGCTACAATATCACGCACCTCCCTCTGAGCGGGAGATGCAGGTACTGACACGTGAGGCGAGTTAGTCGGCATAACTCTCCCCTCGTTGTTTGGTGAAATTTGTTCAATTTGTACAGATTGACTTTTATTTAAAGTAGCATCAATACAGTTAGTACATAAATTTCTATTGGGCTCCACTTTGGCATTGCAACAAATGACACAGGTATCATCCTCTGAATCAGACATGTTTAACACACTAGCAAATAAACTTGCAACTTGGAAATACAATTCAATTAGAATAATATTAAAACGTACTGTGCCTTTAAGAAGCACAGAAGATCTATGACAGTTGAAAATTAATAAATTGAAACAGTTATAGCCTCAATCCTTGTAAACAACACAACTTTAGCAAAGGTTTAATCCCATTAGCAAAGATAACAACTTCTGAAAGCAGGAAACAAATTACAGAATAAACGTTTTTTATCTCAGTCAACTATAATTCTCACAGCTCTGCTGAGAGAAATTACCTCCCTCAAAATAAGTTTTGAAGACCCCTGAGCTCTGTAGAGATGAACCGGATCATGCAGGAAATACAATGAGTTGCTGACTGAAATATCTGATGCGTAGCAAAAGCGCCAAAAAACGGCCCCTCCCCCTCACACACAGTAGTGAGAGAGAACAGAAACTGTCAGAAAAAAGATTAAGCAACTGCCAAGTGGAAAAATAGTGCCCAAACATTTATTCACTCAGTACCTCAGCAAATGAAAACGATTTTACATTCCAGCAAAAACGTTAAACATAATTTCTAGTTATTAAACAGCTTTATGTATTTCTTACAGTGTAATTCTAGTGAAGTACCATTCCCCAGAATACTGAAGTGTAAAGTATACATACATGACATTATATCGGTATGGCAGGATTTTCTCATCAATTCCATTGTCAGAAAATAAAAGCTGCTACATACCTCTATGCAGATTCATCTGCCCGCTGTCCCCTGATCTGAAGTTTACCTCTCCTCAGATGGCCGAGAAACAGCAATATGATCTTAACTACTCCGGCTAAAATCATAGCAAAAACTCTGGTAGATTCTTCTTCAAACTCTGCCAGAGAGATAACACACTCCGGTGCTATTTTAAAATAACAAACTTTTGATTGAAGATATAAAACTAAGTATAATCACCATAGTCCTCTCACACATCCTATCTAGTCGTTGGGTGCAAGAGAATGACTGGGAGTGACGTAGAGGGGAGGAGCTATATGCAGCTCTGCTGGGTGAATCCTCTTGCACTTCCTGTTGGGGAGGAGTAATATCCCAGAAGTAATGATGACCCGTGGACTGATCACACTTAACAGAAGAAATCTAGTGTATAATGTCCCTTTAATAAAAATAAGAACAATGAAAAGCACAATTTGTGCCACCTCATACATGAGCAACACATATGGGTAATTATATTATGTTAACCTACATGAGCTCAGTAAACGTATAGTTCTGCAATTCTAGTTTTACTTACATGACATGTACAACTACTCCCATTCCAGACACTGCATCTCTATCCACTGCATTCAGCATGGCCTGGGAAATTGTTTCAAAGAGGTCTTCTGGTCCCTTTTAGGCAAGGGAAAATGAGTTAGTACTATCAAGAGAGCTAAGCAGTGTACAGTAGACAAATGAGCCTGACAATCAAGCACTAAAAGAGTAACCACAAACCTATGGAACAAGACTCCAAAGTGGAATTAACAAATTCGCTGGCACACCACCTCTGGGCTACCACAGTACTGCTTGGTTTCATTGGATGCAATTGTAATAAGTAAACCTTAATTTAACAACAACAAAAAAAACATTGAACAAATATGTGAACAATAAATAAGCAAAATTAGAGATTCGCCTTTTAAAAATGACATTTTCACTATATTTTGTTTGTCTGGCACTGCAGGGTTTTTTTTTAGACAGGGGGTCTATGAAGATTAAACCAGGGGCCTTTTTTTTATGATAGATAGAATATGAATTTTTTAAAGACTTTCCAATATACTGCCATTACGATATTGTGCACAATCATTTTATTCGCACACCTCCTGAGGCAGCAGCTTCTTCTGAGCATGTGTAAGAGTGTAGATGTATACGAGTCTTATTTGATGATGGCTGTCACATGATAGGTGCTATTGCACTGTCTTTTTATTATGCATATATTGGATTATGCAATTATATTGTATTTGATGGTCCATTAAATTGTGCACATACAAAAAACTAAAATTATTATATAAAAAAATAAATACAATTATATTGTATTTGATGGTCCATTAAATTGTGCACTTACAAAAAAATAAACAAAAATTACTGTCCCTTAAAATTATTATTCTTATTAATCCATCCTATATATCAGCAATAAAGCTTAAAAGGTACACTGAACCCATTTTTTTTTTCTTTTATGATTCAGATAGAGCATGCAATTTTAAGCAACTTTCTAATTTACCACTATTATCAATTTTCTTCGTTCTCTTGCTATCTTTATTTGAAAAAGAAGGCATCTAAGCTAAGGAGCCAGACAATTTTTGGTTCAGTACCCTGGACAGCATTTATCCACCAATTAGCAAAGAACAACCGAGGATGTGAAGCAAAAATGGGCCGGCTTCTAAACTTACATTCTTGCTTTTCAAATAAAGATAGCAAGAGAATGAAGAAAAATTGATAATAGGAGTAAATTAGAAAGTTGCTTAAAATTGCATGCTCTATCCGAATCATTAAAGAACAAATTTCGTTTTAGTGTCCCTTTAACTGCTAATATATATTACAGATTTATAAGAAAGTGCAACAAATGTTTCTTTATATCTAAATAGTTTTTATTACATTTTTTAAACGTGTCAAGTTACATATTTCAAGCAGGAAATATACGAATCATACAATGTGTCTATGAACATACTTTAATATCTATTTTAATGTGAGTCTAGGATTGTACCTTTCAGTTATCTCTCCATGTCCTACTCAATAGAAGAAAAAAAACAAAAAAAAAAACATGTTGCCAAAATTAAACTCTGACTAACCCATATCAACCAACAAATGTTTCTTTAATATGCTTTTAAATTAAATATAGTTTAAAAAAAACCCCACAAGAACAGAAAGAGCGCAACCACGACTCAAGGTAAAAGATTTAACAATTTTACTATGAGCATATAATCAGTTGCACTTACAAGAGGGTAATATTAAAAGTGCCTTTAGACTCTCCCTTCCAGCACTATACACCTCCGTTTATGTGCACGTAGTCCTGTTAGCAAACGTCTTTAGATCGATCTCTTCTCCTGAAGTTGCAATACTATATGTAGACCCCGTCTACGCATTTTGTCCGGCTTCTGCAGACTTTATCAAGACATTGGACACAGATTCCTTCCGATAGCGGGTTTCCTCCCTTAAGTACTCTCTCGACTCCACCTTCATGTTGTGACACACACCAACCAAATTCCAAATATTACACACGCCCCCTAGCCATGCGTTTGTGGCGTGCACGTTGTTATTACTTGGTATGTAATCCACAACAGATATTTAGATTATGCTGTATTCAAACGTCTATTAACGACATCTTTCTAAAAACAATCTTACACCTATTCAATAACTTTAATATTAAAACATATAAAAAGACAAAATTCATTTAAAATCAAGTAATAACGCGCACGCCAGAAACATATGGCTAGGGGGCGTGTGCGATATTTGGAATTTGGTTGGTGCGTGTCACAACATGAAGGTGGAGCCGAGAGAGTACTTAAGGGAGGAAACCCGCTATCGGAAGGAATCTGTGTCCACTGTCTTGATAAAGTCCGCAGAAGCCGGACGAAACGTGTAGACAGGGTCTACATATAGTATTGCAACTTCAGGAGAAGAGATCGATCTAAAGACGTTTGCTAACAGGACTACGTGTACATAGTGTATAGTGCTGGAAGGGACAGCACCCACCCGGAGATTGAAACCTGCTGACTGTGTGTTGTCTAAAGGCCCTTTTAATATTACCCTTTTGTAAGTGCAACTGATTATATGCTTATTGTTAAATTGTTTACCTTGAGTCGTGGTTGCGCTCTGTTCTTGTGTTTTTAGTATCTCGTAGTCCGAACACTCCTTAGTGTTCAGTGGATATAGAAGCTGCACCATCGACCGAAAATAACGGGAGAGGTTTTAACTTGCCAGAAGCCAAGATCTTCAAAGCACATCTATTAAGCAAATCTACCATAGTCCTGCAGTCACAGAAGTTAATTGCGGTCAGTGTATGTTTGGGATATATCCCTAATACAAACCTCAAATAGTATTTACTATTACATAATAAGTATTATCATCAATATTTTATTATTACATATACTCAAGATTATTATTATATTTTTATAATATATTTTTTAAAATATCAGTTATATCGAATTGGTGTATAATAATTTTTAAACTGTTTTGATTCATTGGAATACACTTTTTAACTATACACTTTAAATATACCATAGTCTATAATAGTATTGTTTCGTTAGCGCAACTTGTTTTTGTGTTGGATATATATATATATATATATATATATATATATATATATATATATATATATATATATATAAATAATACTAGTACTAAAGCCTGTGTACACGGGCCATTTTTTTGCAGTACAGCGGTCCCACCCCTCGCTCTCCCCCCCCCCCTCTCTTTTGCTCTCTCTTCCCCCCCTCTCTTTTGCTTTCTCTCCCCCCTCTCTTTTGCTCTCTCTCGCCCCTTTTTGCTCTCTCCCCCCCCTTTGGCTCTCTCTCCTCCCCCCCCCCTTTGGCTCTCTCTCCTCCCCCCCCCCCTTGGCTCTCTCTCCTCCCCCCCCCCTTGGCTCTCTCTCCTCCCCCCCCCCCCCTTGGCTCTCTCTCCTCCCCCCCCCCCCTTGGCTCTCTCTCCTCCCCCCCCCCCTTTGGCTCTCTCTCTCCCCCCCCTTTGGCTCTCTCTCCTCCCCCCCCCCCTTTGGCTCTCTCTCCTCCCCCCCCCCTTTGGCTCTCTCTCCTCCCCCCCCCCCCTTTGGCTCTCTCTCCTCCCCCCCCCTTTGGCTCTCTCTCCTCCCCCCCCCCCTTTGGCGCTCGCTCCCCCCCACCCCCTTTGGCGCTCGCTCTCTCCCCCCTCTTTGGCTCGCTCTCTCCCCCCTCTTTGGCTCGCTCTCTCCCCCCTCTTTGGCTCGCTCTCTCCCCCCCTCTTTGACCCTTCTCCCCCTCCTGCTCCCTCTCTGGCTCTGTCTTCATTAAAAGCCTTTGCCTCTCTGGCCACGCCCCATCGCGGCAACACCCGCCTGGCCACGCCCCTCGTCGCGCCCAGCCACGTCCCTCGCGATGCCCGGCCACGCCCCCATCGGCCACGCTCCCTAGACCCTGACACTCCGCTTCAGCCTTGCTGAGTGCTGAGTGCCAGGATCCAAACGGTCAGGTATGTTTGTCACGTGCAGTCTCTACTGCGCATGACTGCATCTGACAAACATACTTAGCCATTTATTATATAAGATATGTTTAAAAAAACACAAAAAAAAACCCACACATACTATGGACACAATATTTTTAGAAGATTTCAAATTTGGGCACACACATTCAAAAAGTTCACCACCTTTACATTAAAAAGAATATACCCTAAAATTAATAAATGCTCCATGGGATAAATGGTCTTTAAGGGACATAATACCCATAAGCTAAGATTTAAAAGTGATGCCACATAACTGTAAAAAGCTGATAAGAAAATCACATGAAGATCTCTAAAAACCCAGCCAATCAGCTTCACCAGTGCTAAGTTCAAGCTTTGCTTTACTGTGATCTCATGATTTCACTGAAATCTTGTGAGATTTCATAGTAAACATCCTTAAACTGAGGACGAAAATAACATGAATGTGCCTGCACATGCCAGAGGCACGCTCCCTTGCAGGTCATGGAACTAGCATCTTAATTGGCTGCTTAAAGTCCCAATTTTGAGGTAAAATATCTTCCTTTTTTTTTACATAAAGATGTTCATGTGATATTTTCTAATCAGCTTTTTACAGCTATGCTGTATAACTTTTCAGTGCTTCAACATTTGGTTATCAGGTTCCCTTTAAGTATCCTGCAATAAGACTTAGTTATGGGCGTACTGTCCATGGCCTGCAATTCAGCAGTTTTAGCCTTAATCATTTTAAAGGGGTTAGCAAAGAGAAGAGATATTAAGCTGGTAAGAGCACCATTTAAAACCTGTATATACACACTTCCAATAAAGCGGTTTAAATTGTTTCAGACAGTAACTGGAAGTGCATGTTTGTGCACAAATCATCCCTAAGGACAAATGGTTCACTAGCTGATAAGGAAAACTACCACAAACTCTAAAGGCAGACAGGGACATTCATTAAAAATAACAAAATTAGCCAAGAAAAATAATGACTTTAAGTAACTTTAAACACATTGTATCACCTCTCCCACAATGACTCACCATGTCTGGCTCCCACAGGGACTCGCACATGCCATACATCTGCTCAGAACATGTTCCGCTCACTACAAAATCTTCAGTCACCATGGGACAGCCGATGAGATCCAGGGAGCATATAAACGGTTGGAAGGTTTTGGGGTCTAAGCCAGCAATAACAGGTTCGATATAGTATGGGCCAAATCTGAGGAACACAAGACCAGAGTATCATCTCATTGCCAAGAGTTGTAAATCCAAAGTTGGCAAATCAAAACATATTTACCTAATTGGAAAGCTGTTTAAAAGGACATTAAACACTTTGAGATGGTAATATAAAATGATAAATCGTATTTATAAAAATCAACTCTACAATATATTTTCATTATTTATTTTATCCCCTTTTCCTGTAATTCCATTCTGAAATTGTGAGCATTTCAGTTCCTGTTAGAAGTGGACGTGCAGAACACTGTTATATTCAACACAGCCATTGGCTGCACACTCTAGTGACCTATTTACAACTGTCCCTAATTGACCAAAGCAGAGAAAGTAACCTAAGTTACATGGCAGCTCCCATTGTTTTTTAAAACTTTACATTTATTTTGTCACTATTTAAACAACTAATGAAACTTTAAAAAAACATAATTTATGTAAGAACTTACCTGATAAATTCATTTCTTTCATATTGGCAAGAGTCCATGAGCTAGTGACATATGGGATATACAATCCTACCAGGAGGGGCAAAGTTTCCCAAACCTCAAAATGCCTATAAATACACCCCTCACCACACCCACAATTCAGTTTAACAAATAGCCAAGCAGTGGGGTGATAAAGAAAGGAGTAGAAAGCATCAACAAAGGAAATGTGGAAATAATTGTGCTTTACACAAAAAATCATAACCACCAAAAAAAGGGTGGGCCTCATGGACTCTTGCCAATATGAAAGAAATGAATTTATCAGGTAAGTTCTTACATAAATTATGTTTTCTTTCATGTAATTGGCAAGAGTCCATGAGCTAGTGACATATGGGATATCAATACCCAAGATGTGGAGTCTTCCACTCAAGAGTCACTAGAGAGGGAGGGAATAAAATAAAAACAGCCATATTACGCTGAAAAAATAATCCACAACCCAAAAATAAGTTATTTTCACTTTGAAAAGAAAAAAACTTAAATCAAAAGCAGAAGAATCAAACTGAAACAGCTGCCTGAAGAACTTTTCTACCAAAAACTGCTTCCGAAGAAGCAAATACATCAAAATGGTAGAATTTAGTAAATGTATGCAAAGAGGACCAAGTGGCTGCTTTGCAAATCTGATCGACTGAAGCTTCATTCTTAAAAGCCCATGAAGTAGAGACTGATCTAGTAGAATGAGCTGTAATTCTCTGAGGCGGGGTTTGACCCGACTCCAAATAAGCTTGATGAATCAAAAGTTTCAACCAAGAAGCCAAGGAAACAGCAGAAGCTTTCTGACCTTTCCTAGGACCAGAAAATAAAACAAATAGACTAGAAGTCTTCCTGAAATTTTTAGTAGCTTCCACATAATATTTCAAAGCTCTTACCACATCCAAAGAATGTAAGGATCTCTCCAAAGAATTCTTAGGATTAGGACATAAAGAAGGGACAACAATTTCTCTACTAATGTTGTTAGAATTCACAACCTTAGGTAAAAATTGGAAAGAGGTCCGCAAAACTGCCTTATCCTGATGAAAAATCAGAAAAGGAGACTCACAAGAAAGAGCAGATAGCTCAGAAACTCTTCTAGCAGAAGAGATAGCCAAAAGGAACAACACTTTCCAAGAAAGTAGTTTAATGTCCAAAGAATGCATAGGTTCAAATGGAGGAGCCTGTAAAGCCCTCAGAACCAAATTAAGACTCCAAGGAGGAGAAATTGACTTAATGACAGGCTTAATACGAACTAAAGCCTGTACAAAACAGTGTATATCAGGAAGTATAGCAATTTTTCTGTGAAATAAATCAGAAAGAGCAGAGATTTGTCCTTTCAAGGAACTTGCAGACAAACCCTTATCCAGACCATCCTGAAGAAACTGCAAAATTCTAGGAATTCTAAAAGAATGCCAGGAGAATTTATGAGAAGAACACCATGAAATGTAAGCCTTCCAAACTCTATAATAAATCTTCCTAGAGACAGATTTACGAGCTTGTAACATAGTATTAATCACTGAATCAGAGAAACCTCTATGACTTAGAACTAAGCGTTCAATTTCCATACCTTCAAATTTAATGATTTGAGATCCTGATGGAAAAACGGACCTTGAGATAGTAGGTCCGGCCGTAATGGAAGTGGCCAAGGCGGGAAACTGGACATCCGAACCAGATCCGCATACCAAAACCTGTGTGGCCATGCTGGAGCCACCAGCAACACAAAAGACTGTTCCATGATGATTTTGGAAATCACTCTTGGAAGAAGAACTAGAGGCGGGAAGATGTAAGCAGGTTGATAACACCAAGGAAGTGTCCACTGCTTCCGCCTGAACATCCCTGGACAGGTATCTGGGAAGTTTCTTGTTTAGATGAGAGGCCATGAGATCTATCTCTGGAAGCCCCCATATCTGAACAATCTGAGAAAACACATCTGGATGGAGAGACCACTCCCCTGGATGTAAAGTCTGGTGGCTGAGATAATCCGCCTCCCAAATGTCTACACCTGGGATATGTACCGCAGAGATTAGACAGGAGCTGGATTCCGCCCAAGCAAGTATCCGAGATACTTCTTTCGTAGCTTGGGGACTGTGAGTCCCACCCTGATGATTGACATAAGCCATAGTTGTGATATTGTCTGTCTGAAAACAAATGAACGGTTCTCTCTTTAGTAGAGGCCAGAACTGAAGAGCCCTGAGAATTGCACGGAGTTCTAAAATATTTATTGGTAATCTCGCCTCTTGAGATTTCCAAACCCCTTGTGCTGTCAGAGACCCCCAAACAGCTCCCCAACCTGAAAGACTCGCATCTGTTGTGATCACAGTCCAGGTTGGGCGAACAAAAGAAGCCCCTTGAACCAAACAATGGTGATCTATCCACCATGTCAGAGAGTGTCGTACATTGGGATTCAAGGATATTAATTGTGATATCTTTGCATAATCCCTGCACCATTGATTCAGCATACAAAGCTGTAGAGGTCTCATGTGAAAACGAGCAAAGGGGATTGCGTCCGATGCTGCAGTCATTAGACCTAAAACTTCCATGCACATAGCCACTGAAGGGAATGACTGAGACTGAAGGCGCCGGCAGGCTGCAACCAATTTTAAACGTCTCTTGTCTGTTAGAGACAGAGTCATGGACACTGAATCTATCTGGAAACCTAAAAAGGTGACCCTTGTCTGAGGAATCAAGAAACTTTTTGGTAAATTGATCCTCCAACCATGTTTCCGGAGAAACAACACTAGTTGATTCGTGTGGGATTCTGCAGTATGTAAAGACTGAGCTAGTACCAAGATATCGTCCAAATAAGGAAACGCCGCAATACCCTGTTCTCTGATTACAGATAGTAGGGCACCCAGAACCTTTGAAAAGATTCTTGGAGCTGTTGCTAGGCCAAACGGAAGAGCAACAAATTGGTAATGCTTGTCTAGAAAAGAGAATCTCAGAAACTGAAAGTGTTCTGGATGAATCGGAATATGAAGGTATGCATCCTGCAAGTCTATTGTGGACATATAATGTCCTTGCTGAACAAAAGGCAGAATAGTCCTTATAGTCACCATCTTGAAAGTTGGTACTCTTACATAACGATTAAAACATTTTAGATCCAGAACTGGTCTGAACAAATTTTCTTTCTTTGGTACAATGAATAGGTTTGAATAAAACCCCAAACCTTTTTCCTGAAGAGGAACTGGCATGATTACCCCTGAAGACTCCAGATCTGAAACACAGCTTTTACTGGATTTACAGGAATGTGTGAGAGAAAAAAATCTTCTCACAGGAGGTCTTACTTTGAATCCTAATCGATACCCTTGAGAGACAATGCTCTGAATCCAAATGATTTTGGACAGATTTTATCCAAAAATCTTTGAAAAACCTTAATCTGCCCCCTACCAGCTGAGCTGGAATGAGGGCTGCACCTTCATGCGGATTTAGGGGCAGACTTTGGTTTCCTAAATGGATTGGATTTATTCCAATTTGAGGAAGGCTTCCAACTGGAAGCAGATTCCTTGGGAGGAGGATTGAGTTTTTGTTCCTTATTCTGACGAAAGGAACGAAAACGGTTAGAAGCCTTAGATTTACCCTTAGGTTTTTTATCCTGAGGCAAAAAAACTCCTTTTCCTCCAGTGATAGTTGAAATAATAGAATCCAACTGAGAACCAAATAAATTATTACCTTGGAAAGAAAGAGATAGTAATCTAGATTTAGATGTCATATCAGCATTCCAAGATTTAAGCCACAAAGCCCTTCTAGCTAATACAGCTAAAGACATGGATCTAACATCAATTTTGATAATATCAAAAATGGCATCACAAATAAAATGATTAACATGTTGCAGTAAGCGAACAATGCTAGATATGTCAGAATCCAATTCATGTTGCGCTAAATTTTCCAACCAGAAAGTTGATGCGGCCGCAACATCACCCAAAGAAATAGCAGGTCTGAGAAGATGACCTGAATATAAATAGGCCTTCCTTAGATAAGATTCAAGCTTCCTATCTAAAGGATCCTTAAAGGAAGTGCTATCTTCCATAGGAATAGTGGTACGTTTAGCAAGAGTAGAAATAGCCCCATCAACTTTGGGGATCTTTTCCCAAAACTCTATAGATTTTGCTGGTAAAGGATACAATCTCTTAAACCTTGAAGAAGGAATAAAGGAAGTACCTGGCTTATTCCATTCCCTAGAAATCATATCAGAAATAGCCTCAGGAATGGGAAAAACACCTGGGGAAACCACAGGAGGTTTAAAAACAGCATTTAAACGTTTATTAGACTGAACGTCAATAGGACTGGTTACCTCAATATCCAAAGTAATTAACACTTCTTTTAATAAAGAACGCATATACTCTATTTTAAATAAATAAGTAGATTTGTCAGTGTCAATATCTGAGGAAGGATCTTCTGTTTCAGATAGATCCTCATCAGAAGAGGATGAATTATGTTGTTGGTCATTTGAAATTTCATCAGCTAAATGAGAAGTTTTGAAAGACCTTTTACGTTTATTAGAAGGTGGAAATGCAGACAAAGCCTTCATAATAGATTCAGAAACAAATTCTTTGAAATTTACAGGTATATCATGCACATTAGAAGTTGAAGGAACTGCAACTGGCAATGTACTATTACTGATAGAAACACTATCTGCATGTAAAAGTTTATCATGACAACTATTACAAATGACATTCGGTGGAATAATTTCTACAATTTTGCAACAAATGCACTTAGCTTTGGTAGAACCGACGTCAGGCAGCAATGTTCCAGCAGAAACTTCAGAGACAGGATCGGATTGGGACATCTTGCTCAATGTAAAAGAAAAAACAACATATAAAGCAAAAATATCTATTTCCTTAAATGACAGTTTCAGGAATGGGAAAAAATGCAAAAGCATAGGCCTCTTGATAGAAGAAAGCAGGAGGCAAACATGCATGGGGTATTGAAATAATGAAAAAATTGGTGCCAAGTATGACGCCAACGTAACGTAAACTTTTTTGGCACCAAAAATGACCGGAAATGACACTTGCATCACTAAAGACGCCGCTGTGTGAAAGGTCTCGACGTCACGTATGACGCCGGAAATGACGAAGTTGCATCAAAAAACGTAATTTCCCGCGCCAAAAATGACCCAATAAAGTCTAACATTTGACGCACCCGCGGGCCTAATACTCGCAAATGCAAAAGTAGTCAAAATTGAAAAAGACTAAACCCCAGGTAAGAAACAAATTTCTTAAAGTGTTTATATTCCCAAATATGAAACTGACAGTCTGCAGAAGGAAATACATGAACCTGACTCATGGCAAATATAAGTACAATACATATATTTAGAACTTTATATAAATACATAAAGTGCCAAACCATAGCTGAGTGTCTTAAGTAATAAAAACATACTTACCAAAAGACACCCATCCACAAATAGCAGATAGCCAAACCAGTACTAAAACAGTTCTTTAGTAGAGGTAATGGTAAATTTGAGAGTATATCGTCGATCTGAAAAGGGAGGTAGGAGATGAATCTCTACGACCGATAACAGAGAACCCATGAAAAAGACCCCCGTTAGGGAAATCATCGTATTCAAAAGGTGATACTCCCTTCACGTCCCTCTGACATTCGCTGTACTCTGAGAGGAATCAGGCTTCAACAATGCTGAGAAGCGCATATCAACGTAGAAATCTTAGCACAAACTTACTTCACCACCTCCATAGGAGGCAAAGTTTGTAAAACTGAATTGTGGGTGTGGTGAGGGGTGTATTTATAGGCATTTTGAGGTTTGGGAAACTTTGCCCCTCCTGGTAGGATTGTATATCCCATATGTCACTAGCTCATGGACTCTTGCCAATTACATGAAAGAAATATATCTTTGAATGCTTCGTTCTAACTAGCATAGCATTTATTTAGTGTTTAATGTCACTTTAAAATTGTATGCTCTGTCTGAATCATAGCTTGAAAAAAACAGAATTTATGCTTACCTGATAAATTACTTTCTCTTGCGGTGTATCCAGTCCACGGCTTCATCCTTTACTTGTGGGATATTCTCATTCCCTATAGGAAGTGGCAAAGAGAGCACACAGCAGAGCTGTCCATATAGCTCCCCCCTAGCTCCGCCCCCCAGTCATTCGACCGAAGGTTAGGAGAAAAAGGAGAAACCATAGGGTGCCGTGGTGACTGTAGTTTAAACAAAAAAATTATTTACCTGACTTAATTACCAGGGCGGGCCGTGGACTGGATACACCGCAAGAGAAAGTAATTTATCAGGTAAGCATAAATTCTGTTTTCTCTTGCAAGGTGTATCCAGTCCACGGCTTCATCCTTTACTTGTGGGATACCAATACCAAAGCTTTAGGACACGGATGAAGGGAGGGAACAAGACAGGTACCTTAAACGGAAGGCACCACTGCTGGCAAAACCTCTCTCCCAAAATTAGCCTCCGAAGAAGCAAAAGTATCGAATTTGTAAAATTTGGCAAAAGTATGCAGTGAAGACCAAGTCGCTGCCTTACAAATCTGTTCAACAGAAGCCTCATTCTTGAAAGCCCATGTGGAAGCCACAGCTCTGGTAGAATGAGCAGTAATTCGTTCAGGAGGCTGCTGGCCAGCAGTCTCGTAAGCCAACCTGATGATGCTTTTCAGCCAGAAGGAAAGAGAGGTAGCAGTCGCTTTCTGACCTCTCCTCTTACCAGAATAAATGACAAACAAGGATGATGTTTGTCTGAAGTCCTTAGTTGCTTGTAAATAGAATTTTAAAGCACGAACTACATCAAGATTGTGTAGCAGACGTTCCTTCTTTGAAGATGGGTTCGGACAGAGAGAAGGAACTATTATTTCCTGGTTAATATTCTTGTTAGAAACAACTTTAGGAAGAAAACCAGGTTTGGTACGCAAAACAACCTTATCTGCGTGAAACACCAGGTAAGGTGAATCACACTGTAAAGCAGACAATTCTGAAACTCTTCGAGCAGAAGATATAGCTACCAAAAACAAAACTTTCCAAGATAATAACAATACCTATGGAATGTAAAGGTTCAAACGGAACCCCTTGAAGAACTGAAAGAACTAGATTAAGACTCCATGGCGGAGCCACAGGTTTATAAACAGGCTTGATTCTGACTAGAGCCTGAGCAAACGCTTGAACGTCTGGTACCTCTGCCAGACGCTTGTGTAAGAGAATAGACAAAGCAGATATCTGTCCCTTTAAGGAAATAGCTGACAATCCTTTCTCCAATCCTTCTTGGAGAAAAGACAATATTCTAGAAATCCTAATCTTACTCCATGAGTAACCCTTGGATTCACACCAACAAAGATATTTTCGCCATATCTTATGGTAGATTTTCCTAGTGACAGGCTTTCTAGCCTGAATCAGAGTATCTATAACTGACTCAGAGAAACCACGCTTTGATAGAATTAAGCGTTCAATCTCCAAGCAGTCAGACGCAGAGAAACTAGATTTGGATGCTTGAATGGACCCTGTATTAGAAGATCCTGCCTCAATGGCAGTGTCCATGGTGGAACCGATGACATATCCACTAGGTCTGCATACCAAGTCCTGCGTGGCCACGCAGGCGCTATCAGAATCACCGAAGCCTTCTCCTGCTTGATTCTGGCGACCAGACGAGGGAGAAGAGGAAACGGTGGAAAGACATAAGCCAGATTGAAGGACCAAGGCGTTGCTAGAGCATCTATCAATACCGCCTTGGGGTCCCTGGACCTGGATCCATAGAGAGGAAGTTTGGTGTTCTGACGGGACGCCATCAGATCCAATTCTGGAGTGCCCCATAGCTGAGTCAGCTGAGCAAAAACCTCCGGGTGGAGTTCCCACTCCCCCGGGTGAAAAGTCTGACTTAGAAAATCTGCTTCCCAGTTGTCCACTCCTGGGATGTGAATTGCTTAGAGATGGCAGGAGTGATCCTCCGCCCACCTGATTATTTTGGAGACTTCCTTCATCGCTAAGGAACTCTTCGTTCCCCCCTGATGATTGATGTAAGCTACAGTCGTGATGTTGTCCGACTGAAATCTGATGAATTTGGCTCAGTTTGGCTCAGTCTCAGTTCCAAAATGTTTATCGGGAGAAGAGTTTCTTCCCGAGACCATAGGCCCTGAGCTTTCAGGGAGTCCCAGACTGCACCCCAGCCTAACAGGCTGGCATCGGTCGTTACAATGATCCATTCTGGTCTGCGGAAACATGTTCCCTGAGACAGATGATCCTGAGACAACCACCAGAGAAGAGAGTCTCTGGTCCTCTGGTCCAATTGTATCTGAGGAGACAAGTCTGCGTAATCCCCATTCCACTGTTTGAGCATGCACAGTTGCAGTGGTCTGAGATGTATTCGAGCAAAAGGGACTATGTCCATTGCCGCTACCATTAATCCGATTGCCTCCATGCACTGAGCTATAGATGGCTGAGGAGTGGAATGAAGTACTCGGCAAGTAGCTAAAAGCTTTAACTTTCTGACCTCCGTCAGAAATATTTTCATTTCTACCAAATCTATTAGTGTTCCCAGGAAGGGAACCCTTGTGAGCGGGGACAGAGAACTCTTTTCGATGTTCACCTTCCACCCGTGAGACCTTAGAAAGGCCAGTACAATCTCCGTGTGAGCCTTGGCTCTGGGAAAAGACGACGCCTGAATTAGGATGTCGTCTAGATAAGGCGCTACTGCTATGCCCCGCGGTCTTAGCACCGCCAGAAGGGAACCTAGCACCTTTGTGAAAATTCTGGGAGCAGTGGCCAAACCGAAGGGAAGAGCCACGAACTGGTAATGCTTGTCCAGAAAAGCGAACCTGAGAAACTGGTGATGATCTTTGTGGATAGGGATATGTAGGTACGCATCCTTTAAATCCACGGTAGTCATATATTGACCTTCCTGGATCATTGGTAAGATCGTTCGAATGGTCTCCATCTTGAATGATGGGACTCTGAGGAATTTGTTTAGAATTTTTAGATCCAGGATTGGTCTGAAAGTTCCCTCTTTTTTGAGAAAAAGCCCGTTCCTTGTTCTGCAATTGGAACGGAACATATCACTCCCATCGTGAGTAGATTTTCTACACAGCGTAAGAACGCCTCTTTCTTTGTCTGGTCTGAAGACAGACGAGAAATGTGAAACCTTCCCCTTGGAGGGGAGTCCTTGAATTCTAGAAGATATCCCTGGGTAACAATCTCTACTGCCCAGGGATCGTAAACATCTCTTGCCCAAGCCTGAGCGGTCCCGGATCGGGGGCTACCCCTTCATGCTGTCTTGGTAGCAGCTGCAGGCTTTTTGGCCCGTTTACCCTTGTTCCAGCCCTGGTAAGGCTTCCAGTTTGCCTTGGGCTGTGAAGCGTTACCCTCTTGCTTTGCAGCTGTAGAGGCTGAAGCGGGACCGCTCCTGAAGTTACGAAAGGAACGAAAATTAGCTTTGTTTTTAGCCCTAAAGGGCTTGTCCTGAGGGAGAGCATGGCCCTTTCCCCCGGTGATTTCTGAAATAATCTTTCAATTCTGGCCGAAAGGGTCTTTCCTTTGAAAGGGATATTTAATAATTTGGATTTAGACGACGCATCGGCCGACCATGACTTGAGCCAAAGCGCTCTACGCGCCACAATGGCGAAACCTGAATTTTTTACCGCTAACTTAGCTAATTGCAACGCGGCATCTGTGATAAAAGAATTAGCCAGCTTTAGAGCCTTAATTCTATCCATAATTTCGTCATATGAGGTCTCCATCTGGAGCGACTCCTCCAGCGCCTCAAACCAGAAAGCCGCTGCAGTAGTTACCGGAATAATGCAGGCAATAGGTTGGAGAAGGAAACCTTGTTAAACAAAAATTTTCTTAAGTAAACCTTCTAACTTTTTATCCATAGGATCTTTAAAAGCATAACTGTCTTCAATTGGTATGGTTGTGCGCTTAGCAAGTGTAGAAACAGCCCCCTCTACCTTAGGGACCGTCTGCCATGAGTCCCGTCTGGGGTCAGTTATGGGGAACATTTTCTTAAAAATAGGGGGGGGGGACAAAAGGGACACCTGGTCTATCCCACTCCCTAGTAAAAATATCCGCAACCCTTTTAGGGATCGGAAACCCATCAGTGTATACAGGGACCTCTAGGTACTTGTCCATTTTACACAATTTCTCTGGGACCACCATAGGATGAAAATCATCCAGAGTGGCTAATACCTCCCTAAGCAATACGCGGAGGTGTTCCAGTTTAAATTTAAACGCTAATGAATCTGATTCTGCCCGCTGAGAAACCTTTCCTGAGTCAGAAATTTCTCCTTCAGACATCAAATCCCTCACCGCCACTTCAGAGTGTTGTGAGGGTACATCAGATAAACCTCCCAAAGCTTCTGACTGCTCATAATCTGTTCTTAAAACAGAGCTATCACGCTTTGTAGGAAAAACTGGCAGTTTGGATAGAAATGTCGCAAGGGAATTATCCATGACTGTCGCTAATTCTTGTAATGTAATAGGGGCCAATGCACTAGAGGTACTAGGCATCGCTTGCACGGACGTAACTGGTGGCGACACATGGGGAGAGGAAGGCGGACTATCCTCATTACCTTCCGTCAAAGAATCATCTAGGGCTACATTTTTAAGTGACACAATATGATCTTTAAAGTGTATAGACACATTAGTGCACTTGGAACACAATTTTAGAGGGGGTTCCACCATGGCTTCTGAACACATAGAGCAAGGCCTTTCCTTAGTGTCAGACATGTTTAACAGACTATTATTATACACAAGCAGGCTTGAAAACACTTTATTCAAATAAAAATTTCAATTTGAAAAAAAAAACGTTACTGTGCCTTTGAGAAATAAAAAGTGCACACAATTTTACAAAACCGTGAAAAATGAACCAATCTCTTTGAAATTTTCACCGTATGAGCCTAAGGCTTTGATATGATTGCACAGCCCAATCAACCCCTTAATGCCCAAACCGGAGCAGCCTAAAGCCAGCAACCGGTTTATAAACTACAGCACCTTGCCACAGCTTACTGCCGTGGCCCTACCTGCCCTTAGGGATTAGTTTTGGAGAAAACAAGCTTCTTTGAAGTCCTCAAACAATCTCTGGACCCTCCATGTGAAGCAGCATGAACTGTCTGTTAATACTAACCGCGCAACTGAGGCGCAAAATTAGGCCCCCTCCCCCTCCACTCCGGAGTTGTGGGGCCTTCAAAATCATAATTAGGTGACTAAGCCATATGCCATGTGGAAAATAACCCCATAATAAACACACAAAAGTGCTTAAAAAGTGTCTACAACGAGTATTTACTCCAATAAATAATCAATTGCCCTGTAACAGTGTCCACCAGTCTATTGAGCCCTGTTAAGTAAGCCTTCAATTCTATACTGAGTCTCAGAACATAGCTTACCTTCCCCTCATGGGGATTCTTGTCAGTCTTCTAGCATTAACTAAATCTTGTCTAGAAAAAGATGACTGAACATACCTTATTGCAGTTAAGCCTGCAAACTGTTCCCCCCAACTGAAGTTTTCTGGTACTCCTCAGTCCTGTGTGGGAACAGCAGTGGATTTTAGTTACAACATGCTAAAATCATTTTCCTCTCAGCAGAATTCTTCATCACATTTCTGCTACAGAGTAAATAGTACAAACCGGCACTATTTAAAAATAAACTCTTGATTGAAGATATAAAACTACAAATCTAACACCACATTCACTTTACCCTCCCGTAGAGAGGCCCTGCTGCCAGAGCCGGCACAGAGAATGACTGGGGGGCGGAGCTAGGGGGGGAGCTATATGGACAGCTCTGCTGTGTGCACTCTTTGCCACTTCCTGTAGGGAATGAGAATATCCCACAAGTAAAGGATGAAGCCGTGGACTGGATACACCTTGCAAGAGAAAATATGGTTTTGTGTCCCTTTAATTGCGAAATTAGAATTGCACCTTTCTGACCAAACCTCAGGAATCCCAAAGAGTCTCTCCTACAAAGACTGGATGTAGTAAAAACTGAATTATAAGAGGATTGGCTTAATTTTCATCTGACTGTGCGACTAAAGACCATATTAGTATGCAAAAACAATTGAGTGCGCTGGAATGAGAAATGTTAACCCTTATTGCCAATCCTAAATGCTGATCCTTTCTCAAAAACAGTTAACAAGACTGCTACAATACACTTCCTGGATAAAGCCCTATCAAAAGGGCAAAATGCATTGATAAATTGTGGGATTGCAAAGATTGGGATACAAGATATAATGATTGGCGTTGTCCGATACTCCACAACTGATCAATGACACCAAGGAGGAAACCCCATTGATGCTTGCAGTTAGCAGGCTGTGTGGAACGGTCACAAGTGAACCCGGCAAAGGTGAAAAAGCAAGGAGTACTCTGGAGTAAAGGTACCGGGGGAAAAGCAATAACACCAGGATTATTTAGTGAATGAGAAAACAGGCACATTTTACTAAATTAACCTCTTCACTTCCAGGAATTTCAGAGAAAAACTTGCCCAAAATATTGGAGAATTTTTAGCATTTTTGCCATCACTCCATTTAAACAGAAAAAGAGCCTTTTTTTATTATTTACCTGTCAAAACTATATATATTTTATTTATTTTTTTTTTTTTTTTTTTTTAAATAGACAACCCAAGGTATTGATCTAGGCCCATTTTGGTATATTTCATGCCACCGCCAAATGCGATTATATTAAAAATGAACTAACTATGGGTTTCTTACTTACATTATTTACATACTCCTTGTGCAATCATGACACAAATTACTGTAAAAGCTTCTCTGTGATCCCCTTTATTCAGATTCAGGCATGCATGGCTTTTCCATAGGTTTTTAGAAATTAGAATGCTGCCAATTCCAGCTGCTCACCACACTAATATTCCCACCTGACACCTCTCACCCCTGATTCCTCCCAAACAGCTCTCTTCTTTCCCTCATCCCCCACTGGTCACCACCATCTTAGGTAATGGCAGGCAGTCTGCCAATATGCAGTTTAGGTTTTTTTATTCTTATTTATTATATTTTTTTTTCTGCAGTGTAGTGATCCTCATTAACCCTCCCACCTCCCTGATCACTCCCCCAAAATACTCACTTACCCTCCCCTCCCACTAATTGTGGCCAACTTTACTACTGGCATACCTATACATAAACCATTTTTTCCGTGTAGTGGTCACCCCACCTCACCCCCTCCAGCGATCCTTAGCTAGGGCCCCCCAAAAAAAATTTCCTGTAGTGTAGCTGCCCATCCCTACCTCTCCATTTTTTTGGGTAGTGCAGGGCCATCCCACTCCCTCCTCCATATCGCTGCTGCACCACTCGCCTCCCGCTTTCCCTCCCACATCTCCCGCCAGCACCAACAGATGATTGTTACAGACAGTGACACACCTAATCTAGCATCTGGTGCTCAGGTTCCATATTCAGGCAGATGCCTGGAGCTCAGGAACTCCAGCTTTAACTTTACAGCAGAGACTGCTGAAGCTTCCTGCAGCTGAAACGTATATATACACATTATATGGTACGATAGGCAAAGTACCGCATGACGTATATATACACGTCCATCTGGGTTAAGGAGTTAAAGGGACAGTAAAGTCAAAATTAAACTTTCATGATTCCGATAGAGCATACGATTTTAAACAACTTTCCAATTTACTTCTATTATCACATTTGAATCTTTCTCTTGGTATCTTTTATTGAAGAGTAAAACTAGGTAGGCTCAGAGCTCAGCGGGGTGCACATGTCTTTAGTACTCTATGGCAGCAGTGCTTTGCAACATCATTTGTAGCTTTGTTATACAATGTTGCAAAACACTGCTCTCATAGAATACTAAAGACACATGCACACAAAGATTTCAATCAATGTATGTAACTGAATAACAAAATAATTTTTGATGACCGAGTCCCTTTAATAGAAATCACTGGAATATTTATTCGGGATTCTAAAAGGATTTTACCTTGTATTTCTTTTTTTTAACTTAATTTGTTCATTACTTCATGTGACAGCCCTACAAGAGGGCTGTGGTCTCTACAGAAAGACACCAAAGGAGTAGCTTTTTCTTTGATGTGGTTTCTCGGATACACCTGCTCTAGCTGCAGTCAGTTAATATGGCCTATGCTCAGTAGAGAACTTTTGTTGCAGAAATAATGGGACAGTAGAACTTAAGTTTGGTGATGTCAGCTTTCTTATCTCACTATAAAGATAGTGGCTACTCTGAGAATTGTTTATTTAGCAAAAAAAAAAAAAAGTAAGTTTGCTGTTTTGAAGACTTTGGTTTAACAAAGGAGCATTGTTAACATCACTTTAACCCCTTAATGACCACAGCACTTTTCCATTTTCTGTCCGTTTGGGACCAAGGCTATTTTTACATTTCTGCGGTGTTTGTGTTTAGCTGTAATTTTCCTCTTACTCATTTACTGTACCCACACATATTATATACCGTTTTTCTCGCCATTAAATGGACTTTCTAAAGATACCATTATTTTCATCATATCTTATCATTTACTATAAAAAAAAATATAAAATATGAGGAAAAAATTGAAAAAAACACACTTTTTCTAACTATGACCCCCAAAATCTGTTACACATCTACAACTACCAAAAAACACTCGTGCTAAATAGTTTCTAAATTTTGTCCTGAGTTTAGAAATACCCAATGTTTACATGTTCTTTGCTTTTTTTGTAAGTTATAGGGCCATAAATACAATTAGCACTTTGCTATTTCCAAACCATTATTTTTCAAAATTAGCGCTAGTTACATTAGAACACTAATATCTTTCAGGAATCTCTGAATATCCATTGACATGTATATATTTTTTTTTAGTAGACATCCCAAAGTATTCATCTAGGCCCATTTTGGTATATTTCATGCCACCATTTCACCGCCAAATGCGATTAAATACAAAAAATCGTTCACTTTTTTACTAATTTTTTCACAAACTTTTGGTTTCTCACTGAAATTATTTACAAACAGCTTGTGTAATTATGGCACAAATGGTTGTAAATGCTTCTCTGGGATCCCCTTTGTTCAGAAATAGCAGACATATATGGCTTTGGCGTTGCTTTTTGGTAATTAGAAGGCCGCCAAATGCCGCTGCATTTCACACGTGTATTATGGCTAGCAGTGAAGGGGTTAATTATGTAGCCTGTAGGGAGCTTGCAGGGTTAATTTTAGCTTTAGTGTAGAGCTCAGCCTCCCACCTGAAACATGAGACCCCCTGATCCCTCCCAAACAGCTCTCTTCCCTCCCCCACAATTGTCCCCGCCATCTTAAGTACTGGCAGAAACTCTGCCAGTACTAAAATAAAAGCTATATTTGGGCTTTTTTTGTGTTTTTTTTAGCATATTTACATATGCTGCTGTGTAGGATCCCCCCCTTAGCTCCCAGCCTCACTGATCCCCCACCAAACAGCTCTCTAACCCTCCCCCTCTGCCTTAATGGGCGCCATCTTGGGTACTGGCAGCTGTCTGCCAGTACCCAGTGTAGTAAAAAAAATGTGCCTTTTTATTTTTTTAAATGACCTTTTCTAGTGTAGCTTCCCCCCCCCAAGATCAACCCCCCACCCCTTCCAGGTCCCTTAGCTGTTTATTTACAGCTTTAAAAACTTATTTTTTTTTTTACTTTTCCCAGTTTATTTTTCTGTAGTGCAGCGGTTCGCTCCCGCCCCGTGCACGCGCCCGCCCGCCGCCCCCGTGCGCGCTCCCGCCCATCCCGCCCCCGATCCCGCCCCCCCTCCACTCCATTCGGCACATCGATGGCCGACCACCCGCCTCCCAGACTTGCTCCCACCCACCAACGATACCGGCCACCGATGTCCGGTGCAGAGAGAGCCACAGAGTGGCTCTCTCTGCATCGGATGGCCAAGGGGGGTTATTGCAGGATGCCTCGATATCGAGGCATCACTGCAATAACCGGAAAGCAGCTGGAAGCGTGCAGGATCGTTTCCAGCTGCTTTCCAGACCAAGGACGTACGCCACACGTCCTCGGTCATTAACTGTCTTTTTTTTGAGGACGTGTGGCGTACGTCCTTGGTCATTAAGGGGTTAAGGTTACAGATACTGTTTATTAGATCTGTGCCTTTATCATATCCTAGAAAAGAATGAAGCTACAGTTTTGTACTGAATTTGTGGACACCCTTTGCATACATTCTAGCAATTTGGATTTCAGATGACTGCATTTCAGTTTGAACGGTAGCTTTCTTCTACACATGTATCAGCAAAATTGCTTCTGCTCAGGGCATACATGGTGTAGGTGACGAGTTGATACATACATGGCACTGCCAGCTCTCTGAGTGGTGTGGTGCTTCAGTAATTGTGCAGAGGGCACGTACATTTGGTGAAGCACAGATGTGCAAGTTAGGGTCACCTGGCTAACTCCCGTCACAGGAATGTTTGTAACCATCTGTATAGGATCCATCAGCTTGCTGAAGTTTGACCCAGTAGGACTGTATCAAATGGTCATTAGCATTGCAATGTGCAAGGTAGTGAAACGTTAAAAAAGTGTTTATTCTCTTACCCACATAAGTCATACTCCCGCATTGATTACATTTTCATTGACCAACTTTCCTACAGCTTAGTAACGGATTCAGACATCCAACACATTAGCTGGTCTGACCATGCAGCCATAAGCGTAGATCTAAAAGGGATGGGTAAACCGCTCTCCCCATATGTGTGGAGGTTAGACGAAACACTTCTTAAAAAACCTTTGATTCTGAACAAAACCACACTAGCTTTACAAGAATTCTTTAGCCTTAACCCTCCACACCTAACCTCCCCTTCTACCAACTGGGAAGCACACAAGGCTGTGATGAGGGGAGAACTTATCAAACATAAATCTATCTTGCGTAAACAATATTTGACGGCTTATAACGCCGCAATAAATACCCTACATAAGATTGAATCTATACATAAAGCAAATCCTCGGGATCTCAACATTAGTAAACAATTGCAAACAGCCAGAAATGACTTGAATCACATATTATATAAAGAAGCACAAGACAAAGCATTTTATCTTAAAAAAATGTATTATGCAGAATCAAATAGAACAGGTACCCTCCTGGCGAGACTGTTGCGAACAAAACGAACCAACTCCTATATACATAAGATACAGAATACTGATGGAAACTACTCTCAAGAATCTGTTAAGATAGCTGACACTTTCAAAATGTATTACCAAAACTTATACAACCTTCCTCCCCCGACTTCGACGGACACACCTAATGCAATTACTACATATCTAAACGAAATAGATCTCCCCACAATTCCAACAGAATTATCAAAACAATTGGAAGACCCCATCACTCAGCAAGAAGTGCTGGCGGTGATTAAAAATCTACCATCTCACAAAAGTCCTGGGCCAGATGGATTTTCCAACGCCTATTATAAACAGTTTAAACATATCCTTGCACCACACCTTACTACCATGTTCCAAGCAATAGATGACGACACAAAGTGGCCTACACACGTCTTGGAGGCACATATATCTGTTCTTCCAAAGCCAGGGAAGGACAACACGAAGGTGGAGAACTATAGACCCATCTCCCTACTTAACACTGACCTTAAAATATACACGAAGGTGTTAGCCAACAGACTGAATTCAGTACTCCCCAAGTTAATACACGTAGACCAATCAGGGTTTGTCCCGGGTCGCGAGGCACGGGATAATACCATCAGTACCCTACACCTCATTGAACATGTGAATAGGACGGGGGAGCCCACAGTTCTTATTTCAACAGATGCTGAAAAAGCGTTTGATCGCTTAGACTGGGGGTTCCTTAAAGCCTGTCTGTCCAGATTTGGTTTTGGCCACAAAATGGTTGAGAGAATTTTTAGTGTCTACAACAGCCCTTCAGCAAGGGTTAGGGTTAACGGTATTCTTTCTAATACTTTCCAAATCCATAACGGTACGAGACAGGGGTGCCCCTTGTCTCCACTCCTGTTCACACTGTCTATAGAGGCTCTAGCAGCACACATCAGAAACAATGACAATATCCAAGGACTCAAAATCGGACCAAACGAATATAAGCTTACACTATATGCTGACGATGTCCTTATATCCATGACTTCACCGGACAAATCCCTACCACACCTACTAGCTGAATTTGTCACGTTCGGTAAACTTTCTAATTTTCTAATAAACCCTCAGAAGTCCGAAATCCTCAATATTAATTTGGCCAGTGATCTATTTAAGAAGTTGAAAGACGTATGCCCGTATAAACTTCAACATTGTAAGCTTAAATATTTAGGTATTGACCTAACACCAAAGTCCAACATGCTCTTTCAACACAACTATATCCCTCTGCTAAATAGGTTAAAAAATGATTTTCGGCTCTGGCAAGACAAACCTTTGTCCTGGTGGGGTAGAATTCAGGCCATCAAAATGACCACGCTCCCACAGATTTTATCCATACTCCAAACAGTTCCTATACACCTTAATAAATCGTTTTTATCACAACTACAGGCAGAAATTAATGCATTTATTTGGGGAAAAGTTAGACCACGGATAAACAAAGCCACCATGCACAGACCTCTAGGTAAAGGGGGTATAGGGGTACCGAACATAGAAAGATACTACAACGCTGTGACGCTCCAACGTGTTTTGAATTGGCACGGTAAAATCGAAAACAAAGCATGGCCCACAATTGACTCCCATCTGTTACAGGCAACATCGTTAGGGGCTCTATGCTGGGTTTCACATCACATAAGACCACAGTTAGCTAGAACCTCCTTACTATATACACATATTTTCGACAGCTGGGATACCTTAAGAGATTCTAAAATAGGCATTTCATCTGAGGTATCGCCTCTTTCACCTATATCATATAACGCAGAATTTCTAGGTGGAATAGAACCTAAAACAAATACCCAAGGCGATCTGGGATATACGATCCCGTTCGTTAAATTGACCATTAACGGTAGATTGAGACATAGACATGAAATGGGGGAGATAGCAGGTGGAAACTACTCTTCATGGCTAAAACATGAGCAATTGCGCCATTTAGTTCACAATTCTAAACACAAGTCAGAATTACTTAGACCCCCTACAAGATTTGAAAAATTATGCTTATTGGAGGTACCTATGTCAGGAACTTTATCTTTAACCAAGCAACTACTAGAGGACACCATAACTAAGGCACTTCCACCTTACACTTTAAGTTGGCAGAGAGAACTGGAGATTTCCATTTCAGAGGAAGATTGGGAGAACATATTCCATAATACCCATAAGTCATCAGCTTCACCAAAGACACTAGAACTGAACCACAAAATACTGACTAGATGGTACATGACCCCTAATCGTTTAAAACATATTTACTCTAGCGCAGACGACAGATGTTGGAGGGGATGTAACATGAAAGGTAACATGTCCCACATATGGTGGCAATGTGACAGGCTTAGACCACTTTGGACACAGATTGAGAAGGACTTTCAAATAATAATAGGAGACGCTTTTGTACTGTCCCCTTTGACCGCAATTCTAAATTATAAACCAAAAAACATTTGCAAAATTCGATGGAACCTATTGTTGATAGGACTTAATAGCGCCAGGAATTTGATAGCTAGAAATTGGAAGTCTTCTCGGATCCCCTCTAGGAATGACTGGATACAAAACACAACTACCTTGCTGTCCCACGAGGAATATGTCTATTATAGACGAGGAACCCTGACTAGATTTTATGATATCAAATTTTATTGGGACTCTTTCTTAGGTACTACAGATAAATGACTCACACACAATAGATGTTTCCAGTAAGGAGTCCTTTTCTTCCTATCACCCTTGGTTCTTACCCTCTCCCAATATATATCATCCTCCTCTATCCCCTTCTATCGCATTTTCCCCTTCAGTCTCTTCTTACTCAGCTTTATATAAATGTCATAACTTTGGTTTACTCTACGGCAAATACTTGAGACAATTGTATGATTATATATATCAAGACAGTGATGTTAATGAATGCCTTTTTCTTTTTTGCTCTTTATTTTTGTTTTGTTTTTCCTTTTTGTTTTGGTTTTTGTTTAGGGTTTTTTCTTTTCCTCCTGTTATGATGTGTTCTGACGGTATGACTTGTAATACCGATATGTTGGTTTGGACACTTAAAAATGGCTATACCCTTGTTTGTGTAATAGGGCCATGATTGTTTTCAATTCAAACTAAGATGGATATGTAGCCCTATATATTGTTCTAAAGTAACATGTTGTATATGTATTTATTTATGTTTCCAAAATTTTACCTACCGTTGTATGTTATGAAAATCTCAATAAAAATTATTATTTAAAAAAAAAAAAATAATCAGGGTTTTGATCAGCTGACATGGGCTGTATCCCCAGAGCAGACTGTGTACAAAACTTACTAGCGACAGACCACAAATTGGCTAATATATTTGGCGCTCAACACCACTAAAAGTAACATCAATTTGTGAACTCTCTCTGTCTCTCTTTGGAGATTTCTATTTACTTTGTACCCTTTGTTTACCATACAATACAATTTCTGAAACACTAATGGCTAATGCATAATAATGGGGGGGTATAGATATAAAAACACAGTAGACCCCTTAAAGGGACAGTAAACACTTTGCAATTGTAATATAAAGTGTCTCATGCATAACAGCTTTGTATATACTTTCATTATTTATGTTCCCCCTTTTGATGTTAAAAAAAAAAAAAAAAAAAAAAAAAAAAGTGTTTATTAACAAAAACACGAAGTATCAAGCAACGAGTTTCTCAGTAAAACACTGTTTCATCAGGATTTATTTGAGGTGTATATTTGGCTGTTTTACACTATGAGGCAGTGATGTGCAGTCACTAGAGGCAGGTGAGGCAGTGCTTCACCTCTCATATGGGCAAAAATATATATTTTTTTATTGGCTTTAAAAAAAATATATAAAATTGTATTGTTTTTTTTCCCCAGCATTTTTTTTTCACAGCTACATGTTGTGCAATGGAGAGGCACAAGCAGGTCTGCCCACCATTACACATCATGCTGCGCCACCTACTGGATGAAAGTGGTTAAGATCATTGCATGGCCCATTAACTGTTTATTTGAGGCAGTCCTATTTGGGCTGAACCAATCCAGTGAGAGGCATTAGTAAGTGGAACTTAGGGTTGGGGCTGGATGTTAAATCATATAAAACAAAACAAAAACGGAAAAAAACAACTTTCATATATTTTGTTGCTGTCCTGTGAACCTGCTAGCTTTGCTAAAGTGAAAAAGAGAGTTCTGTTCTTCCCCTCTAAGTGCAGTGTAACGTGCCACTGTCACTTCCTGAATCCTTATACAGAGCAGGAAGAGAGGCAGAGAGAGCAGTGTTTCAGCCACATCTTATTAAAGTAAGATTTTACTGAAAGGGATTCTGTTAGTGAAAATTATAATTTAATGAATGTGGTTTAGTGTTTTTTTACTCTTTTACAGCAAAGGATCGTTTTTGTATTTTGTTTACTTAAACTTTACACCCACTAACTTAGCAGCTTGCCTCTGTACTTCACACTAAAATATAGTCTCATTTTCTGAACTCTCTATAGCTCTGCTGTTTTATTACTTAAAATGCAGAGGTCCCTCTCCCCCCCCCCCCCTTGTGTGTGTGTGTGTCTCTCTCTCTCTATCTATCCATCTCTCTCCTTATGTGTTGTTCTCCCCCATTGTCTCTTTCTCTCTCTGTCTCTCTTCCTCCCCCTCTGACTCTCTCATCCCTTATGTGTCTCTCTAACCCTCTGTGTGTAATTGTGTGTCTCTCTCTAAACCTCTGTGTGTAATTGTGTCTCTCTCTCTCTCTCTCTCTAACCCTCTGTGTATGATTGTGTCTCTTTCTCTTTCTAACCCTGTGTGTGTTTGTATCTCTCTTTCTCTCTCTCTCTAACCCTCTGTGTGTGATTGTGTCTCTCTCTTTCTCTCTCTCTCTAACCCTCTGTGTGTGATTGTGCCTCTCTCTTTCTCTCTCTCTCTCTCTAACCCTCTGTGTGTGATTGTGCCTCTCTCTCTCTTTCTCTCTCTCTAACCCTCTGTGTGTAATTGTGTCTCTCTCTCTAAACCTCTGTGTGTAATTGTGTCTCTCTCTCTCTCTCTCTCTAACCCTCTGTGTATGATTGTGTCTCTTTCTCTTTCTAACCCTGTGTGTGTTTGTATCTCTCTTTCTCTCTCTCTCTCTCTCTCTCTCTCTCTAACCCTCTGTGTGTGATTGTGTCTCTCTCTTTCTCTCTCTCTCTAACCCTCTGTGTGTGATTGTGCCTCTCTCTTTCTCTCTCTCTCTCTCTAACCCTCTGTGTGTGATTGTGCCTCTCTCTCTCTTTCTCTCTCTCTAACCCTCTGTGTGTGATTGTGTCTCTCTCTTTCTCTCTCTCTCTCTCTAACCCTCTGTGTATGATTGTGTCTCTCTCTTTCTTTCTCTCTCTCTCTCTAACCCTCTGTGTGTGATTGTGTCTCTCTCTAACCCTCTGTGTGTGTTTGTGTCTCTCTCTCTCTTTCTCTCTCTCTCTCTCTAACCCTCTGTGTGTGATTGTGTGTGTCTCTCTCTCTCTAACCCTCTGTTTGTGATTGTGTGTTTCTCTCTCTCTTTCTCTCTCTAACCCTTTGTGTGTGATTGTGTCTCTCTCTAACCCTCTGTGTGTGATTGTGTGTGTCTCTCTCTCTCTGTGTTTGTCTCTCTCTCTCTGTGTTTGTCTCTCTCTCTCTAACCCTCTGTGTGTGATTCTCTCTCTCTCTAATCCTCTGTGTGTGATTGTGTCTCTCTCTCTCTCTAACCCTCTGTGTGTGATTGTGTCTCTCTCTTTTTCTCTCTCTCTAACCCTCTGTGTATGATTGTGTCTCTTTCTCTCTCTCTCTCTCACCCTCTGTGTATGATTGTGTCTCTTTCTCTCTCTCTAACCCTCTGTGTGTGATTGTGTCTCTCTCTCTTTCTCTCTAACCCTCTGTGTGTGATTGTCTCTCTCTCTCTCTCTCTCTCTCACCCTCTGTGTGTGATTGTGTGTGTGTGTCTCTCTCTTTCTCTCTCTAACCCTCTGTGTGTGATTGTGTGTGTCTTTCTCTCTCTAACCCTCTGTGTGATTGTGTCTCTCTTTCTCTCTCTCTCTCTGTCTCTCTCTCTAACCCTCTGTGTGTGATTGTGTCTCTTTCTCTCTAACCCTCTGTGTGTAATTGTGTCTCTCTTTCTCTCTCTCTCTCTAACCCTCTGTGTATGATTGTGTGAGTCTCTCTCTCTCTAACCCTCTGTGTGTGATTGTGTCTCTCTCTCTCTTTGTCTCTAACCCTCTTTGTCTCTCTCTCCCCCCATCTCCCCCCCCCCCCCCCCGAGTGCTTTTCTGTGTTTCTGTCTACCTTTTATTTATTTAATTAATGAATTGGTAGTGCCATCTGATGGTGTGGCTTTATTTAAAGGGATGGGGTCAAGCGCCCCACCATCTTTAAATTTCTCCAGCCGCCACTGGATCAAGACATTTTTATTTTTACTGAATAATGAAAGAATCTAGAAGCAGAATTTGCAGCATTAAAGTAAAAAGTATGTTTTAAACATATTTTAATGGGCATGGATTTCTAGATCTCATAATCAGAGCAAGCATTGTGTTATCTGGCAAGAGTTTCTGTTGCAATCCTTCTAGACTAAAATCAGATGTTTACTAAGTTGACCAGTTTTACAAGACACCATTTAAAGGGACATGAAACCCATATGCAAATTTAAATAACTTTCCAATTTACATCTAATTTTCTTCATTCTTTTGATATCCTTTGTTGAAAATCATATCTAAATATGCTCAGTAGCTGCTGATTGGTGGCTGCACATAGATACCACATGTGATTGGCTCACCCATGTGCATTGCTATTTCTTCAACAAAGGATATCTAAAGAATGAAGGCATATCCTAGCCACTGCCTCACCAGCCTCTGACGTCACTGCACATCACTGCTATGAGGCGCCTTCTGTGATTTATTTAATAGGATTCTCAAGGTGGATGGCCGAAACCCGAGTAGAGCTGCCCAAACTTTTACTGCTTAGATTGGCTGCATGGATCATTACTTGGACTGGAATTATAGATTTTAAACACTTCATCATTAGAATATTACAGGTGCCCCTATTAGCACCAATTGATGTTTGTAGAACATAAGATTGAGTTTTTTTTGTTTTTTTAATATTGTCTATACTCTAACAGTCAGTTTTATGTCTAAACGAAGGTATTGAGGGATGAGCAGAGTATTTCTATAGTTAGTTAAAGGGACATTGCACACTTCAAGAAATATTACATGTAGTAAAACATTGCAATATACTTTCGTTATTTATTTTGTTCGCCTTTCCTGCAATTTAATTCTGAATATTGTGGGCTTTCCAATTCATGTTAAAGTGCATACACTGCTGTATTCTACACATTCATTGGTTGCACAATCTAGTAAGCCATTAATAACCATTCCTAATTGGCCTCAGTAGAAAAGGTCACCTAAGTTACAATATGGCGGCGACCACTGCTTTATGAATATTAACTTTATCCTTATTTTTTAATATTTAAAGGGACACTGAACCCAAATTTTTTCTTTTGCGATTCAGATAGAGCATGCAATTTTAAGCAACTTTCTAATTTACTCCTATTACCAATTTTTCTTTCTTCTCTTGGTATCTTTATTTGAAATGCAAGAATGTAAGTTTAGATGCCGGCCCATTTTTGGTGAACACACTGTGTTCTTGCTGATTGGTGGATAAATTCACCCACCAATAAACAAGTGCTTTCCATGGTTCTGAACCAAAAAAATAGCTTAGATGCCTTCTTTTTCAAATAAAGAAAGCAGGAGAACAAAGAAAAATTGATAATGGGAGTAAATTAGAAAATTGCTTAAATGTGCATGCTCTATCTGAATCATGAAAGAAAAAAATTTGGGTTCAGTGTCCCTTTATAAAGTTTAAACCACTAATATAATTTTTTAAAATACATGTGCAAATTATTCTCAGGCTAATCTTTGCTCTGAAAACATCATTCAAGCAATTATTTAGTGTTTAAATGGTGGCTCTGACTTTAGGAGATTTCTACCTTCTCCAATTGGGAGAGGAACTGCTAAAATATAAAAGTTATTTTAAGTTGATTTATTGAAAGGGCTATTTTCTTTGCTTACAGTAGTACGGAACTAACACCAACCTATTATTTTTGTTTCTGTGTAAGATTCTTTTTAACTACTAGAAACGTAAAGTGACATTGCAAACTTTGGAATCTTAATATCAAATATTTAAAAGGGACAGACAATTCCAAAATAAACTTTCATGATTCAGATAGGGCATGTAATTTTAAACAACTTCCCATTTTACTTTTATCACCAATTTTGCTTTGTTCTCTTGACTTTCTTAGTTGAAAGCTAAACCTAGGAGGTTCATATGCTAATTTCTTAGACCTTGAAGGCCGCCTCTAATCTAAATGCATTGACAGTTTTTCACCACTAGAGGGCGTTAGTTCATGTGTTTCATATAGATAACATTGAGCTCATGCATGTGAATTTACCAAGGAATGAGCACTGATTGGCTAAAATGCAAGTCTGTCAAAATAACTGAAATAAGGGGGCAGTCTGCAGAGGTTTAGATACAAGGTAATTACAGAGGTAAAATATGTATCATAACTGTTAGTTATGCAAAACTGGGTAATTAAAGGGACATGACACCCACATTTTTTCTTTCATGATTTAGAAAGAGAATGCAATTTTAAACATCTTTCTAATTTACTTATATTATCTAATTTGTTTTATTCTCTTGATATTATTTGCTGAAAAGCATATCTAGATATGCTCAGTAGCTGCTGATTGGTTGCTGCACATAGAAGCCTCATGTGATTGGCTCAGCATGTGCATTGCTTTTTCTTCAACTAAGGATATCTAAAAAATGAAGCAAAATAAATAATAGAAGTAAATTGTAATGTTGTTTAAATTTCTTTTCTCTATCTGAATCATGAAAGAAAGATTTGGGTTTAGTGGCACTTTAAGGGATTATCTTTTAAAACAACAACAAAAAAATCTGGTGTTGACAGTCCCTTTAAGTGTGTAGAATGTAACCTTTGTAATATACTTATTGTGTCCGCTTGTCCTGTAATTTAACTTTGAAAGAAGTTGGTATTCCACTTCTCAAAAGAAGTGCATACTGCAAACTTTACAACCCTACTATATATCTATCTATAATATGCCTCAATACAGGTGATATAATACTGCAACCCAATAAAAGTTTTGTAAACAAAATGACAATTGCTAGCCTTGTATACATCAGTAACAAGTCCGGATTGGCTCCTCCAAAGTGGCGGGGGAAGTTTAGTCATTTAAAAACAATTACAGCAAACAAGGCGTCAATCCATTTATATAGCTTTCACATTTGCTTGGTATGTTAATGTATTGCAAGGTTACACAGAAGACTTTGAATTACAATGGTGTTTTATATCCCTACACTAATAAAGAAAGAAAATTAGACGTCATTGTTTAAAGCTTGTAGGTGGGTGATAATAAAAAATATATATATATATATATATATATATATATATATATATATATAATTTCCTCCCCCCCCCCCCCCCCCAGACGTTCCAAAAATGCAGGCACTCATTGGTCTTAATAAAACATCCAAATTTATTAAGTCGTTTTAAAAAGAAAACATAACGTTTCGGCACGGCATTGTGCCTTTGTCAAATGTCAACACATGTTCAAAAATGTACAACACACACTTCAAATCATCTAACACACATTAAAAACATACCCCTTTTAAAGATCATCTGGAATTTCAAATTACCGCCACACAGCCACTTCCGTCTTCCCCATTGCGGCAATGACGTCACGTAAGCACACCTAGCGTGATGACGCATGGCACAGCGTTGCCATAGTAACGTCAACAAGCCAAAAGCGTCAGAGCGAGTATCAACCACAGCGCGACTGCGCGTAACTAGTCACCACATAGGATGGATACGTAGTCAAGGGCAACAAGCTATAAACAGCAAACAGTGGCTACGCCAGATGTACAGAAAGAACGCATTGAGCAGCATATATAGATAGTGACAATTTGTATAGACGATTGAGTGTACAGGCACAACACCCACATTGAGGACATAATTAAACCAACTATAGGGTCATATCCAGGTACACTAATATATAATAATAAGTGCAACAAGGGGCGTTAGGAGTAGTCACTATCCAAGACTAAAATTGTAATCCAGAAATAGCTGTAGGCGGCATAGGTAAAAATGGCAAATATATAGAATATCAATTATCCAATTCCAACAGCCACAACCATAGACTTATTATTATGCTCAATTGTTAGATCACAAATATGATCAAAGTGATACATACTGAGAATATCCTCGGAGTTGCTGGGAGTGGATACTGACAAATACAGAATCTAAATACAACATAAAAATTAGCAAAGCACAACCCACTTAGATATTAATAAATGTATACATCTAATGGTGTAAAAAATATATACAATACAGATTAAAGCAAGGAGTAGAAGCCAATTACTTGTTATCACAAAAAGAGGAACACCATAATTACATCATGCCTCCGTGGAATATTATAAGAAACTTTCCATACAGTGAGCATCACAATAGGAAGTAGATGATCTTTTTAAGTTCAATCAGGTTAGGCCATTGATCCACCAAAGTCAGGTAGATTTAATAAAATGGACTGAAGTCAAGTGACGTGTTCAGACCCTTTGGGGCCAGTGTGTCCAATCTATGAATCCACCTGCTCTCCAATTGCAGGAGTCTCCTGGCCCTGTCTCCCCCTCTCTGCATTGGCGGTACGTGGTCAATCAACACAGACCTGATGCTTGAGACAGAGTGTTTATATGCAACACAATGGCGTGCCACTGGTTGGTCAGACTCGCCTGATTTTAAGGCTTCACGGATGGCATGCCTATGGTTCACCATCCTGTCACGAAAGGGAGTGATCGTCTTCCCCACATACACACTGGAACATGGACATACCAGCATATAGATAACATGGTTACTCGTGCAACTTAACCGATGATTAATCTTATATCTCCTGTTCATGTGTGGGTGCTGAAAGGAATTTCCTTTAGACATGCTATTACAGGTGGTACAGTTGCCACAGGGAAAACATCCCATTTTAGATGATTTTAACCACGTCTCCTAGTGGTAATGGTTGACAGGATCGGACTTCACAAGATAGTCCCTGAGATGCCTAGCTCTGCGATTGATCAATCTGGGCGCAGGCATATTTCGGAAAGGCAATGTGGGGTCTGTCTCCACCACCGGCCAGTGTCTATAATATATATATATATATATAATTTATTTAATAGGATTTCTTCTTCTGAAAGTGCCATCTACTGCATTCAGATAACGACATTCACAAACACGTCTAGTTATTTAAGTGCTTTTCAACTTTACTTTCAGAAATGCAGTGAATACAGAAAGAAACATACAGCAGAGCTAAACATTTTTGCTTTGTAGTTCAAACAATTCATTAAACAGCTCTTGGAAAGAGTGCCTAATAATACACTTAAAGGGACAGTCAACACCAAAATTGTTATTGTTTAAAAAGATAGATAATCCCTTTATTACCCATTCCCCAGTTTTGCACAGCCAACATGGTTATATTAATATACTTTTAACCTCTGTGATTACCTTGTATCTAAGCCTCTTCTGACAGCCCCCTGATCCCATGGCTATTTATTTATTTTCTATTGACTTGCATTTAAGCCAATTAATGCTGTGTTGTGCACAATGTTATCTATATGGCTCACATGAGCTAGTAGTATCCTGTTGTGAAAAGCAAATAAAAAAAATCATGTGATAAGAGGCTGTCTGTAGTGGCTTAGAAACAGGCAGAAATTTAGAGGTTTAAAGGTTATAATATATATTAATATAACTGTGTTGGTTGTGCAAAGCTGGGGAATGGATAGTAAAGGCATTATCTATCTTTTAAAACTACAATTTTGGTGTTGACTGTCCCTTTAAAGTGTACTTAAGTATGGTCAACAAAAAGTATGATTCCAGTTAAGATATATAACTAGATAGACTGTGTATTAAAGGGCAGCTGCACAAAACAGTACAGAACACAAATACTTTTAAAATAATATATTTAAAAAGGATGCAATGATAATTTAACTTGAAAGTTAAATTGTTTTACTAATTGTTCCAGGGTGGGTGTGATATAAATCATGATTTACACACTAGTGAGTAAGACTCGACTTAAATCAGGTTTTTTTTTTTATATAAAGTTTTCATTTTTAGAATAACTTCTCTGCTTATTTTTTTCAGCTGTATAAAAATGTACAGATTTAATTATATACTATTAGAAATAGGCACGTGCGTTTCTATAGAAGATTTTATAAATGAAAGAGTAAGGAATATATTCAAAAAGCAGATCTACCATATCTTACAACAGATATGAAAAATACGCTAGACCTACCGATAACAACTAAGGAAATAATAGAGATACTATCAAAAATTTTAAAGTGGGGAAAGCCCTGGTGGTTTAACTGCAAAATATTATAAAATCTTCCAGAACATAAATTACTCCACATTTATTAACGGTTTTCCAACAAATAGACTTAGGTAAACCTTTTCCATCAAATATGTTAGAAGCAAGAATCGCTGTTATACCGAAAACCAGGGAAGTTAATGGAGTCTCCTAGTGATTATAGACCTATCCTCTCTACTAAATTTGGATATAAAAATACATGGTAAAATCTTGGCTACTAGAATAAATAATTTTTTACCCTATCTTGTTCACTTAAACCAGGTGGGCTTTGTTCCAGGGAGAGAGGCACGTGATAATACTAATAAAATTTTACAGATTTTAGAATTTATAAAGAATAAGGGTATCCTGTCTGTCCTCTTAGCGATGGATGCTGAAAAAGCATTTGACCGGCTGAATTGGCAATTCTTGCGCCTTACTCTCCATCAATTTGGCTTCAGTAAACTATTTGTTGAACAAATTTTTTCTTTATATAATGCCCCTTACGCGACCGTTAAATTCAATAATTCGTTATCAGTTCCATTTAAAATAAACAATGGGACACGACAAGGGTGCCCTTTATCACCCATACTATTTGTGTTAGCAATTGAAGTTATGGCATTCAAAGTAAGGCAAAATGAAGAAATACATGGTATTAAATATAGGCGAGATTAGTTTTAAAATTTCATTGTATGCAGACGATGTTTTATTTAAACTTTCTGAACCGGCTCAATCCATCCCCGCAGTTTTAAATACACTTAAACATTATAGTAAATACTCCAATTTCTCTATAAATCAGAACGGTTGAGTTGTGGATTAGATACAATTAATTTAGACAAAATCAACTTAAAAACAACTTAAAATACGATAAAATATTTGGGGATTACAATAGCAACTAATCAAAATGAACTAGTTAAATTAAATTATGATAAATTGTTTAAAGAAACTCAAATTGAGATAAATAGGTGGAAAAATAGATACCTATCCTGGCTTGGGAGAATTCAAGCCGTAAAAATTACCATTCTGCCGAGATTGTTATATTTATTTCAGACATTACCAATTCCTTTACCAATTTCCTATGTTACTAAATTTCAATCCCTATTAAATAAATATATATGGCACGGAACTATTCCGAGAGTATCGAAAGTAACCTTGTATCTCCCTAAGGATAAGGGAGGGTTAGGGGTACCATGTTTACTGAAATATAGGAGGGCATAAATTTTACAAAGGATTATTGATTGGTGTAAGAATATAGAACAGAAAGAATGGGTACAATTGGAGCATAATTTAACACAAAGTAAACAATTAGGAGGTAAATGTTGGCTACCAATAAGAACATGGCCGAAAATAATGCAAGAATACCCTATCTTACAAGAACTGTTATGAACATGGAATATTATTCTCAAATCTGAAAAACCAATCACAACAATTCCATCCCCACTTACACCTATTATATTAGATGACTCTTTACCATTTAGTAAATATATAGGAGAAATTAATATACAAACTTTGGATGATTTGTTACCATTGTATACACTTATGAATGATAATATATTTAAGTCACAATCAGAATTAAATAATAATGGGGTGAAGATGTTTAGCCCTTGGCTTAGGTATCTTCAGCTCAAATCGTTTTTAACCACTCATCCAAAGAAACAAGATCTAATTAGACAAAGGTCCCCTTTTGAAGTAATTTGTTCAGGAAATCAATTAATAAAGGGTGCATTATCATTGATATATAAAATAATAACTACAGCCACAACCTTAGAGCTACCATCATATACCAAAGCGTGGTCACAAGAACTTGTAATACCACCTACAACGAAAGAATGGAATATAATTTTTCAACCTCATGCAAAAACTTCAATATCAGCTAGCATACAAGAGACGAAGTATAAACTACTGATGAGGTGGTATTTAACACCTAATAGGATTAAAGCAATATTTCCTAATTCCTCAGGACAATGTTGGAGAGAATGTAGAGGAAGAGGCACGTTGATACATATATGGTGGTCATGTCCAATAATAGTTAATTACTGGTCTTTAATAATTACTGAGAAATTATTACCGATACAACTCCCATTAGAACCTACAATAATTTTATTATACAAGCCTGTATTAAAATTATCACTTAAATATGACAGAGCATTGTACATATTTTTGAATCGTGCAAAGCAGATAATACCAAGATTATGAAAACAGAAAACAGCTCCAACAATAATAGAATGGCAATCGCAAATACAATATTCAATATAGATGGAAAAGTACATTATCAATTGATGGATCAGCTGGATCTATATTATAATATAAAAAATCTTTTACAAATAAAAACATAAGGAGTATATTTGTGGTACTATAACGAAATGAATTTAAAGAAAATATAAAATAGGTTATATGAATGATATTAATGAAACTCAAATGAGCCTAGAGAGAGAGAATATGAAGAATATTAATCAAAATTATATGTTGCTGAAGATGTTATAAATAGTAGCTTAAGTTTATATCCATAAGTGTTATTTTTAGGCTTTATACACACTTTGTATTTCTAGCTTGTACTATTGTTAAGGAAAATTATTTTGAGGATGGCGAAGGATCCCATGGAATTTGATGGGGTCTTTTTTGTTGACTATTATGGACTTTAATTTAAACATGAGGAAAGAATACTTAAGGGTCAAATGTATCAAATCTTATCCATTACATTTGGTGCAGTTTTACTATTTTTGTTAAACATTATTATGTTTAAATGTGGAATAAAGCCTAAAGAAGAAAAAAAAAAAAAAAAAAAAAAAGAAATAGGCATGTGCATTCGGCTGGATTTGCACATACCATAGCTAAATGCCATCAGCAGTCGCCTTCTTCCACATTTGGCAGCTAACGAAACTGAAGTAAACTAATTACCTTATCCCCTAGACACAGTTAGGACATTCCATGCCATCCTAACAGGACTGGGCATTAACGCCATAGGGTGGCAGAGGATGTCCTACGTTTTTAGGCATCCTACACCATCCCTACTCATTTTAGGTAATGGGAAATCTGACTGGGGGCGTGCCTAGCATCATAGGCTATCCCCCATGATCCGATCCAGGTCTTGAAATCACGTGAACGCATTGACCATTGCGTGATTTATTTTTGAAGCAAGTGTTTAAACACTTGCCCCACAGCATGTACGGGTTAATAATAAAAACAATAAAAAGGTTTTTCTGCAGCATTTGCCGCAAGCTAAACCCTAGTTTTGGCTCCCCTTTATTTTTGACCCCAATGATCCATTTTACCTGCTGGAGTGTATTAAATTGTTTACAAATAGCTGCTTTGCCTTTAGATTGGCATCTGAAATAGCTGATTTGTCCTGTGGTATCCTTTCCACTAACTAGTAGAAGACAACTGCAGTTCTCTAACTTTAAAATGAGGAATTCAGGTTATGAAAAACAAATCCTTTAAATGATATTATACCCAAACTAAAATTATTCTCACATTCTTTTTCCTAAGGTAAAAATGTGTTAGTAACTTAGGATCTCTTACCTCCTCTCATAAAGAAGATTAGACACCATGCTCATGAAGGTTTTTGGTTTAATTTGACGACCCTCTTTCAGCTCATAGAGGTTTAGTCTGAACTTAAGACGCTGAGATCTGCAAAATGAAAGGTAAACAAGTTAAATACTTTAAAATATGATTGTAATATCCAGAGGCTACAATATTTTTTTTTCTGCATTCAATTTTTTTTTTAAATTGTCTCCACCTTTTCATGCTTGCACTTATATACTGGTTTGGGCTATATATAGTCCAAAAGACTCTGAATCCAGTGCTCACCAAAAATAAATACATACATACATAAAAAGAATTGTACAGACTGCAGTTGGTAACTGTAAAAGTCCTGTAAATCACAAACAGGTCTCAGGTGTGCAACATTATAAAAACAATAGCAGGAAAGTTGCCTGCTTTATTTTAAAAGCAATTTAATGGATTCAAAGTTATTTATTATATTGTGCTGCTAAGAACTCTGCATGTCTTTGACAACCCCACAGGCTGAAAAACCCTTTCAGTTACATTTTCACAACTTTCACCATTATTTAAAGTAGGGCGATATACAAAGTTATCTATGTTTACACCTCGTCTTGCCAGACACTCAGATTCAAACACCATTTGTATCATATTTGATACATTAGGTTTTTAGACCTCAGCTGTAATCATATGATTAATGTTCTCCTGAAAAAACGGTTGCATAGTATCTGATGCATGCGTTTGCCCTCTGGTGGATTATCGATGCATTGCACGCATTAGAGTCCAAATACGTAATCAAAATTGACAGTCGACACGTTTTCAAAAAATTCCTATCCAAAATAAATAATAAAACTGTGATAATATGTAAGATGTTAAAAGGTTCCTGTTGGGGGAGGGGGGGAGAACTAATTTATTTCAAATGTTCTAAAAACACAAAAAAAAAAAACACACCCACTCTGGGATGAAAAAACCCCCATTAAAGCATAGTGTATCAAATATGATACTAACGTTCATCATATTTTTTTTTAAAATATATAATGTTTTTTTCAATTATGTCTAAAGGTGCAATAAAGAGTTCACAAAGAAAAAAATTAATTTTCTGATTATTTGATTGGTCGGGGCTTTACAGGGTTAAATTTCCTTAAAAGCACACACTGACAAAGATTTACAAAGAGTTGGCATAAAGAAAGATGCAAAAGTCAGCAACTAGGCTTTAAAAAAAAAAAAAAAAGTAAATTTGAGGGGGCGGAGCTTGCAGCCCGACATGGCGGACGCATTAGTGTGAGCTCTGTGTTGAATCAGGCTGACCTGGTATAAAAAGGAGAGCTTTGTAGAGAAATATAGCTGCCAAAGCTGGAAATGAGCCATTGCTTGCCTGTGTACTCGTGGATCAGGTATTTTGGAGGTGACTCACACCGGAACGTAGCACGCTGGAGCCAGCTGTTAACTGCACCACCACGGCCTCTGCATGTTGGATCCGGAGCTGGGAGGTAAATGAGGCGTGGAATATAACACACAACACCCAATGCACATGGCCATATGTTTAAAAGGTGACTTGCACCCCAGAAATATGTACCGCATCTAAGCTACTTTTAAGAACGGATATAGCACCTGATACGTCATTAGGGCCTAGTTTGTAGCAGGTCTGATTAAATTGCAACCGTGTGGTGAACCTCTCCTAAGCAGTCTCCACATGTCACCTGCTTGGAATGTTTGAACACCCTTCTATACACTTAAAGGGGCCACTGTGTATGCTATACGGCTGTGATAGTTGTTAAGGGGGTCAAATCCGTAGGCAGCCATACTCTCAGGACTATAATCATATAAAATTTATACAACTAACTGCTCTGACAGGCATACCTATTTACAGTGCACCACTTGTGAGCAACTAATCTTTTATCTACATTTATAGTTTGGCCCGGCTCGAGAGGGATACACCTTTTGAACCACTTTATTAAGCTGTATAAGAAATGTGAAGCTAGCACATAAGCTACAGGGGTACTCTTGTATAAAGCCTGCTAAGAGACTTATGATATACGCAGTTCCCCTCTTGGATGACTTTCACAGGCATCATGTCGGCAAGAAAAACTGCAAAGGTATTGCAGGGTCTAAGGGCCCTAGGAACCCAAGGAATCACAACGGGATGAAATACTTTTTTAAACCTCTTGAGGCTACACCTTCATTATCAGCGGACACACCAGATAATGCTAGTGACTCGGATGAGTCTGTCCACTCGTTTGCATCAACAGAACAAGCTAGACCCCTTACAAGGGCGGATCTACAATTCCCTTCCCACTAAGGAAGACTTCGCCACCTTACTAAACGCAGGTCACTCAGCTAATTAAAGACGGCTTTAAAGAGGTTAGGAAGGATATCAACGACCTGGGGGGATAGAGTGGAGTTCTTGGAGGAGGGCTCAGATCACGTTCACAATGAATTTGAATTGGTCTCGAGACAGGCGTACCAACAACATGTTACTATTGAAAACCTACAAGTCCATGTCGAGGACCTCGATAATAGGGGACGGAGGCAGAACCTTAGGCTCAGGGGTGTCCGAGACTATCCAAGCACAACATTTGGTTGATTATCCTTAAAGACTGTTTCGTTTCCTTACAGATATGGCAGAAGAAAATCTTATACCTCTAGACCAAGCCCATAGGGCACTTCGTCCTCCACCGAGAAACTCTGACCCTCCAATGTACATAGTTTTGTAATTCCAACTGTACAAAGACAAAGACCTAATTTTCAATGCTGCAAGGAAGAAACAGCATATTGTATTTGAAGACGCCCAGCTTCAGATCTTTGCAGATGTCAGCCCTCTCACGCTAGCAAAGCTGCAAGAGGTTAGATTTCTAACCCAACATCTACAAACCCTGAAAATACCTTACCGGTGGGGTTTTCCCTTTTGCCCGAGTGATCAGGGGATCACAAACGACGACCTACAGATCACTGGAGGACTTGGAGCCGTTTTGCAAGCAATTAAACATCGCTTTACCTACTCCTCCTAAACTGACTGACTCAGGCCAAGACCAGAATGACCAACATGGGCCTGGTCCAAAGTCTCAGAGGCCGGAGTGGACCAGGGTCAATAGGAAAAGATCAAGGGCACCCGCAGACTCTTCAGGACAACCATCTTCCATGAAGCCACCTCCCTGAGCTCTCGCTAAGTATTTGTGTTGGTGCAGATGTTATGTTTTTGTTTCCCACTAGTGCTCTCTAGGTCGACTTACACCTGGTTAATCCAATATTGACTGGACAGAAGTGGGATGCCACTCTTATGATTAGTGCCGATTTCAGGCCTCAAGTTGATCAAGAGGACATGCCAAAGCAAAGTCTTATGTGCGTGTTTTTTTTCTAGTGAATAGCTCCCCCCGCTCTAACGAAAAGTTTGACTCATTACTGTTGGTTTATAAGGATAGTCATTATAATGTTCAAATACGAAGTTTGTATGATATATTGTGTACAGGCTTAGCCTGTATTCTTCCTTTATTTTGCAAGGTGCTAGGTTAATATCACACGGTGGATTAACTGCCACCCAATTGGCTCTCAGCCATGCTCTCTAGTATGTACGAATGTTATAAATAACATTTTATAGGTCAGCCCTGACCCTCAGTTCTTATTTAAGGAGTTATTTTCTTTTTTGTAACTCCCCTGTTAGGTAGCTAGCTAGTATTGTTATAGATTATGATATTTACTGTTCATTATTTCACATTTTGTGTTTTAATTTTTTGTACCCCATTCCTTCCCTTTTCTCCCTTCAATCCCAGTGCTCTTCACTTGTCTCCTATTGCTTCGGGTCATCAACTTAAACTGTAAGTACCTTGGCACACACTATGCTAGAAGATATTGCATTCGGGGGGCGCTCACATTATACATAGAAAGTAATCAGCTAGATATAAATGGCGTAAGTACCTCCCATGGCTCTGCTTAATGTGACAATAGTCTCTCAAAATGTAAAGGGCCTTAACTCGCCCACTAAAATATCCATTGCTCTGAATTGGTTCCGCAGATGGGGGGCAACAGTTTTCATGCAGTAAAAACATTTTTGCAGGGAGGCCGCACCCGCTTGCTCCTCTGGCACTTACTCCCTGGGGTACTTTTCGCATAATACCCATAAGAGAAACGGGGTTGTATTCTTTTCAATAGGAGGGTACCGTTTCGATTACTGGCTAAACATCAGGATGAGGAGGGTTGATTCCTTATTCTTACAGGCCTCCTTTATAACCAACACATTACTCTTGCCAATATATATGCTCCAAATAGATGCCAGTCTTGATTCTTTAGGAAAACACTAGACACACTCACAACAATGTCTAGGGGGGGGGGGAGTAGTTATCTGTGCAGGGGACTTCAACATAGCACTTTCACCCCTTATGGACTGCTCTCTTGGGCGTAGTGTGATTCACATGTCGGCTCTGCAAGCCATCAACTTAAAAATAAAAAAAAAACAATCTTTGGTTGATGTGTGGCGAATGCAACACTCTCGCGCAAGGGAGTACTACTTTTATTCCCGTCCGAATAGGACATTCTCTAGGATTGACTACATTCTCTTAGATCAGCTTAGCTTACAACTGGGAAAACTCCACTATGATCTCGCCAACCCCCTGGTCAGACCATTCTATGATCGTATTAGATATAACCTGGCCCACGGCCCTTCTCTCACAGTATTGTTGAAGATTGGATGAGACATTATTTAGAGACCCTGACTTACAGGCTAAAATATCTCGGGAGCTAACTGAATATTTTGCAATCAACGCTCCCCCCGAGTGTGGTGTTGGACGCCCATAAGGTGGTGTTTAGGGGTTCCTTCCTTAAGCAAAAAGCACTATTTCTCAGACATAAAAGGCGAGATTATACTGAACTGAACCAAAAGTTAAGCGAATTATAAAGGGCACATTTCCAGAATCCCCTTGACTCTACTATACACCAGGACCTGACTGATGCTAGATCTAGCTTCAAATCATTCCTCCAGAAGGAAGCACACAGACAGGCTTTCCTGTTGAAAAAGAAAACAAACAAAAAACAACTTACTTTTCAGAAGGGAATAGGGCAGGTAGATTGCTGGTGAGCGCCCTTAAACAGAGAACCCTTAATACCTTTATTCATAAAATTCACTCTAAGGACCAGATAGAAGTACAGGATAGTAAGACAATTGCCTCTGTGTTCCATCATTATTACAGTAACCAATATAACCTGCCACCAATCGACTCACCTGAAAAAAAATCACCGAAATGGATCATTACATCAAGGAAGCAGACTTGCCAATTCTTACAGGGGAAGAAGCTTACCTCTTGGAAGACCCTATGTCCTCATTAGAAATTATGCAAGCCATAGATTCCCTACCATCACAAAAGAGTCCAGGGCCCGACGGCTTCTCTAATATATACTACAAGACTTTTAAGCATATACTCACTCCACACCTTCACAAACTCTATAACTCAATTGATGAGAACGGGGCCTTTTCGCAAGACATGTTATCTGCACATATTACTGTAATACATAAATTAGGCAAATCACCCTTAGAACCCGGCAATTATCGGCCCATTTCCCTAATTAATACGGATGTGAAGATTTTTGCCAAAATAATCACTAACAGAATTAGCAAGTATTTACCCCAGTTGGTCCACGTAGACCAAGCAGGCTTTGTTCCGCGTCGGGAGGCCAGAGACAACACAATCAGAACTTTACACTTGATTGATCATGTCACCACTGTTAAATTGGAGACGGTCCTGATCTCAACCGACGCGGAGAAACCCTTTGATAGGCTTAATTGGGTCTACCCATTATCCACGCTAAAAGGATTTGAAGATGATTAATAGAATTCTTAGCTTATATCATAATCCTAGCACCAAGATAAAAGTAAATGGCATACTGTCAGTCTCTCTTCCAATACACAATGGTAGCCGCCAGGGGTGTCCCCTCTCTCCACGATGGCGATAGAGCCTCTGGCGGCTCATATCTGGCTTAATGATATTAAGGGACTACCTATAGGTCCTAATGATTATAATGTGAGTTTATATGCTAACAACGTGCTATTGACTATTACAGACCCTGAAAGATCTCTCCTGGCTGTTATGAATGAATTTAAGCACTTGGGAGAACTATTAATAACCAAAAATATAATGTCTTGAATATTAACATGAACCCCCGCACGTTCCATGAACTAGCTCGAATTTGCCCATACCAGCTAATTGAAGACCAAATCAAATACTTAGGGGTAAACATAACTCCACAAATCTCTTCGCTCTTCAGGGCCAAATTTACCCCACTTGTCCAAAACTTTTTGAAAGACTGCCAAATATGGCAACATAAACCCTTCTCTTGGAGGGGTAGGAATCAAGTGGTCAAGATGACAGTCCTACCTCGCATTTCATATTTTTTGCAAACTGTTCCTATTCGGCTTCCCCCTAGTTTTTTTGCGCAAATTCAATCTACCTTGAGTGGATTTATTGGGGGGGGGGGGGGGGAACCAAGGGTAGCACGGCAAGCTATTTTCAGATCTAGGCGACGGGGGGGTCCACATATTCTTCGCTACTATCAAGCAATTGTGCTACAAAGAATTATACAGTGGCACACTGAACAGCAACACAAAGCCTGGGTTCCGCTAGATACCCATATTTTGAAAATACCCCAAGTCTGGCCCCTATGTTGGTTGCCAAATAAATTCAGGCCTCTTATAACTAAAACTTCCCCCCTCTATGGACATATCTTCTTTATGGGATAACATAATTAAAACGATTGTGGGCATATCGTCTATTCATTCCCCTATGTCCCCAATCTTCCAAAATATAGAACTTCCATCTAGCATACACCTTACGTCAGGCAAAACAATTTTTAATCAATTTTGTGTCACAAGGGAAGTTTAAAGGGACAGTCAAGTCCAAAAAAAACTTTCATGATTTAAATAGGGAATGTAATTTTAAACAACTTTCCAATTTACTTTTATCACCAATTTTGCTTTGTTCTCTTGGTATTCTTAGTTGAAAGAAAGTGTATTTCTATAACAGTGTTGGTTATGCAAAACTGGGGAATGGGTAATAAAGGGATTATCTTTCTTTTTAAACAACAAAAATTCTGGTGTTGACTGTCCCTTTAAGCCTAGGCAATACTTAATAGATATATTAGAGGGCACGTTTTTAAATAGCTAAAGTACTCACAACTACAACATTTGCTATGCACATCTCCACACAAACCTATGCTACTACGACCACTTACTCCCTTTGAGAGGATGTGTAGGGCCGACACTTCTGGGAAAGGAACTCTGACCACATCGAGGCGTATTCTAGATGATTGTATACACAAACCATTACCAAGCTTTACTCAGTCCTGGCAAGATGAGTTAAACGTAGAACTTACCCTAGACGAGTGGCATAAATTTTTCGATTTTACCAGTAGATCTTCTACATCTACCCAAATTCTTGAACTGAATTACAAGGTCCTATCAAGGTGGTACCTAACCCCCCGGTCAGGCTACAAGTGGGGCTGTGGGGACAACGGTACTCTGTCACATATATGGTGGTCGTACCCCCGTCTGCGCCCATTTTGGGATCTAATTAATAAAGCTATCCAACCATTAGTGGACTCTGGGTTTGTGATATACCTTTAAGGTATATCCCGCCTACCTTTCCTTCACCCTATATCAGGCACACCTGAACCATCATTCCTTGCCTGAAAATTGTTTTCTCTTTGCAGCTTATCTGATCGCATCCTACTGCTGTGATTCTACTTTTGATAATATCTAACTTGCCTCAATTTCTTTCTCTCTGAACAGGAGTAGTAAGCTAGGATATTTTGTTGTACACTTTACTTTCAAAGTTATTTTCTCATTCTACCGGAATTCTAATTTTTCTTCAATCCGAATCAAGGAGCACCGGATCTACTTGCAGCGTTCCGGAAGCCGCACTCACACTAACGCTGTATACCGGGCACAGAGGTAAAACCGCTCTCTTCAAACTTAAGGTAATATTTAATCCATTTACAAAGGATCTGTTCTTACCTTGTCACTCTCTGGAAAACATCCGCATTACCTTGCTGAATCTACCGGTTACTACCATAGTCTGTCTGTGCTGTATATATTTTATGTATGAGTGTGTGAGTGCGTGAAGTCATTTCTGAGAATTGCTACAACAAGAATCAACTACTGATGCTTTCACAAAGTGTATCAAAATACACATTACCTCTATCATTATTCTGAACTGTTTGCTTTATGTTCCTTACTTATATTGCAACAATTGTTTCTACTCAAATATTCCTTGCTTCTGTTTGGCATCTACGAAGTTTTCTATCAGTAAAAGTCTCACCAATGATCTAACAGGTAGTTTAAATCATACTGCCTGTTTTATTCATTAAAAGAGAAACAAACCCTTAATTTAAGAACACTGCATAAGTTCCTGCATAAAACAGGACATCACATAATTTTCAGGCCACAGTGTTCTAAGGGTTTGTTACTGGTAAACAAAACTTTATTATCATGGATGCAAATGAAATTAAAACTGAGTTCTCTAACATACAAAGAAAATTAGATTATCTTGCACAAGGTTTAACAGAAGTACAAGCAGATAATACCGCATTAAAAGCTATTGTTAAGGAATATATGACTCATAAAAGTACTGATGTACCGGAACCCCATATTCAATACCCTCAACCTTTCACTGGTAAAAGACATGAATTCAGGGATTTCAAGACTGCTTGTAAACTTCTTTTTACCATGAGACCCCGCACATATTATTCAGACCGCATCAGGGTTTGCACCACTATTTCATTTCTACAGGGAGAGCCTAGAACCTGGGCTAACAGGTTTTATGAAAATAATGACCCAATTTTGGATTCACTACAGGATTTCTTCCAAGCTATGTCTAATTTATATGAAGACACAGATACACAAATCACTGCAGAATCTAAACTACGCGCACTCAAACAGGGTAAGCGCACGGTGGAGGAGTACACAACTGAATTTCAAATGTGGGCAACAGACTCACTATGGAACCAAGTTAGCCTTAAGAATCAGTTTAGGCTGGGCCTATCTGAAAACCTTAAGGATGAACTGTCTCGCCAGGAAATGCCTGATACTCTTCCAGCACTTATAAAATTAAGTACATCCATAGATAGAAGACTCAGGGAACGGCGAGCAGAGAGATTCACTTCAGACACAATACCCAGGCGCCAGGTTACCTATCCTACAACATCTGAGAAACATCAAGGTAGTATAACCCCTATGGAGATAGGCACTATCAAGGGGCCACTAAGTAATGAGGAAAAAATGAGAAGAAGATTAGAAAACTTATGTTTATACTGTGGACAAAAGGAACATAACGTCTCAAGCTGTCCTTCATTACAAAGACAAAAGAAGGGTAAGAAAACAGGTTATCAAAACATATATCATATCTCAGATACAATGCAATTGACTTTACCTCTCTCTTTGCAGTGGGATCAGGAAAATATACACTCCAAGGCATTGATTGACTCAGGTGCATCTGGGAACTACATTGATTCTGTATATATTGTAAATAATAAAATTCCTCTGGTTTGCAAGCAGAACCCTGTGTTTGTTAAATCAATTGATGGTACTTTAATAAATAAGGGACCCATTACACACCAAACAATACCTTTGCTTACAATGATAAACAATGGGCACACAGAATATATTACATTTGATGTGATCCCCATATCACTACATACTATTATTTTAGGATATAGTTGGCTGCAAAAACATAATCCCAAATAGATTGGGAACATTCAAAACTTACACTAGACTCAACATATTGCCTAAACACCTGTTACCCTCATAGTATTTTATCATCATCTGAGACAGGGATACCAGGGATATATCAGGATTTGGCAGAGGTCTTCAATTTGAAAGAAGCAGAGAATTTACCACCCCACAGAAGCTTCGATTGCCCTATAGATATAATTCCAGGGTCACCAATACCACATGGGAAGATCTATCCTTTATCACAAGATGAGTTAGTGTATTTAAGGTCCTATTTGGATGACAACCTGAGAAAGGGATTCATATCTCACTCCACATCCCCTGCTGCAGCAGGCATGTTTTTGGTAAAAAACAAAGATGGCACTCTAAGGCCTATAATTGATTACAGGGCTTTAAACTCCATAACCATAAAAAACAGGTATCCATTACCACTAATACCAGAGATAATAGAACGGTTAAAAGGAGCACAAATATTTACTAAATTAGATTTAAAAGGGGCATATAACCTTATCAGAATGAAGAAAGGTGACGAATGGCAGACCGCTTTTCGGACTCGATATGGGTTATACCAATACAACGTAATGCCTTTTGGATTGAGCAATGCTCCAGCCACTTTCCAACACTTTATTAATGAAATCTTCTGAGATCTAATGGATATTTGTGTTATAGTGTATTTAGATGACATTCTAATTTATTCCAAGACAGAACAGGAACACGAAAGACATGTACGTTGGGTCTTAATGCGATTGAAGGAACACAAGTTATATGCCAAACATGAAAAGTGTTTATTTTATGTGAACAAAATCAAATTCCTGGGATACATAATAACTCCTAACAGGATCCAAATGGATCCAGATAAAGTTTCATCTGTACTAGAATGGCCTACACCAAAATCAGTTCGCGCACTACAACGTTTTATTGGCTTTGCCAATTACTATCGGAAGTTTATAAAAAACTTTTCTGATATAGTAAAGCCCTTAACTCAGTTGACTAGTAAGAAACAAAGATATAAATGGACCGAACAGGCCCAATTAGCTTTTGACTACTTAAAGGGGCAATTTTCTAAAGCCCCCATTTTACACATGCCCGATCCTGAGCTGCAATATGTGTTAGAGGTAGATGCCTCAAGTTCAGGTATAGGAGCAGTTCTATCTCAACAAGTAGACAACAAATCAGAATTATTTCCTGTAGCTTATTATTCAAGAAGATTCACACCTGCAGAAAATAATTATAGTATAGGAGATAAAGAACTCCTTGCTATCAAAGTAACCCTCGAACAATGGAGGCACTTACTGGAAGGTACACAAAAACCATTTAAAATCTTCACAGATCATAAGAATCTGGAATATTTGAAGAAAAGTAAAACTCTAACTTCCAGACAAGTAAGATGGTCTTTATTCTTAGATAGGTTCAATTTCTTGATCACTTACCGACCAGGAAGTCTGAATACCAAGGCTGATGCATTATCCAGAGTACAGGAAATGACACCTCAAGAGACCATGACTCCAATAGTACCAATCGAAAAATTTATTGGAGCCCTAACACCTCTAGAGGAAGAGATTAAAAGGGCACAAGAAGAAGAAACCAATACACCTAAATCCTGTCACAAAAACTTAAATACTGGTTTAATAAACCATAAAAATCAATTGTATATACCCAGTTCATTAAGAAAACAAATATTGAAACACACTCATGACGAACCTTTATCCGGTCATACCGGAATACAAAAAACCATTGAAAAAACAAGAAGACACTTTTGGTGGCCCCAAATGAATCAAACCATTCAAGATTATGTCAATTCCTGTGACATTTGTGCTAGAAATAAAATAGATCATAAAGGGCCCATCGGATTGTTGACCCCATTGCCAGTTCCGGATAAACCCTGGTCCATGATCTCGATGGACTTTATTGTAGAGCTACCAAAATCAAGGAACTTTAACACTATATTAGTTGTCATAGATCATCTAACAAAGTTGGGACATTTTATACCCCTAAAAAGGTTACCTTCAGCTTTTACTACAGCTAATGTTTTTCTTAACCACATAGTGAAACTTCATGGACTACCCACTGATATTCTAACAGATAGAGGTACACAATTCACCTCATCTTTTTGGAGATCATTATGCAAATTATTAAAAATTACACCAAGATACTCAACAGCTTTCCATCCCCAAACCAATGGGATGACTGAGAAATTAAACCAAACATTAGAACAATATCTTCGTTGTTACATTTCTCATTTGCAAGATGATTGGATAGATTATTTATCAATGGCGGAATTCTCTTACAACAATTCAGTATCATCCTCAACAAAAATGACACCTTTCTATGTAACTTATGGCTATCATCCGACAACTTTGACACTATCTAAAACTGACGTAAACTCACCAGCTGCTAAAGACTATTCTTTACAACTAGAAGCAAGACTAGCCCTAGTCAAAAAACATTTATCTGACGCAAAGAATTACCAGAAAGCTTATTATGATAAACGTCACAGACCCAGTCCAGTCTATAAAGTGGGTGACAAAGTGTTACTATCTGTAAAGAATCTAAAACTTCATGTACCCTCTAAGAAATTGGCAAACCAATACATTGGACCTTTTGTAATCAATAAAATTTTGAACCCTATGACAGTATGTTTAACTCTTCCTGCAGCTTATAGGATTCATCCCACTATACATGTATCTCTGATTAAACCTTATACTTCTACTGTACAATCCAGTCTTCAGACTCCAACTGCGTTACAAATAGATGACCATGATGAATTTGAGGTGGAACATATTCTAGATTCTAGGATCAAGAATCATCACTTAGAGTACTTGTTGAAATGGAAAGGTTTTGGTCCTGAGGACAATTCTTGGCATCGTAGCACTGACATTTCTGCTCCCCGTCTAATTAGATCTTTTCATCGCAGGTATCCTTTGAAGCCATCCCTCTCGTCAATTGGGGGACCCCTTAGCGGGGGGAGTGTGTGATATACCTTTAAGGTATATCCCGCCTACCTTTCCTTCACCCTATATCAGGCACACCTGAACCATCATTCCTTGCCTGAAAATTGTTTTCTCTTTGCAGCTTATCTGATCGCATCCTACTGCTGTGATTCTACTTTTGATAATATCTAACTTGCCTCAATTTCTTTCTCTCTGAACAGGAGTAGTAAGCTAGGATATTTTGTTGTACACTTTACTTTCAAAGTTATTTTCTCATTCTACCGGAATTCTAATTTTTCTTCAATCCGAATCAAGGAGCACCGGATCTACTTGCAGCGTTCCGGAAGCCGCACTCACACTAACGCTGTATACCGGTCACAGAGGTAAAACCGCTCTATTCAAACTTAAGGTAATATTTAATCCATTTACAAAGGATCTGTTCTTACCTTGTCACTCTCTGGAAAACATCCGCATTACCTTGCTGAATCTACCGGTTACTACCATAGTCTGTCTGTGCTGTATATATTTTATGTATGAGTGAATTGCTACAACAAGAATCAACTACTGATGCTTTCACAAAGTGTATCAAAATACACATTACCTCTATCATTATTCTGAACTGTTTGCTTTATGTTCCTTACTTATATTGCAACAATTGTTTCTACTCAAATATTCCTTGCTTCTGTTTGGCATCTACGAAGTTTTCTATCAGTAAAAGTCTCACCAATGATCTAACAGGTAGTTTAAATCATACTGCCTGTTTTATTCATTAAAAGAGCAACAAACCCTTAATTTAAGAACACTGCATAAGTTCCTGCATAAAACAGGACATCACAGGGTTTCATTTATGCTGTATGGACTATACTTTTTAATGACACCTCTAAAATTAAGTGTAGTTTACGACGATCCCTGATACTAAAGTCCCTAATAGCAAGAAATTGGAAAAACACTATAGTACCATCCCTCATGGAGTGGAAAGAGAACACAGGAATTGTTACATCTAAAAGAATACTCTTATTTTAAGCGGAATAAGCAGGGAGTATTCCTAAATATTAAATTCTACTGGGACTCACTACAATCACACTGGCAACAGAGTAGTTAAGCTATGGGGTCCTTATCACAAAGTATAGCCGAGCAATGAGACCTTCCCCCCTTCTTCACTCCCTTCCTTTGTCCCCGCTGTCTATCGTTTAGACTCATTCATCTAAGTCAAGACAAGGTTTGGTTGCCGTTACTTTAACGACCAACAGGCTACAATTAAGACATGTGTGCCATTTTTTTTTTAAAGAGCATACCTAGGTAGGATCAAAAGCAGCAATGCACTGCTGCAATCTAGCTGGTGATTGGAGGCTGCACATATTTTCTTAGGCTTTCCAGGTGTGTCAGCTAGTTTCCAACAAAGCATTCTTCTTCCACAGCCTTCTCTTCAACAAAGGATACCAAAAGAACAAAGCAAAGTTAATAGAAGTAAATTGAAAAGTTGTTTAAAATGTGCACACACTGAATTGTGAAAGTTTCATTTTAACTATCTATTTTAAGCTTCAGGAGCCCAATTGCCTTCCTTGCTTGATAAAGTGAGATGAAACCGCAAATATTCAACTGGAAGTCATACTTTTTTGCAGACATACAACCTTTAAAACGTCTGTGTGAAATCAGCCATAATCTGTTAGTGGGACAATAAATACAGATGTGTAGATATTTAACCCCACTAATAGTGTAAAGATGTTTCTCATTCACTAGTTTACATACATATTAGCTCTACCAGGAATGAACAACAGTTCAGTAGCTTGTCTATGGCGAGTTACACCTGGGAGAAGCCTTATTTAGTCCATTGTGCTTTTCATAGAGGAGAACTTTCCTGAAGTATATCAGTCTGATCCTGTATAACATGGTCAGTCCAGCCCCAAAATACCAGTTAAATCCCCTCTGAACAAGGAACATGGAAACCCCAGACAATTGTTTCAGCCTTCTTTGGGCCTCGTCAGTGAGGTGCAGCCATATCCCTCAAAGCACATTAGGCAGGAAGTCCAAGTCTAGTTTCCCCATCACCCTTTGGAAGTCTTCCCCAAGGTTATTATTCAAATACAGTCACTAAAATATTAGGACAAAAGAAGGAAAGACAAATCTTGAGAGACATGAAACGCAAAGACTACCGGCTTTAGCCAGGGAACCACCTTATCACCATGAAAGACCAAGGGAGATAGGATGTACTTGCAGGATAAGCTACAGTGGAAACACCAAAAGGTGTTGTCACTTTGTTCTGCACTGAAGAAACATCAACAAATATTTTCAAAGATATAAAAATTAAAAAATAAAAATAGTATAAACAAACAGGAAGTAACCTCCAACATAGTAAACTGTGAGAGTGGTGCTGCTTTAAGAACAAAGACAAGCAGGATTAGGGTAAAGAGCTGTTTCCAGTGGCATTACATTTCACTACATTTTATTATATTACTTTTATAGTCAATAGCCAAAAGAACAGAAGAAAAAAAAACTAGTTGTGCTACGTGTGAGATTCTAGAGAGATGCTTCCCCATAAAGGTTCAAGAGAGGATATCAATATAATGCCCATGACAGGGAAAAACCACATGTAGGCCCTAAAGATTTGCAATTAGGTCATATAGAAGCCACTACTTTGAAAAAGAAAACAAAAGTGACATACACTAAAACAATCTATATTCATGCAGGAAAGGTATTGTAAACACAACAAGAGGCTGAACAATAGACAAGGATGTCAAATTATTAAAATAGAACCACTGATCAGTTAAGCTGCCAGATGGAAATGTGGACATGTAATCAGTAGGTCTGGATGTAACGGCTGAGTTTTGGGGTGGTCTACAGTAAGTCTAACCAGATCCAAGATGACTTGGCTACTAGTGTACCAGCTCTGTCTTTTTGCGTTTTCTATAGAACTCAATAAGAAACAAAAGAAATACATAAGCTAGAAATAAATAAAATAAGGAGTCTACTACATACACTCCAATGGAAGAAGCTGACTGACGAACACCTCCACTTTACAAATGCAATTCCTCGCTGTCGTATTATGAAAGACTTGTTTCTGCTCACTGTTTTTTTTGTATAAATAGAATTTGAAGTTATATACTGCTGTGTTCTTTAAAGTGAATGTAAAGTTTAATGAGAAAGTGCCCGGGTTTTAAAAAAAAAAAATACTATTAAAAACAGTGGCACTTTTTCATTAAACTTTACAGCGTTTTTTTTAAATTACCTTTTTCCTTAGCAATGAGAAAACCAGCTTTCTCCATTTATGGCGTGGCCTTACGAGATGGACGCTCTGGGGTGCACGCCATGATTGGAGGAAGCCGGTTTCGTCATTGCTAAGGTAAGTACAGGGTATCGCCGGTCTGGGATTCCTAAGGAAAAAGGTAAGTATTTAAAAAATAAAAAACACTGCAATGTAAAGTTTAATGAATGAAAGTGCCCCTGTTTTTAATAGTATTTTTAAAAACCGGGCACTTTCTCATTAAACTTTACATTCACTTTAAGATCTTATAAATGTAGAATCATGCCAACTTCTCTAAGTTTTTATGCGCAAGAACGTTTTGTCCACAGATCAGAGACCTTAGGTTAATTCTGTAGAACGGTCCCCTATTCCAGGATGCTGGTATATGCAGTCAAGCATAACCACTGGGTTCTGTCAGAAACATCCACAAGGAACATTTACTCATAGTTTCATCCTCTGACGCCAAACATTTAGAATGTAAGCTACAGCTGGATGATTTCTCCAGAATTGCACCAATGGGATATTTGAGGACAAGTTTTCTATGAGACCCATCCAAATACAGAGTGGGCTTTGCAGCCAGTATTTCCTACTTATTGTATTACCGAAAGAACTGTTCTGGCAATATTGCGTATGACTATACCATTAGTAATAAGCTTAATTAATTGTGCTGTATATTTAGCTACAAAGAAAAAAAAAGACAAGCCATATGTTATTTGCTGCATCCAGGAGAGGTGTGGCCATACACCTGCTAGGAATCTTTCTCTAGGACTCTTAAAAGGTGTTTTATTTAAAAAAAATATTGTCCTTACAAATATAGATTGTTTCCACTGCCCATTGAAAGTGGCAATTCAACTTCTAATTTCGTACAACCGACATGCAAGTTGGAGCCTGAGCATGTCAGCGTTTTTCTAGCTCCTCTCAGCTTCAGCAAAGAAGAGCAAGCTGCAAAACGTCTATCAAAGGCCGACCCGGCCCCTCTGTGCACGTGCGCGAGGGAGACAATCGGGAATGGTTGCTATGGCCACATTTGAAGCTTCCTCAGAGCTGATAACACTCTGCAAAAAAGGAGCTTCACATAGTCAACTAATGTATTCTTTTGTTTTTGCGCTTGCCAGTGGCTTTTATTTATTAACTGAAAGCCCACAATCGCTGCTATACTTTCCTTTTGACTCCATTCTCCTTGGCTGACTTCACTTCAGATTAAATCCCTTTGCTGCAAAACACAAAACTCTATAGCTAAAATGCAGCTGTGTATATTTATAACAAAGTGTGCAATCATTTTAATTTTAATATTGTTAACAATAAGCATACGGCTCTTGAAGATTGACAAAACTGACATGCTAACAGAGATGGTATAAACGTTACTAAGAGCGACTATTTCCCCTGCTTAGCGTGTCAGTCGACGTTCACCAAGTTCCACTGTCATCTCGCTATTACGTGCATGTTCTCATGTCTGATCAGCAAGCAAATGCTGATGGGACCTGCAAATGAAGAAATAATTTTGGGGGCGTGTTTGAACAGCTCGTCGTGGGACTATTTTTCCAACTTTTAGGTTGATTTTACAATATAAAACAATACTCCCTTTAAATAAAAACATACTAATGTATTCTAAATAACAAAATATTTAAACATATGTAAATTTGGATAGTTTATTATGGACCTTTAAGCTTTAGCAATAAAGGGAGGAAAGATAAATCTACCAGGGTTTTCAAGCGGTTTATTACAAATTGCTACAATACTGTGCAGTCTTTTCAAACCTTAATATGTTTTAACATTAATTTTGTGTGTAAATATTTTGCAATTCAGTACTTAACTGCCGATATATAGACTTTAAAGGGACACAACACCTGCTTAAGATTTTCTGAAATAACTGTTTGAGTAATCAAAATAAACTAATACACTGTTCTCAATGCTGTATGTTCATCTTACTACAAACTCTTCATGAAAAACAAAAATTTATGGTTACCTGATAAATTTCTTTCTTTTGCGATGTACTGAGTCCATGGTTTCATCCTTACTTGTGGGATATTATCCTTCCTAACAAGAAGTGGCAAAGAGAGCACCCACAGCAGAGCTGTCTATATAGCTCCCCCCTTAACTCCCCCCCCCCCCAGTCATTCGACCGAAGGCCAAGGAAGAAAAAAGGAGAAACTATAAGGTGCAGAGGTGACTGAAGTTTTCAATAAAAAATACTCTCCGTCTTGAATAGACAGGGCGGGCCGTGGACTCGGTACATCGCAAAAGAAAGAAATTTATCAGGTAAGCATAATTTTTTTTTCTTTTGCAAGATGTACCGAGTCCACGGTTTCATCCTTACTTGTGGGATACCAATACCAAAGCTTTAGGACACGGATGAAGGGAGGGAAAAGACAGGAAACTAAACGGAAGGCACCACTGCTTGAAGAACTTTTCTCCCAAAAATAGCCTCCGAAGAAGCAAAAGGTATCAAATTTGTAAAATTTGGAAAAAGTATGAAGCGAAGACCAAGTCGCAGCCTTACAAATCTGTTCAACAGAAGCATCATTTTTAAAAGCCCATGTGGAAGCCACCGCTCTAGTGGAGTAAGCTGAAATTCTTTCAGGAGGCTGCTGTCCAGCAGTCTCATAAGCCAAACGGATGATGCTTTTCAGCCAAAAGGAAAGAGAGGTAGCCGTATCCTTTTGACCTCTACGCTTTCCAGAATAGACAACAAACAAAGAAGATGTTTGACAAAAATCTTTGGTTGCCTGCAAATAAAACTTCAAAGTACAAACCACGTCCAGGTTGTGCAACAGACGTTCCTTCTTAGAAGGAGGATTAGGACACAGAGAAGGAACAACAATTTCCTGATTGATATTCCTGTTAGTAACAACCTTAGGGAGGAACCCAGGTTTGGTACGCAAAACCACCTTATCAGCATGGAAAACAAGATAAGGCGAGTCACATTGTAACGCAGATAGTTCAGAAACTCTTCAAGCTGAAGAGATAGCGACTAGAAACAGAACATTCCAAGACAAAAGCTTAATATCTATGGAATGCATGGGTTCAAACGAAACCCCCTGAAGAACTTTAAGAACTAAATTTAGACTCCATGGCGGAGCAACAGGTTTAAACACAGGCTTGATTCTAACTAAAGCCTGAACGTCTTGGGACATCTGCCAGACGCTTGTGCAATAGAATAGACAAAGCAGATATCTGTCCTTTTAAGGAACTAGCTGACAAACCTTTTTCTAATCCCTCTTGGAAAAAGGACAAAATCCTAGGAATCCTGATCTTACTCCATGAGTAACCTTTGGATTTGCACCAAAAAAGAAATTTACGCCATATCTTATGATAGATTTTCCTGGTAACAGGCTTTCGAGCCTGAATCAAGGTATCTATGACCGACTCAGAGAAACCCCGCTTAGATAAAATCAAGCGTTCAATCTCCAAGCAGTCAGTTGCAGAGAAATTAGATTTGGATGCTTGAACGGACCTTGAATCAAAAGGTCCTGCCTCAGTGGCAGAGACCATGGTGGCAAAGATGACATGTCCACCAGGTCTGCATACCAAGTCCTGCGTGGCCACGCAGGCGCTATCAAAATCACTGAAGCTCTCTCTTGTTTGATTCTGGCAATCAGACGCGGAAGGAGAGGGAATGGTGGAAACACATAAGCCAGGTTAAACGACCAGGGTACTGCTAGAGCATCTATCAGTACTGCCTGAGGATCCCTTGACCTGGACCCGTAACGAGGAAGTTTGGCGTTCTGACGAGACGCCATCAGATACAATTCTGGTGTGCCCCATAACTGAACCAGTTGAGCAAACACCTCCGGATGAAGTTCCCACTCCCCCGGATGAAAAGTCTGACGACTTAGAAAATCCGCCTCCCAGTTCTCTACCCCTGGGATATAGATTGCTGACAGATGGCAAGAGTGAACCTCTGCCCATCGGATTATCCTGGAAACTTCTATCATCGCTAAGGAACTCCTTGTTCCCCCTGATGATTGATATAAGCCACAGTCGTGATGTTGTCCGACTGAAATCTGATGAATTTGGCCGAAGCCAGCTGAGGCCACGCCTGAAGAGCATTGAATATCGCTCTTAATTCCAGAATATTTATCGGTAGGAGGGCCTCCTCTTGAGTCCACAAACCCTGTGCTTTCAGGGAAAGCCAGACTGCACCCCAGCCCAGTAGGCTGGCGTCCGTCGTCTCTATAACCCACGCTGGCCTGCGGAAACACATTCCCTGGGACAGGTGATCCTGTGAGAACCACCAAAGAAGAGACTCTCTGGTCTCCTGATCCAGATTTATCTGAGGAGATAAATCTGCATAATCCCCATTCCACTGTCTGAGCATGCATAGTTGCAGTGGTCTGAGATGTAAGCGGGTAAACGGAACTATGTCCATTGCCGCTACCATTAGTCAGATTACCTCCATACACTGAGCCACTACCGGCCGAGGAATGGAATGAAGAGCTCGGCAGGTGGCTAGAATCTTTGATTTCCTGACCTCAGTCAGAAATATTTTCATGTCCACCGAGTCTATCAGAGTCCCTAGGAATGAAACTCTTGTGAGAGGGGAAAGGGAACTCTTTTTTTACGTTCACCTTCCACCCATGAGATCTTAGAAAGGCCAACACGAAGTCTGTGTGAGACTTGGCTAGTTGGAAAGTCGACGCTTGGATTAGAATGTCGTCAAGATAAGGCGCCACTGCTATGCCCCGCGGCCTTAGGACCGCCAGAAGGGACCCTAGCACCTTTGTGAAAATTCTGGGAGCCGTGGCCAACCCGAAGGGAAGAGCCACAAACTTCTAATGTTTGTCCAGAAAGGCAAACCTGAGGAATTGGTGATGAACTTTGTGGATAGGAATGTGTAGATACGCATCCTTTAGATCCATGGTAGTCATATATTGACCCTCCTGGATCATTGGTAAAATAGTCCGAATGGTCTCCATCTTGAAGGATGGGACTCTGAGGAATTGGTTTAGGATCTTGAGATCTAGGACTGGTCTGAAGGTTCCCTCTTATTTGGGAACCACAAACAGATTGGAGTAGAACCCCTGCCCCTGTTCTGTTTTTGGAACTGGGCAGATCACTCCCATGGAAAATAGATCTTCTACACAGTGTAAGAACGCCTCTCTATTTGTCTGGTTTACAGACAATTGAGAAAGATGGAATCTCCCCCTTGGAGGAGAATCTTTGAAATCTAGAAGATAACCCTGGGTTACGATTTCTACAGCCCAGGAGTCCTGAACGTCCCTTGCCCAAGCCTGAGCGAAGAGAGAAAGTCTGCCCCCTACTAGATCCGCTCCCGGATCGGGGGCTACCCCTTCATGCTGTCTTGGTGGCAGCAGCAGGCTTCTTTGCCTGTTTACCTTTGTTCCAAGCCTGGTTAGGTTTCCAGACTGGCTTGGATTGAGCAAAGTTCCCCTCTTGCCTTGCAGCAGGGGAAGAGGAAGCGGGACCACCTTTGAAGTTTCGAAAGGAACGAAAATTATTTTGTTTGGTCCTCATCTTATTTGACTTATCCTGAGGGAGGGCATGACCCTTCCCTCCAGTGATATCTGAAATGATCTCTTTCAGTTCAGGCCCAAATAGGGTCTTACCCTTGAAAGGGATGGTCAAAAGCTTAGATTTTGATGACACATCAGCCGACCAGGACTTAAGCCATAACGCTCTACGCGCTAAAATGTCAAAACCTGAATTCTTTGCCGCTAATTTATCACCTCTTTCACTTTACCATTCCTGCTTAAAGCCGGCAAAGAGAATGACTGGGGGGTGGAGTTAAGGGTGGAGCTATATAGACAGCTCTGCTGTGGGTGCTCTCTTTGCCACTTCCTGTTAGGAAGGATAATATCCCACAAGTAAGGATGAAACCGTGGACTCAGTACATCTTGCAAAAGAAACTCCTCATTTTTTTTATGCTTATCCAAAGCTTGTGTTTTCCTATGTAGGGTGCCATGTTGTAACGCACGTTTCAGGCACTGAAAATAGGAAAGAAAAAGAGGGCGATTCCTAGTGCAGAACAATTATGTATAACAACCCCATAAGCTATTCCAAACAGATGGATACTCACAATGTATAATGCACACAATAGTGCAAATGAAGCATACTGGGTATATTAAAGTGGCCCAGTGCACATATAGACAAAGGTTATTCTCTGCTCCAGTGGGTGCTTCTGAGAGGGAGACTCCAGATAAGATATGAAATAAAGATTACTTTATAAAAAAATATATTAAAAACAGTTACAGATTATAAAATCTACAAATGTAATCAGTAAAAACACGCTACGCTTTTCTCAGCGCTAACCACGCCGTTTCCTTAGGCACTGCAGTCACGTAACATGTGTGCACCCACGTTTCAATCGCCCGCCAGATGTTCAGAGGCAGAGGGGAGGGAGAGAGTCTAGCAGCCGTTTTTTTAACTCGCTGTTATTCAGTTCTTTGCAATATCTGAGGAGAATTTTCTCTCTGTGTGTTCCATGAATTTACTTTTGTTTTCACCATCATATTTTAATTATCAAACAGCACCACACTTTTTATATAGCATAAAAAGTGTGGTGCTGTTTGATATTTAAAATAATATGATGGTGAAAACAAAAGTAAATTCCTGGAACACACAGAGAGAAAATTCTCCTCAGATATTGCAAAGAACTGAATAACAGCGAGTTAAAAAAAAAAAAAAAAAAAAAACGGCTGCTAGACTCTCCCCCTCCCCTCTGCCTCTGAACATCTGGCGGGCGATTGAAACTGAACTTAGTTATAGCAGTGAACAGTGAAACATACAGACTGTGGATCTGTTCAGTACATAAAACGTTTAAAATATGTTTGATAAAAGAAGATGCAATTACTGTATTACAAATATAAAAAAAGAGACTTGTCCTCATATACTGCAATGCTCGCTTTGCATTACAGTGAATTAGCATTGACAATTTGCCTGCATAATATAACATCAGTAGGAGAAGCTGCCGTGCGCATCACATGACTTGGGTGCACACGTTACAAGATGGCACCCTACATAACAAAACACAAGCTGTGGATAAGCATAGAAAATATGAGTTTTCATGAAGACTGTAGTAAGATGAACATACAGCATTGAGAACAGTGTATTAGTTTATTTTGATTCCTCAGAAAAAGTTTAGAAAATTGTAAGCAGGTTTTAAGTGTCCCTTTAATGTCTCATTAAAAAATATACAAGTTCTCAAAAGGCCATGGGAGAATGAGAGATGGTGTTTAGGACATTGTTGAAGTAAGATCAGTACGTATGTTATAAATGTGTCTTCTTGCTTCAGAATGCCACAACCCAAATTAAATCAGCCTTACACTGTCTGTACATCCGTCGCCAGGCCTGCCAAACCGATGTAGAGTCTGTCACCCATTGGAAAGATCTTCTGAAAGTCGGTGGTCACCATCTGTGCCTGAACCCCAAAGCGTCGGTCAGCAGCAATGGCTACACAATCCTTTCCCCTCATGGCCATGACAGCCCCTCCATTATATGACATAATAGACTAAAGAGAGTAAAAAACAAACAAGAATGTATATGTTAGGGCACATGCTGGAGTTGGTGGTCTTGTGTTTGTTGCTCAAATGACCTCACTTGCGAGCTTAACATACTGTCTCTTCTCTCACTAGGTTTTATCTGGTTTATTTGTTATGTTCCCCTATTTTCTTACAACACACTACCAATTATCATATCCTTACAATGCTGGTCTATCTTGTAGCAACTCCTTAACACACTATAGTCTATAACATGACCCTCACCACCATAACATTTTTTTACCACTCAGTTTCGTAGGCTACAATAGGACCTAGTAAATTAAAAGGACATGAAACCCAAAATGTTTCTTATGATTCAGATATAGAATACAATTTTAAAAAGTTTCTAACTTACTTCTATTATCAAATGTGCTTCATCCCCATGTTATTCTTTGTTGAATAGATATCTAGATAGGTAGCGTGCACTTGTCTGGAGTAGTACATGACAGAAAATAGTGCTGCCATCTAGTGCTCTTATTAACGTATAACATTGTTGCTAGAATGCTTCCATATAGTCCTGCAGACCCATGTACGGTACTGAACTTACCTTCCTGCTTTTCAATAAAGGATAACAAGAAAACAAAGAAACATTGATAATAAAAGTACATTGGAAAGTTGTTTAAAACTGTATGTTCTGCCTGATTCATGAAAGAAAAATGTAAGAACTTGCTATCACATGTGATGACCATCATCACATTATCAGTCTGTATCATGCCCAGGCTCTCAGCAATGTCATGTCTCTTGTCTGAAGCCATGCCCGTTTTTCATTATTCCTCACCTTGATGCACCAAACTCATAAATAACCATTCAAAATTACTCAAGTAAAATACTTCAGAATGCAACTGGCTGAAAAACATTTCTGTTGAGAATGCTGACCATTCTGCAGCATGGCGCTGCCAACCTCACAGGGGTTCAGCAGCCTCTTGGATCCCCAAAGCTTCTTGTGTGTTGTGAACGATGACCTTTAGCTATCAATATCGTGAAAGACTATCCAACGCATGTCTCCCTCATATTCTCTCCCTATGATGTATCAGCCACTTTACCACAGTTTAAAGGGCCATGATACCCAAATGTCGAAACACTTGAAAGTGATGCAGCATAGCTGTAAAAAGCTGACTAGAAAATATCACCTGAACATATATGTAAAAAAGAAAGATATTTTACCTCAAAAATTCCTCAGTAGCCACATCCCATTGTAAAGGACTTCTAAGCAGCAAATTAGTATGTCTGTCCCGGGACAGCGGAAGGAGCGAGCTTTTGTGCACTCATCTTATTTCCCTATTAAGTTTAAGGAAGTTTGCTAGGAAATCTCATGAGAGTTAAGTGAAATCACATGACCTCAGCACTGTTGATGTTGATTGGCTGCTGTTCATTTCTTTATTTTTTTACCTGCAGCTGGGCAGCAGCTTAGTATAACTTTTTACACAGAACTTAACTCTGCTGAGCTGAGGAAATTGTGAGGTAAAATATCTTCCTTCTTTACATAGAGATGCTCAGGTGATATGTTCCTGTCAGCTTTTTACAGTTATACTGTATCAGTTTCAAGTGATTTAGCATGAGTATTATGTCCTTTTAAGCTGTAAACACTGTTTGTGCTGTGCAAGTGTCTCACCCTAAATTTAATTGATCACTCTGTGTTTTACTGGCCCCTCTCCCCAAGTTTAAAGGAGACTGTGCAGAACATTTTCTACCAGTTAGGCAAAAGAGCAGCAATTAAACAGGTTTTGTTTTTTACGTGAAAGTAAAAACTAAAACTAGTACTGATGAATAAATACTTATTGGCTGATGAGGTTCCGATTGTAAACTGGGAGAAAACTCCACAAGCCTAATTTGAAAAAATGTTTGAGCACATAAAAAAAGAAAAACTCCTGTACATTCCAAATTACATGGAACAAATAAATAAATACATTTAATTTGATAAATAGTTTTCTATGTACTGTCCTACTCTTCTTCAAGTCTCTCTAAAAGGAGATTGTAATGAAATAAAATGTTTCAATTAAAGGGTCAGAAAACTTTGAGTAATTATATTACGTCTTCAGTTTACTAAATGTATAAATAACAACTTTAGAGTAATACATATTTTCAAATATTATTTCTTATCTTATTTTCCTTTATTTTACAAACCACAAACATGCCACTCTCTCTCAGTAGCAGACAGCCCCTGCACGCAGTCACAGAAAATCCTGAAAGGTATTGACCAATCAGAGCGTTTTTACTAATTAGCTCTATGAATATTAATATCTGCAAAGCACAATCCCGTTCACATGCGCAATAGGGTTCAAACGTATACGCATGTCTATTTATTAGGAAGCGTGTGTAATGCAGTTAGCGCTTGCGTAGCACATTAGTAAACTGACAGCTCAGCACTCCAGTCAGCGCATACTATAGTAGTTATCAGACATGTCATAGTATATGGCATTGCTGAAAGTTTGTGTAGAACTCTTCATTTCATATTGCAGTGAATGGAAAGAGCTGTGTAAGAGTACGCTCGTATCTGTGATTATAAATCTGCATTATACGCTCGTATCTGTGATTATAAATCTGCATTATACGCTCGTATCTGTGATTATAAATCTGCATTATACGCTCGTATCTGTGATTATAAATCTGCATTATACGCTCGTATCTGTGATTATAAATCTGCATTATACGCTCGTATCTGTGATTATAAATCTGCATTATACGCTCGTATCTGTGATTATAAATCTGCATTATACGCTCGTATCTGTGATTATAAATCTGCATTATACGCTCGTATCTGTGATTATAAATCTGCATTATACGCTCGTATCTGTGATTATAAATCTGCATTATATGCTCGTACGCCTACAGGGATTTAATTTATTTACCTTATACAGATCATGCAGGATATTCATAAAGCTACCGCGCTAAACTGCAGTCTTTCGCGTGCTACCGTTCTTTATCACGTGACTACCATTCTGCAGTGTATTGACAGAGCGAAGAAATACTCCTCCTACTGAAAGCTTAGCCAGAGAAGAGAATCATGGGATTAAAAATGGAGGTGTGCGCTCCCGAGGACTATATGTACATCTGTGAATGGCTTTGCATAATTAGCAAAACGGAGGGAGTGCAATTCAAGAAAAATTGTAAGTGTTTTTTGACCATTCAATTAAAAAAAAAATTATAATAACATGCAATTATGAAATAAAATAAAAAACACAGATCTAAACTTTATAAGATGCAATTTTATTCTGAAGGTTTACTGTCCCTTTAATAAGATATTTTTATTAGAATACAAATGTTGAAAACTTGCACCAGGCAAGCTCCCAAGTTGTTCCTTAGTGGGACTTGGCTGTAGATTGGCTTATGCCACTCCTGAATTGCTCACTAACCTAATCCTGCTCAGTACTGATAATGCACTGTGGCTACTGAGCATAACTCGAACCACACAGATTGCAACGTGCATTTGTTCAAAGGGACATGAAACCCAAAATGTATCTGTCACAAATGAGATACAGCATGCAATTTTGAACAACTTTCCAATGTACTACTTTTACCTGGATGTTCTTTATTCACGTTGTATCCTTTGTTGAAAAGCATACCTAGGTAAGCTCAGGAGCTAGCTGCTGATTGGTGGCTGCACATATATGCCTCGTCATTGGCTCACTGATGTGTTGAGCTAGCTCCTTCAATAGAATATTCCAAGAGAATAAAGCAAAATTGACAACAGAAGTAAATTGGAAAGTTGTTTAGAATTGTAAGATCTGTCTAAATCATGAAATAAACTGGGTTTTTGTCCTTTTAATAATCAAATGCTTTAAAAATATTATTACACTAAAATTACCACTTAAGTTCTTCATATTCTGCCCACTCACATTTCTGTAACGTCCATTTATGTTGTCTCCCACAACTAATTTTTCTATAGCAATTACTCTCAACCAGACAATGAGACAACCAAAAACCCTTGAGTATCACAGATTTCCCCTGTCGGGGACACAAGAGGCATGAAAGTTAAAATGTTGTGATTTAGAGTAACATTAAAAAAAAACAAAAAAAAAACAACATTAAGCCTTCCAATTCCTGTATTTAAATGTGCCTTTTTTTTTCCTGAGCCCACCTCAGTATGCTCTTGTGGAAAGTGACATCCATGACATTTTAAAGGGACATGAAACACAGATATTTTTTTTTTCATGATTCAGATAGAGCATGCAATTATAAATAACTTTCCAATGTATTTCTATTAAATAATTAGTTTATTTGTATCCTTTGTTGAAAAAAAATACCTAGGTAGGCTCAGACGCTGCACGGATTGTTGGCTACATATACTTTCAGCTAGCCCCCAGTAGTGCACTGCTGCTCCTTCAACAAAATAATACCAAGAGAATGAAGCAAATTACATAATAGAAGTAAATTATAAAGTGGTTTAAAATGGTATGCTCTATCTGAATCATGAAAAATATTGGGTTTCATGTCCCTTTAAGATTGAGGATGAAACTATTTCATATGATCCACATCATCTTTCACAGGGAGTAGTTTAATAATCAAATATTTAAACATCCCATAATGTTTTCTATATAGCTCACTTAAACGTTGTCACACATAATCATAACCGCGATCTTGAAATAAAATATACGTACAAAACGAGCTGTCATGGGTTTAAATGCGCATCACAAGTTTATCTCAAAGCAATAAATGCTGGACCCACCGCTCTATACTAACAAGCCTTCTCCCACTTATGCATATGTAATCCACTTTATCTCCCTGTGATGCACTGACACTTTCCTTCATTTCCAGTGTCTACTACCCCCTCTAATGCCTCAGCCTTCCATTTTCGGTTAGTTTTATTCACTCTATTTCCCATGTCTTCAATGCCGTTTAATGTTTATGTTTATTATAGTACTAATTTAATTTTTTAGCCGTTCTTCTTACCATGATGCCTGTTATTTTTCTGTCTCACTTTGGTTCAAAACCGAAACCAGCAGCCGGATTCTGCTAAGGAAGCGCTTTCCTATTGGCAAGTGTGAGTCACAAGCGGACCGCTGATTCGGCTGCTCACCTATCAGTCAAATCTTATTGGTAAATTATCCGAAAGGGGTGGGAATAACGAAAAAGCGAAGTCATACGGCTTTGCGGCGCATGACGGGACAATAAAGGTATTAAGAGAGCATCATGGGAGATTGGAGGACTCAAGGGAATCAGTAGTGTATGATGGGAAGTTGGAGGACCTGGTTCTTTTAATAGAGTGTCAGAGAGAAATAGCTGAAAGAAATTGAAGCTGTACAGAAAATATAGTTTAAAATAGTATTTAAATATTACGCCTGACACATTTATAATACAAAAGTACATTGATTTGCACGCTGCATTAAACTACAGTATCGTTGCTGGCAAAATTGCTATTTTGTAAAGTATGTAGTAGTTACATTGCTTGATAAGTGACATTTTACAAATAGATTTTGCATTTTATTGTGAACTTTAAATATCCTTATACATAGGTATGCCCTTTGCCATGTTATTAGTAGTATCAAATATAATAACAAATGTAATTACATAATTGGAAGGACAGCTTTACAAAGAGGATGCTAGATTATTAAAGGTGATTATTTTAGAAGTAGTTAAAGGGATAGGAAAATCAAAATTAAACTTGCATGATTCAGATAGAGCATGTAATTTTAAGACCCTTTTAAATTCACTTCTATTTTCAAAAGTGCTTTGTTCTCTTAGTATCCCTTGTTAAAAAATGAATATGCACATATCATACACTAGTGTGAGCTGCTGCTAATTGGTGCCTGCATACATTTGTCTCTTGTGATTGGCTAAATAGATATTTTCAACTTCCTGTCAGTAGTGCAATGGATAACAAGAGAATGAAGAAAATTTGATAAAATAATTAAATTGGAAAGTTGTTTAACATTGTATGTTCTGTCTGAATCATGAAATAAAATTTGGGGGTTTACTATCCCTTTAATATTGAAACAATATACGGTAAATCTCATAAAATACCATGAGTTCAACACCTATAACATAAATTGATACAAATAATGATATTGGAACAATGTGATCCAGATATATACAAAGAAAATTTAGTGAAAAGTGTTTTTAGTAAATAGAAAAAAATAATTGTTAAAGTGGATCAAAGACTACAAAAGTAAATAGTTCAACACGTTGTCAATTCTTTAAAGGGGTAGTCTAGTCAAAATTAAACGTTCATGATTCAGATAGAGCATGCAATTTTAATAAGCAACTTTCTAATTTACACCTATTATACATTTTTCTTTGTTATCTTGGTATCTTTATTTGAAAAAGCAAGAATGTAAGCTTAGGAGCCGGCCCATTTTTGGTTCAGTTCCTGGGTAGCACCTGCTGATTGGTGTAGCCACCAATAAAAAAGCGCTGCCTAGGGTTGTGACCCAAAAGTGGGCTGGCTACTAAGCTTACATTCTTAAATAAAGATACAAAGAAAAAGAAGAAACGTTGATAATAGGAGTAAATTAGAAAGTTGCTTAAAATTGCATGCTCTATCTGAATCATGAAAGTTTAATTTTGACTACATTATCCCTTTAACTTTTCGGGCGTTAGACTATCTGGAAATTGGCTGTACATTCATTGAAAAAGGAAAGAAAAGGAAGGGGGAGGAGGAAAAGATGAGATGAGGTGAAGAGAAAGGAAAATTAAGGTGTTTTTTTTGTTTGTTTGGTTTTTTTTTTGGGGGGGGGGGGTTTACTCTGGACCTAAAATGGTCTAGATTTAAAGGGCAGAGAGAAAAAAGGGGAACAACAAAGAAAAAAACCTGAAGTTATTTAGGCTGTTCATTATATAGTTACACAAAGCTATATGAAACTATAAAAAAATGATAAATTGTTTTACTTAGTAGATCTTATCTGTTACAATTATCAGAGTGCAGATTTAGAATAGGACCCATTTAATTTTAAAGTAAATTTAAGGTTATTTATGTTTTATCATAAGGATGTGTCCTTACCTATGAGATGGTAAACTATATCTGTAATTGTTTAATTGACTTCATCCTATTGGTTATGTTGACTTCTTTTTTTGAATTTTTTTTCTTTTATTCTGTTAACTGTGGCTTTATGAAGAATATATTTTGTTACTGAAAAATTGTAAACTCATACTTTATAACAAGATGTTTATAAAAAATAAAAAACTGTAATTAATATGGATCATATGACATCATTCAGATTTATGCATGAGGTAAACAAGAAATGCTGCAAAGGTTTAAATTTTGGCTTAGTTCGACATTTTGTTTATTTTTATTTTGCTGATTGTGAACACAAATATCTGTATTCCAAGAACTAAAAAATGCACACAGCTTTACAAGCCTGACCCTAGCACATACCTGTCACTAAGTGGCTTCAATAGAGGAGATAAGAACTACAAAACAAAACATGCTTGCTAACAAAATGATCGTGGCTAGGTGTGTCAACTCCAGTAACAAGTATGGATTGCCAAGGGGTGGCTATTTAAACAGTTGCAGTAACAAAATGTTAATCCATTAAAAAACAATTCACACTACCATAATATGTTAACTTTTTGCACACCTGCAGAAAAAAATTACAAGATATTTGCTGTCTGTTTAAAAGGACTAAAAAATGTTCTTTCATCCGTATGAAAGAACAGTATTTACATTTGAATATTGCTTGAATTAAAGGGACACTAAAGTCAAAATTAAACTTTTATTAATCCGCAGTGATTGAATTAGTGGCAGTTTCTGCTTGGGACAAGCAGTGCTCTGTAAGTCCCGACCCATGACTTTAACTATTTGATTAGCCTCTTTGCTGGGATCAAACACATAGCATTACAGTGTCGCTTTCTACCTTTCACAATTGGAAGATGTCCAGCAATTCTATCAGGTCAAAGAAACCAGTAAGACCCTGGTTCACCCATCTACATTTATAAGCGAGGCACAAATAATTATACAAGAATTGGACAAGGGATAAGGCAAGTGCTGTTTTTATACTAAGTTGTATACACTGTTTGACTATTTTGTAAAAATGCTAAATATCTTCATATTCCTTTTTACCACCTTTTGTCTGTTTAACAAACTACTATACTCAATTACTCCTTACCCCTCACCACCTGCACTGCTCATTAGCCCATCTCTCTTAAAGGGTCAGTCTACCTTAGAATTGTTATTGCTTTAAAAGATAGATAATCCCTTTATTACCCATTCCCCAGTTTTGCATAAACAACACAGTTATATTAATATACTTTTTACCTCTGTGATTACCTTGTATCTAAGAACCTTCTTCCAGCCCACTGATCACATGACTGTGACTGTTTATTATCTATTGTCTTAAAGTTAGCATTGTTTTGTGCTAGATCTTAACCTTTTAACGCCGTTATGCCGTTCTATTCCGTCATATTTACACTGGGCTTTAAAGCCGTTATGACGAAATAGAACGTCATAACAAACGGCTGTCCTGAAGCCTTCTGTGCTTCAAGGACTTGATCGCGGTCTGGAGGGCGTTCCTAGGGTTGTAGGGACGCCCCCCAGATGCGATCCAATAATTGAAATCTCGCGATCGTATGCACGATCGCGTAGTTTCAATTTGTCTACATCCGAACAGGTGTTCCGATGTAGGCACTTTAACCCTGTCACAAAAGGGTTAAATAATCCCCTGTACCTGAACACAGTGTTATCTATATGGCCCACGTGTACTTTCTGTCTCTTTGTGTTGAAAAGAGATTTAAAAAGCCTGTGATTACAGGCAGCCCTCAAAGGCTTAGAAATTAGCATATGAGCCTACCTATGTTTAGTTTAAATTAAGAATACCAAGAGAAAAAAGCAAATTTGATGATAAAATTAATTTGGAAAGTTGATTAAAATTAAAAGTCCTATCTGAATAATGAAAGTTTAATTAATACTAGACTGTCCCTTTAACCTCTCCTTACTTTTATATTCATGAACTTCACACATTCCTAAAGACTCTCTCTCCCCCTTGCAACTCATCACAAAAAGTCTCACTACTGCAAATCCGCATCTCATCTTATGTCACTCTCCCTCTTGCTCATACTAGCTGCTGGCAACATCTCCCTCCCTGGTCCCCCACAACTTCCTTGCCCTGCACACCCATGTGTGCCCTTCAATAGACTTCAAAAACAAAACTCTGGTAACCTTAATCTTATTCCTCTTGCATCTAGAGCCACCAGCCCCTTCACTTGTGCACTATGGAACTCTCGCTCTGTTTGCAACAAACTCACTTCTATCCATGACCTCTTTATCTCCCACTCTCTCAATCTTCTGGCTCTCACAGAAACCTGGCTCTCTCCTTCAGACACTGCTTGCTCTGCTGCACTGTCACATGGGGGTCTCCACTTCAGCCACACACCTAGATCTGACAATAGGCAAGGAGGTGGTGTTGGTATTTTACTTTCCTCTAGTTGCACCTTTCAACAAATACAGCCCTTACTCTTCCCTCACATTTTCTTCATTTGAAACACACATGATTCGCTTATTCTCTCCCCTCTCTATACGCGTTGCAGTCATATACCGCCCCCCCTGGCTCTGCAACTCTTTTTCTAGATCACTTTGCCGCCTTGCTACCTTACTTCCTTTCCTTGGATACCCCTGCCCTCATTCTCGGTGACTTCAACCTCCCTGTTGATAATCCCACTGCCTGCTCTGCAAAACAACTTCTGCAACTCACTTCCTCTTTCGGCCTGTCACAATGGACTGACTCTCCCACTCACAAAGATGGTCACTCCCTTAATCTGATTTTCAGTTATCGATGCACTATCTCAAACCTCCCAAACTCCCCTTTTCCTCTTTCTGACCACCACCTCCTCACTTGTAACATCACCTCCCTCACTACAACTCTCCCTCCTTCTTCCCCTTACACTAAACTTCACAGTAGAATCAAGTAGAATCAAGTCATTAGATAAGCAACAGCTCGCTAGCTCTCTCAAACTTCTTCTCTCTTCCATCCCCTCCTTTTCCTGACCTGATGAATCCATCTGCCACTATAACTCCACCCTTACATCGGTCCTTGATAACCTGGCACCACCTACCATAACTCGGAAAACAAACACTCATCCTCAGCCCTGGCATACTCCTGACACGGTACCTATGCAGATGTTCCCGTACTGCTGAGCGACACTGGAGGAAATCTCGGAGTTCTGCTGACTTTCTTCACTATAAGTTCATCTTGAACTCTTACTATTCTGCCCTTAATCGATATAAGCAACACTACTTCTCCACTCTTAGCTCTACTCTTTCTTTAAACCCAAAAAGTCTGTTCTCCACATTCAATACTCTTCTCCGCCCACCCCCACCACAACTTTTCTCTCAGCCCATGATATTGCCAGCTACTTCAACAACAAAATCGACTCCAGCAGAAATGAAATCAGCTCTCAACATATTACCGGTCTCCCTCCCCCTCAAAAGCTCACAATCATCCAAAACCCACATAGCCATAAATGTAGCTCTTTTGCCCCTGTTACAGAGGATGAAGTTTCTGCCATTATACTTACAGCAAAATCAAAAGGCCACTTTTCTCTATTTATCCTCGATCTGTCTGCAGCCTTTGATACTGTCGACCACCCTCTTTTGCTCCATACCCTCCAATCCTTTGGCATCTGTGACACAGCTCTCTCTTGGTTCTCTTCCTATCTGTCTAACCATACCTTTAGTGTAGCCTTCTCTGGGGCATCCTCTGCCCCGTTACCTCTTTCTGTTGGGGTACCGCAAGGCTCTGTCCTCAGTCCCCTTCTCTTCTCAATCTACACATCCTCACTAGGTTCCCTAATAAAGTCCCACGGGTTTCATTATCATTTGTATACCGACGATACCCAAATCTACCTCTCTGCACCAGAACTACCTCCTTCCTTGCTAACCCGTGTGACTAACTGTCTCTCTCATATCTCATCTTGGATGTCCTCTCACTACCTCAAGCTAAATCTCTCCAAAACTGAGCTCCTTATTATCCCCCCTTCTTCCAAAATCTTCACCCCCCATGTCTCTATAACTGTTGATAACGCCTTCATTACCCCAACCTCACATGCTTGATGACTTGGGGTCACACTGGACTCAGATCTTTCTTTCACTCTTCACATTCAGTCCTTGGCTAAAGCCTGCCGCTTCCACCTTAAAAACATCGCTATAATTAGACATTTCCTTACACATGCCACAACTAAGATTTTAATCCACTGTCTCAGCCTTTCCTGCCTCGACTACTGCAACTCTATCCTCTCTGGTCTCCCTAGCTGCCGCCTAGCTCCTTTACAATCCATAATGAATGCCTATGCCAGGCTCATCTTCCTGGCACGTCGCTCTTCATCTGCCGCACCTCTCTGCCAATCCCTTCACTGGCTTCCTCTTGCCTCCAGGATTAAACACAAAATTCTCACTCTGACACACAAAGCCCTCAATTTCACTGCTCCCCCCTACATCTCAGACCTTGTCTCCAGATACTCTCCCTCCCGTCCCCTTCACTCCGCTCATTATCTTCTACTCTCCTCCTCTCTTGTTACCTCCTCACATTCCCATCTTCAAGATTTCTCCAGATTGGCTCCCATCTTATGGAACTCTCTGCCTCACTCCACAAGAATCTCCCCTAGTTTTAAAAGCTTCAAGAGCATCCTGAAGACTCTACTATTCAGGGATGCTTACAACCTACACTAACCTTCCTATCTCCACTGCTATCCCCTAAAACCCCATAGCATGTAAGCCTATGAGCCCAGCTGTTTGTAGTTCATCTTCATAAGAGCCGACTACAACAGTGCAACTCTTGGCAGGACCCTCTCTCCCCGTTTCATACCTGTAATCGTTTTTATATATATATATATACCACCTATGTTCATAGCGCTGCGGAACCTGTTGGCGCTCTACAAATACCTGATAATAAATAAATAAAATCTACTGTCTGGAGAAGTCTAGTCAGAAGTGGTCAATGTCAGACTTGCAGCCAAAAAGCCATACCTCTGAAGTGGAAACAAGGGCAAATAACTCAACTATGCATGAAAGCACAGGAACTGGGGTGCAGAAAAATGATAGCAGGTGTTCTGGACTGATTAGTAAACATTTTAAATATTTGGCTAGAGCAAAAGGCAGTTTGTTCACCAAAGGCTTGTAGAAGAGTACAAGAATGAGTGTCTGCAGGCAACAGAGAAGCATTGTGGAGGGTTCTAGCATGTTTGGGGCTGCATTTCTGCAAATGGAATTGGGGAACTGGTCAGAATTAAAGGGATATTACGTATAATGATTTGGTTATTCTGTTGTCTAATGATTTTGTTGTTTCCATATTTAAATGTTTGTGAATATTTTTGTTTTTGAAAGAGCTTTATTATGTTTTAACACATTTCATTACAAAAACTAAGAAAAACAAGCAGCAACTGAGGCAATTACCTAGTCTCTAGGATTACTGATCTTCAATCATAAACATGGAATCAAACATTCAATGGTCTATCCCTGAACAGTGCACTTAAAGGGACATTCTAGTCCAAAACAAACTTTCGTTAATCAGATAGGGCATGTAATTTTAAATACTTTTTAAATTTACATCTATCACCATTTTGCTTTGTTCTCTTGGTATTATTAGGTGAAAGCTAAACCTAGGAGGTTCATATGCTAATTTCTAAGCCCTTCTCTCATCTCAGGGCATTTTGACAGTTTTCACCACTAGAGGGTGTTAGTTCATGTGTTTCATATAGATAACACTATGCTCATGCACGTGGAGTTCCTAGGAGCCAGCACTGATTGGTTAAAATGCAAGTCTGTCAAAAGAACTGAAATAAGGGGGCAGTCGGCAGAAGCTTAGATACAAGATAATCCTATTTAATATAACTGGGTTGGTTATGCAAAACTAGGGAATGGGTAATAAAGGGATTATCTATCTTTTAAAACAATAAATATTCTGATATGAAATTATACACTTGTTTTAGGAAAGTAAATGAATAAACCATACATCCTACAGTTATGCTATGGAGAAGAAGAGAAAAAAAAAACATTCCACAGCTAACATCTTTTTATTCCGTGAAGAGAGGAAAAAAACTCCTTCATATAGTATTCATGCTTGTTATTTGGAGGGGTAGAGTCCAGCTTTTACCTCATACTTGGCTTTGTCTCTTAAAGGGCCAGTAAACCTAGGAAATAATGTTATATAATTCTGCACATAGTGCAGAATTATATAACATTAGCTTAGCTCCAGATTTCTTAAGTAAGTAGTTAAAAAGATATCACGCAAAGAAAACAGAACACTGCTCTTGGCTCTACTGAGCGGGTCTGTTTTCTTCTGCTAAGCGCATCACGGGCACGCTGTCTATTCACAGTGCGCCCAATCACGCTATTAAAATCAATGTAGCTCGCTCCCGCTCTGGTCTGGTAGCGGGAGCAAGCTACATTGATTTTAATAGCGTGATCGGGCCGGCTGTGATTAGACAGCGTGCCCAGATGCGCTTAGGAGAAGAAAAGAGACCCGCTCAGTAGAGCCAAGAGCGTTCCGTTTTCTTTGCGTGATATCTTTTTAACTATTCACTTAAGAAATCTGGAGCTAAGCTAATGTTATATAATTCTGCACTATGTGCAGAATTATATAACATTATTTCCTAGGTTTACTGGCCCTTTAATGGCACAATAAATGTAGCTATCTTTCACATTCACTTTCTTAATATATCAATCTCTCAATCATTGTGTGTTATGGGATTCAGTAAACATAATCCATGGCTCCCATATATTTAAAAATGTATCTTTTTTTATCTAAATTGTCTGCAGACACTGCTCATCAAGTAATAGTAAGCTATTTTATTTATTACAATAGAGAAAGTCGCAGGTTTAGCTTTCCAGTATTTAGCTATACACACTCTAGTGGCGGTACAGATTATAGCAATCTTTTTATTATTTCTAGTAGTTAAAGGGACAGTCAACTAAAAAAAAATATATTGTTTAAAAAGATAATCCAATTTATTACCCATTCCCCAGTTTTGCACAGAAAACATGGTTATATTAATATACCTTTTACCTCTGTGATTACCTTGTATCTAAGCCTCTTCTGACAGCCCACTGATCACATGACTTTTTATTTATTATCTTTTTGACTTGCATTTAAGCCAATTAGTGCCGTGTTGTGCACAATTCATAATTTTTTTATGTTCAGGAGGTAAAGTACACTCTAAAAGAAAAATAACCTTTGCCAGAGAAAGAGAGACAATATTTATTTTATTATAGTATTAATGAACCAATATTCTATTTTCTGCCATAGCTTTTTTATCAGATAACATGACTACAACATGTGAATTAGATCTGCCGCAGAGTATGCGCATTTTGGGCATTTATTTAATTTGAATTGTGCCAGTTGAAACCCTTCTGCAGGGTGTAATAGGATCTGTATAGCAATTTAATGTGAGATTCCCTCCAGCTTAAAGATAGAGTAGTTTGCCTAGAGCGTTTCACTTGGTCTAATCCAATATTTAATTTGGGAGTCAAAAGGTTCCACTTTTGTTCTATGTTCAGCAAATTAGAGTCACCAGGTTGTCTGACTGCCAGGTCTTACCAATTTGAAATAGAAGATAGAGCATTTCTAGCAAGGATAGACCAGCTGTCCAGTTTCCCCCATGTCCAAGACCAGCCAAATTTCTTGATAAGTTCAAAGAGATTTATGTCTGGCTTGGAGGTAGGCAAAGAAGTCCTTATTAGTTAAGTAAAATTCCTGTTTTAAACTATTAAAGGTCTTTGTAGATTGAGTATCTTGAGCTATAAACTGAGTAAGGAAGGAAAGGCCTGCTTCATGCCAGTTTTGAAAAATCCAAAGCTGTGTGCCTCCCTGAAATTCAGGATTGACCCGTAGTATTTGAAATTTGGGAATACAGAGATTAAAGTCTAGTTTTATCCCCAGTTTTTCCAGGCCTGGATTACTGTATATATAGAGCGAATTAATTTCACTTGTTTCGGAATTGTACTAACTGGACAGTGAAGAGCTACAGGATGGTAAGGGTGTAGCATATTTATCTCAAGATTATTGTTGGTAAAATAGTCTTTATTCAGGATCTAATCTATCACAATACGTGATAGGAAGACCAAGCTATACTTGCTGAGATATGGAAGAGCTAGTCCACCGAATTTCCTAGGTAGGTAGAGTTTGTTAATAGAAATTTGCGGTCTTTTACACCTCCAAATAAAATACCGTAGGGCAGTGTTCAGACTCCTCCAATCCCTACTATTTAAAATGACTGGAACATTTTGCAAGGCATAAAGAATTTTTGGTAACAAGACCATTTTAAACAGGGCTATACGTCCTGATAGGGTTAACGGAAGGTTTTGCCAGCGTTTCATATATTCTTTTATTTTAGTAAGAATCAGAGAAATATTAAGTCTGTACCATTCTTGAGGGTTTAAAGAGATATAAATTCCAAGATATTTAAATGAAGAGACAACATTTTTAAACGGTGTCTCAGTTAGAGAAAAAACATTTTTTTTAATCCAAGCAACTCAGTTTTGGAGGTGTTGATCTTATAGCCAGAGAAAGCTCCAAAGGAATGTATAAATTAAAGTACGCTACTTTTGACAGCTGTCAAAATAATAAAATTACTTAGGGACACATGTACGGCAGAACCATCAACAGTAGTGCCGGACATAAGAAACTCACATTACGCAATATACTGGTCCACAATAATGTCTAAACACTACTTAACACAGATATAACAAGCAAAAAAATAGAAATAAGTGAATAAAAACAAGGTAAAAAGACCTATACTATGGGTGACATATTCAACTACCTAAATGTACTTATGCTCCATATGTCTCAAGGAGTATGGTTAGAAACTCTATCAAATAGTAAATACTGAGGTGCCTGAACGAATAATCATAATCCATGATCAATGGGGGAAATAATTGCTAATGGATAAATCTGGTCAGTCCAGTATACCGGTATATATCTGTAGAAAAATTGGGTATAGGGTTTCTTCAAAGGGCCTATGTGGAAATATATCTCAGTTCATGGTTTGTATATATACAATCGTGATGATTGACATCCCCTGCTAGCGGCCGATTGGCAACCAGTGAGCAGTGGGCGGCATTGCACAAGCATGCTGTCCGCATTTATAGATTTTCAAAAGATGCCACCTCCAAGGATGGCATATCGTCGTGCCAGCAATTTGAGGGATATCCTGGTGGATATGGATCCTATACGTTGCTACCAAAAATCATGTTGGCTTAAACCCACAAAGCTGGGATGCTTTAGATGTGGCGATTGCACCACATACCACAGTATGCCAAATGGATCAACATTTAAACATCCCCATTGCAATAAAAGATATAAGATTAATCATAGATTGACATGCACAAGTTCTTTCATGATCTATTTACGCACTTGCCCATGTTCCCTAGTTTACGTTGGGAAAAATACGACCACCTTCCGTGAGCACATGGCTAATCATAGGTTTGCCATCAGGGAGGCCATAGAAAAGGGTGACTCAGATCAACCGGTGGCTTACCACTTCGCACGACACAAACATAATTTATCAAGTCTTAGGACTATGCTGATTGACCATATACCACCTTTACGAAGGGGGGTAATAGAGCTCAGAAACTGCTGCGTATGGAATCCTAATGGATATTTATGCTAGATATGGTGGCCCCGAAGGGCCTGAACATGATATTGGATTTCACCCTGTTCTTTGGCAGACAATAAAGACCTTCAAAACAACTGTGTCTATGCATTCTTGGGCATCTTCTGACTTTTATGGTTATACAAACCATGAACTGAGATATATTTCCACATGGGCCCTTTAAAGAAACTCTATACCCAACTTTGCTACGGATATATACCGGTATACTGGACTGATCAGATTTATCCAATAGCAATTATTTCCCCCATGGACTATGATTATTCGTTCAGGCACCTCAGTATTTACTAATTGATAGAGTTTCTAACCATACTCCTTGAGACATAGGAAGCATAAGTACATTTAGGTAGTTGAATATGTCACCCATAGTATAGGTCTTTTTACCTTGTTTTTATTCCCTTTTTTCTATTTTTGTGCTTGTTATATCTGTGTTAAGTAGTGATTAGACATTATTGTGTACCGGTATATTGCGTAATGTGAGTTTCTTATGTCCGGCACTACTGTTGATGGTTCTGCCATGCATGTGTCCCTAAATGATTTTATTATTTTGACATCTGTCAAAAGTAGCGTGGAAGTCAATACATGCAATTCATGAGCGACCGACATTAGGCAATGACGTCACATAGACGCCACCGGCCCACAATACACATTCCTTATAGTGCAGATGGCGCTGAAGTGAACCAGCTGCAGATGATTATGTGCAAGTTGTTATTTACACGTGGCTATATAAGGTGATGTTTGGGTAGGTGATTTTAGGTAAGATTGTTCTGGGGTGTGTTTGCATTTGACAAAGGGGCCTATGTGGTTACAAAATGTTATGCCTTGCTTTTAACTTGTGAATAATAAATGTGAAGTTTTATTTAAAACAAAGTCCAATGAGTGCTTATCTCTGCTTTTGAGATATATATATATATATATATATATATATATATTGTACCAAAAAAAACATATATATATATATATATATAAAATAAAAATATATATTAATTTATGAATAAATAGAACATATTCTGCTATGTACAGAACATTGTAATGTGAAATATTCATAGTTTCTTGTCAGTTTAACTCACATGAGAATATGTGATCGGGTTTGAGAGATAGTAAGGTTTTTTCCACTTTTTTTGCTCGAGTGGGAATGTTAATTAGCGCTCCACTTGTAATCAGGCCCATTATTGGTACTAATTAAAAAATATAAGTATATTAGTCTTTCTTATGAAATAGCTTAATATCAAATAGCCTATATACTCCCAAAAATTGCATAGGTGATACAGAGAATTATTTAATTGCTTGTGTTTGAATTGACTTTACAAATTCAGAAATACTTGGTTCCTTCTTGGATTTCCAAGATCTAAAGTTTAGTTGCCTGTCACACATAATTACTGTATTAATAAATTTATCATTGTCAAAATAGTTTTGTTTTTTTCCCAAATAAAAAGAAAACATGTATTATGACCTTATATTTTTGTATTTTAGGGTAACTCCAAATTATATGTATCAAATCAGCACCTATTAGATTACATCTCAAACAACAAAACGGGGTAAAAGTATTCCGCTTATTAATCAAAGTAGGAGCCATATATACTTTTTTTTTAATTTCATGTGTGATTTGTGCCATAATGCAGCTAACGTTGCTTTTTCTAATGTTTAAAAGACCTGAAATCCATAAAGTCAAAGTCTTGTTGATTAGTTACTAAATTCTATACATAGAAAAGTGAGGATTTTGAGTTGAGATTAAAAGGAAAGGAAGTTTTAGAGATTTTAAAGCATAATTGAAAAACCTAAGGCCTAGATTTAGAGTTCGGCGGTAAAAGGGCTGTTAACGCTCCGCGGGTTTTTTTCTGGCCGCACCATAAATTTAACTCTGGTATCGAGAGTTCAAACAAATGCTGCGTTAGGCTCCAAAAAAGGAGCGTAGAGCATTTTTACCGCAAATGCAACTCTCGATACCAGAGTTGCTTACGGACGCGGCCGGCATCAAAAACGTGCTCGTGCACGATTCTCCCATAGGAAACAATGGGGCTGTTTGAGCTGAAAAAAAACCTAACACCTGCAAAAAAGCAGCGTTCAGCTCCTAACGCAGCCCCATTGTTTCCTATGGGGAAACACCTCCTAAGTCTGCACCTAACACCCTAACATGTACCCCGAGTCTAAACACCCCTAACCTTACACTTATTAACCCCTAATCTGCCGCCCCCGCTATCGCTGACCCCTGCATTACACTTTTAACCCCTAATCTGCCGCTCCGTAAACCGCCGCCACCTACGTTATCCCTATGTACCCCTAATCTGCTGCCCTAACATCGCCGACCCCTATGTTATATTTATTAACCCCTAATCTGCCCCCCACAACGTCGCCGACACCTACCTACACTTATTAACCCCTAATCTGCCGAGCGGACCTGAGCGCTACTATAATAAAGTTATTAACCCCTAATCCGCCTCACTAACCCTATCATAAATAGTATTAACCCCTAATCTGCCCTCCCTAACATCGCCGACACCTACCTTCAATTATTAACCCCTAATCTGCCGACCGGAGCTCACCGCTATTCTAATAAATGTATTAACCCCTAAAGCTAAGTCTAACCCTAACACTAACACCCCCCTAAGTTAAATATAATTTTTATCTAACGAAATAAATTAACTCTTATTAAATAAATAATTCCTATTTAAAGCTAAATACTTACCTGTAAAATAAATCCTAATATAGCTACAATATAAATTATAATTATATTATAGCTATTTTAGGATTAATATTTATTTTACAGGCAACTTTGTAATTATTTTAACCAGGTACAATAGCTATTAAATAGTTAAGAACTATTTAATAGTTACCTAGTTAAAATAATTACAAATTTACCTGTAAAATAAATCCTAACCTAAGATATAATTAAACCTAACACTACCCTATCAATAAAATAATTAAATAAACTACCTACAATTACCTACAATTAACCTAACACTACACTATCAATAAATTAATTAAACACAATTGCTACAAATAAATAACATTAAATAAACTATCTAAAGTACAAAAAATAAAAAAGAACTAAGTTACAGAAAATAATAAAATATTTACAAACATAAGAAAAATATTACAACAATTTTAAACTAATTACACCTACTCTAAGCCCCCTAATAAAATAACAAAGCCCCCCAAAATAAAAAATTCCCTACCCTATTCTAAAATACAAATATTACAAGCTCTTTTACCTTACCAGCCCTGAACAGGGCCCTTTGCGGGGCATGCCCCAAGAATTTCAGCTCTTTTGCCTGTAAAAAAAAACATACTATACCCCCCCCCCCAACATTACAACCCACCACCCACATACCCCTAATCTAACCCAAACCCCCCTTAAATAAACCTAACACTACCCCCCTGATGATCTTCCTACCTTGTCTTCACCATGCCAGGTTCACCGATCCGTCCTGGCTCCAAGATCTTCATCCAACCCAAGCGGGGGCTAGACATCCACTGAAGAAGTCCAGAAGAGGGTCCAAAGTCTTCCTCCTATCCGGCAAGAAGAGGACATCCGGACCGGCAAACATCTTCTCCAAGCGGCATCTTCTATCTTCTTCCATCCGATGACGACCGGCTCCATCTTGAAGACCTCCAGCGCGGATCCATCCTCTTCTTCCGACGACTAGACGACGAATGACGGTTCCTTTAAGGGACGTCATCCAAGATGGCGTCCCTCGAATTCCGATTGGCTGATAGGATTCTATCAGCCAATCGGAATTAAGGTAGGAATTTTCTGATTGGCTGATGGAATCAGCCAATCAGAATATAGTTCAATCCGATTGGCTGATCCAATCAGCCAATCAGATTGAGCTCGCATTCTATTGGCTGATCGGAACAGCCAATAGAATGCGAGCTCAATCTGATTGGCTGATTGGATCAGCCAATCGGATTGAACTATATTCTGATTGGCTGATTCCATCAGCCAATCAGAAAATTCCTACCTTAATTCCGATTGGCTGATAGAATCCTATCAGCCAATCGGAATTCGAGGGACGCCATCTTGGATGACGTCCCTTAAAGGAACCGTCATTCGTCGTCTAGTCGTCGGAAGAAGAGGATGGATCCGCGCTGGAGGTCTTCAAGATGGAGCCGGTCGTCATCGGATGGAAGAAGATAGAAGATGCCGCTTGGAGAAGATGTTTGCCGGTCCGGATGTCCTCTTCTTGCCGGATAGGAGGAAGACTTTGGACCCTCTTCTGGACTTCTTCAGTGGATGTCTAGCCCCCGCTTGGGTTGGATGAAGATCTTGGAGCCAGGACGGATCGGTGAACCTGGCATGGTGAAGACAAGGTAGGAAGATCATCAGGGGGGTAGTGTTAGGTTTATTTAAGGGGGGTTTGGGTTAGATTAGGGGTATGTGGGTGGTGGGTTGTAATGTTGGGGGGGGGGGTATAGTATGTTTTTTTTTACAGGCAAAAGAGCTGAAATTCTTGGGGCATGCCCCGCAAAGGGCCCTGTTCAGGGCTGGTAAGGTAAAAGAGCTTGTAATATTTGTATTTTAGAATAGGGTAGGGAATTTTTTATTTTGGGGGGCTTTGTTATTTTATTAGGGGGCTTAGAGTAGGTGTAATTAGTTTAAAATTGTTGTAATATTTTTCTTATGTTTGTAAATATTTTATTATTTTCTGTAACTTAGTTCTTTTTTATTTTTTGTACTTTAGATAGTTTATTTAATGTTATTTATTTGTAGCAATTGTGTTTAATTAATTTATTGATAGTGTAGTGTTAGGTTAATTGTAGGTAATTGTAGGTAGTTTATTTAATTATTTTATTGATAGGGTAGTGTTAGGTTTAATTATATCTTAGGTTAGGATTTATTTTACAGGTAAATTTGTAATTATTTTAACTAGGTAACTATTAAATAGTTCTTAACTATTTAATAGCTATTGTACCTGGTTAAAATAATTACAAAGTTGCCTGTAAAATAAATATTAATCCTAAAATAGCTATAATATAATTATAATTTATATTGTAGCTATATTAGGATGTATTTTACAGGTAAGTATTTAGCTTTAAATAGGAATTATTTATTTAATAAGAGTTAATTTATTTCGTTAGATAAAAATTATATTTAACTTAGGGGGGTGTTAGTGTTAGGGTTAGACTTAGCTTTAGGGGTTAATACATTTATTAGAATAGCGGTGAGCTCCGGTCGGCAGATTAGGGGTTAATAATTGAAGGTAGGTGTCGGCGATGTTAGGGAGGGCAGATTAGGGGTTAATACTATTTATGATAGGGTTAGTGAGGCGGATTAGGGGTTAATAACTTTATTATAGTAGCGCTCAGGTCCGCTCGGCAGATTAGGGGTTAATAAGTGTAGGTAGGTGTCGGCGACGTTGTGGGGGGCAGATTAGGGGTTAATAAATATAACATAGGGGTCGGCGATGTTAGGGGTAGCAGATTAGGGGTACATAGGGATAACGTAGGTGGCGGCGATTTGCGGTCGGAAGATTAGGGGTTAATTATTTTAAGTAGCTTGCGGCGACGTTGTGGGGGGCAAGTTAGGGGTTAATAGATATAATACAGGGGTCGGCGGTGTTAGGGGCAGCAGATTAGGGGTACATAAGTATAACGTAGGTGGCGGTCGGCAGATTAGGGGTTAAAAATTTTAATCGAGTGGCGGCGATGTGGGGGGACCTCGGTTTAGGGGTACATAGGTAGTTTATGGGTGTTAGTGTACTTTAGGGTACAGTAGTTAAGAGCTTTATAAACCGGCGTTAGCCAGAAAGCTCTTAACTCCTGCTATTTTCAGGCGGCTGGAATCTTGTCGTTAGAGCTCTAACGCTCACTGCAGAAACGACTCTAAATACCAGCGTTAGAAAGATCCCATTGAAAAGATAGGCTACGCAAATGGCGTAGGGGGATCTGCGGTATGGAAAAGTCGCGGCTGAAAAGTGAGCGTTAGACCCTTTAATCACTGACTCCAAATACCAGCGGGCGCCCAAAACCAGCGTTAGGAGCCTCTAACGCTGGTTTTGACGGCTACCGCCGAACTCTAAATCTAGGCCTATCTTTTTTGGGATTAAGAATTCAAGGGTGTTAGCTAGAACAGTAAAAAATATCCAGGTAGGGGACTATTTTACTAACGCTTGAGTGTTGCAGCTTACATGGGCATTGAACCCAGAACTGCTGACTTCTATTACTGTGCATTACTACTGAGCCTTACATCCTTTCCTATTTTTCTGATCTATTATCTTGTGTTTTTGGACTCTTTGGCTCCACCAGATGTGGTAGATTAACAATCAGCTACTGCTAAATGCTCTGCACCCCCTGGGCTCCATGCTCATTTGACCATTTTGTCTAAACCTAATCTTTTTGCCTGCTAATTCTATACCTTGTTGCCAGACAGTCATTTTCCTGTCTTGACTATTCTCTTGAATGACCCCTTTGTGCTTCCTTGCCCGCTTGTTGGTGACTTTGCCTGCACCACTACGTCTGTACCTAGCCCTCAGCCACCTCTCCACTATGAATTATACCAGCCCTCCAATTGACGCCGACTAGCGGCCAGTAATTAGGGGTGTACCTCGCTGTGGTACCTCACAGTGAGAAATCTCATGTGAGCAGTCTTCCTGTGAATGGGGGTTGGTGCAGAAAGGCTGTTAGGTATAGTGAGTCAGAGTGTGTTTGGTGTAGAGCATGTTGAGGCTTTGGACAGTTCCAGGTTTCCCAATTAGTTGTGATATATATAGAAAAATAAATTGGGAGTGCATGATTTACTTCTAAGTGTTCTGAATGTTGGTTGCAGCAGGGAGTAATGTTATTATGGGTGGGCTTTAGTGATCAGATTATTCTATGCTTGGGTGGGCTTTGAAGATGCCCATCTTAATTATGTCAGGGGTATAGTGCCAATTAAAGGGACAGTCAACACCAGAATTGTTGTTGTTTTAAAAGATAGATAATCCCTAAATCACCCATTCCCCAGTTTTGCATAACCAACAGTTATAATCATACACATTTTACCTCTGTGATTACCTTGTAGCTAAGCCTCTACAGACTGCCCCCTTACTTCAATTATTTTGACAGACTTGCATTTTAGCCAGTCAGTGCTCACTCTTCAGTAAATTCACATGCATGAGTTCAATGTTATCTATATAAAACACATGAACTAACGCCCTCTAGTGGTGAAAAACTGTCAAAATGCATTTAGATTAGAGGCCTTCAAGGTCTAAGAAATTAGCATATGAACCTCCTAGGTTTAGCTTCCAACTAAGAATACCAAGAGAACAAGGCAAAATTGGTGATAAAAAAAAATTGGAAAGTTGTTTAAAATTGCATGCCCTATTTGAATCATGAAAGTTTTTTTGGGACTTGACTATCCCTTTAAGTCACTAGATTTTGAGTAGTTTATTATGAAATTAGGAGGGTTGTCAAAGAGAACATTATGTCACTAGGGGTGGTGGTGTCCACGTTCAGTCATTTGGGCTCATAGAAACTTAATCCATTTGTATCCTTAGACTGTGAAAGAGTAACTGACTAAATACCCGAGTGACCTTTTATCGATAATTATATTTTATTATTTAAAAATGTTGTTTCACCAAACTTGTATAAAACATTTTTAAATAACAAAATATAATTATCGATAAAACAGAAGTGCTGTGCATTTTGAGCTTTTAAAAAGCCATTAAAAGAAAAATGTGTTTTTTGGCTCCTTTATTTCATTAGGATATATTATTTAATTGCACTTTACTATATTATTTTCTTTTGTATCTATATAAATGATTTTATATATATATATATATATATATATATATATATATATATATATATATATATATATATATATATATACATAGTTAGTATATCCAAACAGCAGGCACTCACTGGACTTTATAGTAAAACATATAAATTTATTTCACAAAGTTAAAACAGACAAACGTTTCGGCACTACATTGTGCCTTTGTCAATGTCAGTAGCAAGAAAACAAACAGACAGAGTGCAGCTCCACACCCAAAAAATCAATATGCACACATTAAAAAACATACCCTTATATGCTGCTAGAACGCCCTGAATTTTACCGCCATTCATCCGTAACGCCATTCTGAAGTCCCACCACTGACGTCACGCTGACACGCTAGTCGTGCCTAGCGTGATGACGCATAGCAGGGCGTTGCCATAGCAACATCAAGGGCGTCTAGTCGGCGTGTAAGCAAGATAATAGGGAGCATCCGGGTTTGTCGTGCGCATGTCAATCTGTAAGCGCAAACACTCGCATAACTGTTGCTAACGGCAACAAGTAAACAACTTCATTACTCAACGGCAAACTCACCGGGTGTTCCCCACATATGGCTAAGGTGAAACTGTGACACTAGACCTACCTAAGTAAAATAGCCTAATAGCTATCATTATACATGTACCCATTACATTCAGGCACAATTATAATAGTAAATGTCAATATGTATATGTAGCGGAATAATTTAAAAAGGACAGCTATGCATTCTGTGTAATATCAATACAATTTCGCTTATCATGAACCCACACATAGCTGAAATAATAAATCCGCAAATAAGATCTGATAACATATTGAACATATGAACATAAATAAGATGTTGAAAAAGATCTCTAAATCCCCCACTTACTTCAGGCGAATTGGAGTATAGTAGAAAAAAATATATACATATATGATGTGTATATATATAGCAAGAACGGACACCCTAAATCCCCAGTCTTCTGGGCTACAAGTTAATAGTTTCCTTTAATAGAAAGGGCTGAAATCCAGTGTGGTGTTAAGTCCCTTCGGGGCCAGAGTATCCAATTTAAAAATCCATCTGCTTTCACGTTGGAGTAACTTTTTGCCTCTATCCCCTCCCCTTGGGTTAGGGGGGATGTGATCTATAAGCATAGATCTGATGCTGGACACAGGATGTTTCAATTGTGCACATAGTTACATATTTATGGTTTGTGATAACTCTTGCACATACTGGGTTAAATTTCAGAGTTGCCAGCCAATCACATTTTTGCAGGACAGACCCAGTATGGGATCTCTCTCTCTTCTTCTTCTTTATATGTTCTGGTTTAAAATACAATCTGAATCTTGTCTTTTTTATGACTCAGAAAATAAATAAAACAAACAGATCTCTGGCTCCAAACGAAATTATGTATTTACCTTTGGTATGAACTCTAAAATAAACTTAGCACCACCTTCTTTTGATAAAATTTAAACTAGGGTCCCTACTCCCTCTGAAATTCTGAGTTTCTTATAGCTGAAGTAGTGACTAGCAGAAACACTGTTTTCAAAGTTATATCCATATAGACTTAATTCCACTACTGAGCAAGCATATGAAATAAATGCAAAAGACAGCAAGTTGTCCTGTGGACCATATGTCTTTGTCATGAGCATGAAGCCACAACAAGCTAATAATTTGGTGCCTTGTTGGGGAGTCAATAATATCAAAACTGAAGAATTCCAGAAGTGTTTCCAAAAATGTTTTGTATAATTTGGCCTGAACGCAATGGCTGATTGTCAATAGTAAGTACTCTACTCTCAAAAGAATCCACTAAGACAGAGTATTATCCACAAACATATCTGCATGTCCAGAGTCAATAGAGGCTTTGGTTAAAATTATTTGAGATTCCCAAGAACCAAGATTTCATTGGCGAGTGGAGGTTCAGTTCAGCCAAAGTGGTTCTTAGTATAATTCCTCAAATATTCACTAAGCCGAGACATTTAAGCAGAGTAGCACAGGTATATATTTAATATTCAGGCCTAAGCATAATTGTTGTGCTAGTAAGAGAGATGTGTTCCTAAGACTTGAGACCTTTGGGACAACGATCTTGCTAAGTGAGAGAAATAATTTGTTTAGCCTGTTCATACTGCCAATACATACTCTGCTTGTAAGCATCACTCATAAGGAATAGGACTGAGGTTAGATATACAAATCGGTAAGGTGGAATAATAGCACCATAACACCTGAAGACAGAGTATTAGATGTGGCTAATTCAGTAGCTAAAATCTGAGCCAGTAGGTAAAGAAAGTAGTTAAACAAAGAGTGAGGACAAGTAGTGCCTTGCACTGTAACAACAGTGAAGGAAATCAGCACCACTAGTAAGCTGGAAAGTAAACAGATGACAAGCCGAGGTAAACACAGCAATGCAGCAGCAGAAACAGGCAGAAGAATCAAGTTGATGGTTTATTAAAGCAAACAGAAAACAGTAGAATAGTCAGCTGGGTCATACCACACAAAATAAAAGCAGTGTGGGGCATTACCAATGTAAAGACTTAGTATTCAAGTAAGTACTAATAAGTTAGTAACTATTTGAGGGAGGGTAAACTCTGAATGTTCAATTCTGCATATGAAAAAACATAATTTATGCTTACCTGATAAATTTATTTCTCTTGTAGTGTATCCAGTCCATGGATCATCCATTACTTGTAGGATATTCTCCTTCCCAACAGGAAGTTGCAAGAGGATCACCCACAGCAGAGCTGCTATATAGCTCCTCCCCTAACTGCCATATCCAATCATTCGACCTAAACAAGCTGAGAAAGGAGAAACCATAGGGTGCAGTGGTGACTGTAGTTTAATTGAAATTTAGACCTGCCTTAAAAGGACAGGGCGGACCGTGGACTGGACACACTACAAGAGAAATAAATTTATCAGGTAAGCATAAATTATGTTTTCTCTTGTTAAGTGTATCCAGTCCACGGATCATCCATTACTTGTGGGATACCAATACCAAAGCTAAAGTACACGGATGATGGGAGGGACAAGGCAGGAACTTAAACGGAAGGAACCACTGCCTGTAGAACCTTTCTCCCAAAAACAGCCTCCGAAGAAGCAAAAGTGTCAAATTTGTAAAATCTTGAAAAGGTGTGAAGCGAAGACCAAGTCGCAGCCTTGCAAATCTGTTCAACAGAGGCCTCATTTTTAAAGGCCCAGGTGGAAGCCACAGCTCTAGTAGAATGAGCTGTAATCCTTTCAGGAGGCTGCTGTCCAGCAGTCTCATAGGCTAAACGGATTATACCCCGAAGCCAAAAAGAAAGAGAGGTTGCCGAGGCCTTTTGACCTCTCCTCTGTCCAGAGTAAACAACAAACAGGTTAGATGTTTGACGAAAGTCTTTAGTAGCTTGTAAGTAAAGCTTCAAGGCACGGACTACGTCTAGATTATGCAAAAGACATTCCTTCTTTGAAGAAGGATTAGGACACAATGATGGAACAACAATCTCTTGATTGATATTCTTGTTAGAAACCACCTTGGGTAAAAACCCAGGTTTTGTACGCAGAACTACTTTATCTGAATGAAAGATCAGATAAGGAGAATCACAATGTAAGGCAGATAACTCAGAGACTCTTCGAGCCGAGGAAATAGCCATCAGAAACAGAACTTTCCATGATAAAAGTTTGATATCAATAGAATGAAGGGGTTCAAACGGAACCCCTTGAAGAACTTTAAGAACCAAGTTTAAGCTCCATGGAGGAGCAACAGGTTTAAACACAGGCTTAATCCTAACTAAAGCCTGACAAAATGCCTGAACGTCTGGAACTTCGGCCAGACGTTTGTGTAAAAGAATAGACAGAGCAGAAATCTGTCCCTTTAAAGAACTAGCTGATAATCCTTTGTCCAAACCTTCTTGGAGAAAGGACAATATCCTAGGAATCCTAACCCTACTCCATGAGTAATTCTTGGATTCACACCAATGAAGATATTTACGCCATATCTTGTGGTAGATTTTCCTGGTGACAGGCTTTCATGCCTGTATTAAGGTATTAATGACTGACTCGGAGAAGCCACGCTTTGATAGGATCAAGCGTTCAATCTACATGCAGTCAGTCTCAGAGAAATTAGATTCGGATGATTGAAAGGACCTTGTATTAGGAGGTCTTGTCTCAGAGGCAGAGTCCATGGTGGAAAGGATGACATGTCCACCAGATCTGCATACCAGGTCCTGCGTGGCCACGCAGGCGCTATCAGAATCACCGATGCTCTCTCCTGTCTGATTTTGGCAATCAGTTGAGGGAGCAGAGGAAACGGTGGAAACACATAAGCCAGGTTGAAGAACCAAGGAGCTGCTAGAGCATCTATCAGCGTCGCTTCTGGGTCCCTGGACCTGGATCCGTAACAAGGAAGCTTGGCGTTCTGGCGAGACGCCATGAGATCCAGTTCTGGTTTGCCCCAACGATGGACCAATTGAGCAAACACCTCCGGATGGAGCTCCCACTCCCCCGGATGAAAAGTCTGACGACTTAGAAAATTCGCCTCCCAGTTCTCTACGCCCGGGATGTGGATCGCTGATAGGTGGCAAGAGTGAGTCTCTGCCCAGCGAATTATCTTGGAGACTTCTGACATCGCTAGGGAACTCCTGGTTCCCCCTTGATGGTTGATGTAAGCCACAGTCGTGATGTTGTCCGACTGAAATCTGATGAACCTCAGTGTTGCTAACTGAGGCCAAGCTAGAAGAGCATTGAATATTGCTCTTAACTCCAAAATATTTATTGGGAGGAGTTTCTCCTCCTGAGTCCATGAACCCTGAGCCTTCAGGGAGTTCCAGACTGCACCCCAACCTAGAAGGCTGGCATCTGTTGTAACAATCGTCCAATCCGGTCTGCGAAAGGTCATACCCTTGGACAGGTGGACCCGAGATAACCACCAGAGAAGAGAATCTCTGGTTTCCTGATCCAGATTTAGTAGAGGGGACAAATCTGTGTAATCCCCATTCCACTGACTGAGCATGCATAATTGCAGCGGTCTGAGATGCAGGCGCGCAAATGGCACTATGTCCATTGCCGCTACCATTAAGCCGATTACTTCCATGCACTGAGCCACCGTAGGGCGCAGAATGGAGTGAAGAACACGGCAAGCATTTAGGAGTTTTGATAACCTGGACTCCGTCAGGTAAATTTTCATTTCTACAGAATCTATAAGAGTCCCTAGGAAGGAAACCCTTGTGAGAGGAGATAGAGAACTCTTTTCTTCGTTCACTTTCCACCCATGCGACCTCAGAAATGCCAGAACTATCTCTGTATGAGACTTGGCAATTTGAAAGCTTGACGCCTGTATCAGGATGTCGTCTAGATAAGGAGCCACCGCTATGCCTCGCGGTCTTAGGACCGCCAGAAGGGGCTGTAGCCAACCCGAAGGGAAGAGCTACAAATTGGTAGTGCCTGTCTAGAAAGGCAAACCTTAGGAACCGATGATGATTCTTGTGAATCGGAATGTGAAGGTAGGCATCTTTTAAGTCCACTGTGGTCATGTACTGACCCTCTTGGATCATGGGTAAGATGGTCTGAATAGTTTCCATCTTGAATGATGGAACTCTGAGGAATTTGTTTAAGATCTTTAGATCCAAAATTGGTCTGAAGGTTCCCTCTTTTTTGGGAACCACAAACAGATTTGAGTAAAAACCCTGTCCTTGTTCCGTCTGCGGAACTGGATGGATCACTCCCATTACTAGGAGGTCTTGCATGCAGCGTAGGAATGCCTCTTTCTTTATCTGGTTTGCAGATAATCTTGAAAGGTGAAATCTCCCTTGTGGAGGAGAAGCTTTGAAGTCCAGAAGATATCCCTGAGATATGATCTCCAACGCCCAGGGATCCTGAACATCTCTTGCCCACGCTTGGGCGAAGACAGAAAGTCTGCCCCCTACTAGATCCATTGCCGGATAGGGTGCCGTTCCTTCATGCTGTCTTGGAGGCAGCAGCAGGCTTTCTGGCCTGCTTGCCCTTGTTTCAGGACTGGTTAGATTTCCAGGCCTGCTTGGATTGAACAAAAGTTCCCTCTTGTTTTGAAGCAGAGGAAGTTGATGCTGCACCTGCCTTGAAATTTCGAAAGGTACGAAAATTAGACTGTTTGGCCCTTGATTTGGCCCTGTCCTGAGGAAGGGTATGACCCTTACCTCCAGTAATGTCAGCAATAATTTCTTTCAAACCAGGCCCGAATAAGGTCTGCCCCTTGAAAGGAATGTTGAGTAATTTAGACTTTGAAGTCACGTCAGCTGACCAGGATTTAAGCCATAGCGCCCTATGCGCCTGGATGGCGAATCCGGAATTCTTAGCCGTTAGTTTAGTCAAATGAACAATGGCATCAGAAATAAATGAGTTAGCTAGCTTAAGTGTTCTAAGCTTGTCAATGATTTCAGTCAATGGAGCTGTATGGATGGCCTCTTCCAGGGCCTCAAACCAGAATGCCGCCGCAGCAGTGACAGGCGCAATGCATGCAAGGGGCTGTAAAATAAAACCTTGTTGAATAAACATTTTCTTAAGCTAACCCTCTAATTTTTTATCCATTGGATCTGAAAAAGCACAACTGTCCTCAACCGGGATAGTGGTACGCTTTGCTAAAATAGAAACTGCTCCCTCCACCTTAGGGACCGTCTGCCATAAGTCCCGTGTAGTGGCGTCTATTGGAAACATTTTTCTAAAAATAGGAGGGGGGGAAAACGGCACACCGGGTCTATCCCACTCCTTATTAATGATTTCTGTAAACCTTTAAGGTATTGGAAAAACGTCAGTACACACCGGCACTGCATAGTATTTATCCAGTCTACACAATTTCTCTGGCACTGCAATTGTGTCACAGTCATTCAGAGCAGCTAACACCTCCCCAAGCAATGCACGGAGGTTCTCAAGCTTAAATTTAAAATTAGAAATATCTGAATCAGGTTTCCCCGAGTCAGAGATGTCACCCACAGACTGAAGCTCTCCGTCCTCAGGTTCTGCATATTGTGACGCAGTATCAGACATGGCTCTTACAGCATCTACGCGCTCTGTATCTCGTCTAACCCCAGAGCTATCGCGCTTGCCCCTAATTTCAGGCAATCTGGCTAATACCGCTGACAGGGTATTATCCATGATAGCAGCCATGTCCTGCAAAGTAATCGCTATAGGCGTCCCTGATGTACTTGGTGCCATATTAGCGTGCGTCCCTTGAGCGGGAGGCAAAGGGTCCGACACATGGGGAGAGTTAGTCGGCATAACTTCCCCCTCGACAGAACCCTCTGGTGACAATTCTTTTATAGATAAAGACTGATCTTTACTGTTTAAGGTGAAATCAATACATTTAGTACACATTCTCCTATGGGGCTCCACCATGGCTTTTAAACATGTTTGTACAGACTAGCAATGAGACTAGCAAGCTTGGAAAACACTTTAAACCAAGTTAACAAGCAATATAAAAAACGTTACTGCCCCTTTAAGAAAAACAAATTTTGTCAAAATTTGAAATAACAGTGAAAAAAGGCAGTTACACTAACAAAATTTTTACAGTGTATGTAACAAGTTAGCAGAGCATTGCACCCACATACAAATGGATGAATAACCCCTTAATACCAAAAACGGAATAACAATGAAAAAAAAAAACTTTTTTAAAAACAGTCACAACAACTGCCAAAGCTCTCCAGTGGCTGTTACCTTCCTCAAACACGACTTTTGAAGCCTTTTTAGCCCTTCAGAGATGTCCTATATCATGCAGGGAACTGCTGAGGCAAACTGAATGTCTCTGTCTATAATTTTAACTGCGCAGAAAAGCGCTAAAATAGGCCCCTCCCACTCATATTACAACAGTGGAAAGCCTCAGGAAACTGTTTCTAGGCAAAAATCAAGCCAGCCATGTGGAAAAAAACTAGGCCCCAATAAGTTTTATCACCAAACATATATAAAAACGATTAAACATGCCAGCAAACGTTTTATATTGCACTTTTATAAGAGTATGTATCTCTGGTAATAAGCCTGATACCAGTCGCTATTAAATCACTGTATTTAGGCTTAACTTACATTAATCCGGTATCAGCAGCACTTTCTAGCAAATTCCATCCCTAGAAAAATTTTAACTGCACATACCTTATTGCAGGATAACCTGCACGCCATTCCCCCTCTGAAGTTACCTCACCCCTCAGACATATGTGAGAACGGCAGTGGATCTTAGTTACTTCTGCTAAGATCATAGAAAACGCAGGCAGATTCTTCTTCTAAATGCTGACTGAGATGAAATAGTACACTCCGGTACCATTTAAAAATAATAAACATTTGATTGAAGAAAGAAACTAACTATAATACACCACTCTCCTCTTACTACCTCCATCTTTGTTGAGAGTTGCAAGATAATGACTGGATATGGCAGTTAGGGGAGGAGCTATATAGCAGCTCTGCTGTGGATGATCCTCTTGCAACTTCCTGTTGGGAAGGAGAATATCCCACAAGTAATGGATGATCCGTGGACTGGATACACTTAAGAGAAAAGCAGCATTTAAACATTCTTCCCATTGTTGTTTTCCAAAGACCCAGCTTCCATACTCATCTATCAATAATGCTATAGCTATGAGAGGGTGAGAGAAATCCAAATCCAAATAAATCAATATACAGGTACAAATTCCCAAATCCAGAATTTCAAAATCCAAACATTCTAAACTCCAAACTTTTTCACTAATATTTTTTTTAACAATGAAATAATCAAAAAATGACTATCTTGCCTGTAAGTAACAAAAGTATTAAAAATTGAAATAAAACTGCCATTAGTTACATGTATAACAAGTTGCAGGAGTCATGCTTGGATGATTGCAGTGGAGAATTCATGAAAGGGAACAATTTTGGGTGGCTGTGGTCCCTTTCGAGAATGGGATCAGTACAGGTGGTGGGTGGTTCTTGGGTAGGGGAGTGTAGGGGGTCCCTCCTTTGAAGGATCTTGCATTTGAGGGTTGTAGTTAGGGTGATATCAAGTCTTTCTTAAAGGGGTATGAAACCCACATTTTTTCTTTCATGTTTCGGATAGAACATGCAGTTTTAGCAACTTTCTAATTTACTCCTATTATCCATTTTTCTTCATTCTCTTTGTATCTTTATTTGAAAACCAGGAATGTAAGCTTAGGAGCCCGCCCATTTTTAGCTAAGCATCCTAGGTAACGCTTGCTGATTGGTGGCTAAATACAATCTAAATGTTCATTTATAATTTAAATAAATTCTGCAATATTCCTTCTTATTATCCTTTTTTTCATGTTTAACTAAATGGTGCCTAGATTACAAGTGAAGCGCTACCGAGAGCACAGGGTATGCTATCAATATTGCTAGACAGCTCTATGATTAATGTGCAAACTGGTACAAGTCCATGATAAAAATGAATAGCCAGAGAATGTTTAGCGCGACCGACATGCCTTTAGCGCTAGTTTTGATGGGTATTGCGACCGGGCTAAACATTGCTCATATTACAAGTTGAAAATTAGCGCAACATGATACCTGAAGTAAAGTGCTAGGGCTAGAATAAAAGTATAACAAAACACACGTAAAACATAAAAAAATAAAGCATTACATCCATATATAAACATATTAATATAAAATATAAGTTTATTATTGAAATATATGTATAAAAAGAGTTTAAAAGGGATATGGTATATGTCAAGGTGTTTGACTGGGACGGACTCAAAAGTGTATATGTTACGGGTAAAGTCTGAAATCCGGGTAATTTTAGGATTACCCGAGTAAAGCTGACATTACCCAAGCAGCTCTGGATAAAGCCCAAAGTAATGTAATCCCCCTATCTATACTACCTTTTTTGCCTCTGCCTGGGGAGTTGAAGGAAGGCGCCCCGCTGATCCTCTGGCATCCACCCCAAGTGAAAACTTTACCGTAGACGGATCCAAGCCCCACTGGCTATTGTAGCTTCTTTACGTTTTTCCCTCGTGGGATACACCTGGTGGCGATGGGTGTTGACCTATGCCAGGTATTGGAACCGCCCGTAGCTCCTAATTATACATATGGCAAACAAACAGGAGAAAGATCCCAGCTGGGACAGAGACTTGAGAAAGTGTAAAACGCAGCTTTTATTGTAATCCAAAGTATAAAAATGTGTACATGTAGAAAAACATGGGGCTAAGTTACCAGCCGACTTGCTCCCAGCTTTTATTTTTATATATATATATATATATATATATATATATATATATATATACACACACACATACGTATTCATATATATAGCTATACATATATTTTAAATATATATATACATAAATAATTATATATATATATATATATATATATATATTAAAATAAAAACAAGTGAAGAACAAAGGTATTTGAAGTATTTCTTAATGCACCTTTAGTGAAGTTGTCCTAGTGCACCATCAGTTTAGAGTGTGAGCGAAAGCCAAAAGAGGTTTTTGTAGAGTGCCCCATAGAAGTCTAGGAGAAAAGTAGTTAGCACAATTGCGCTTTCCGGCCTTCAGATGTTAGCGTGCATGAGGCTTTTGTTTGCCCTATAACTTTTTACTTTCAACTTGTAATACGAGCACAAGAATATAAGTGCTATCAATCTAAAGTGAAGGTTAAGTTACCTGTTTCTCTATCCTGAATTATATTCTTTGACCAAAATTATTATGAGTTTCATTCATCATCTCTTACACAATTATCAATTTAAGAAGTTATCGCCGTAATAAATAAGTATTTTTAGCTTATCCGATTCAACACGTTTTCTAATTTTTTTTTTAACTCCTGATCACGTTCTCCTAACATCTAATTGAAATTCTGGCCGTTAATCCACGTCACTCGCCTCCTTTTTAAACTGCGCATGCGTTACTTAGATATTCTCCATCTTGCACTCAATGTGCGCTCCCGTTTTGCGCAAGCGTAATTGTCTCAGTAGGACTACCCACATGATGTATCAGTGTTTGTTAGAAGACCATCGCTGTACTATGCATATATGGATTAACGCATGCGCAATGGGGCGGGATATTGTAGACTATCGCATGCGCAGAAGTTGATGAGATTGACGATTTGCGCATGCGCAGTATAAGCAAAGGACATGCACGCGCTTGGGAGATACGTATAGAGTGAGGTGGGACCGCTCTATACGTCACAGCATCGAAAGTCTGGAAATATAGGTGGGGAGGAGCATATACGGAAGCAGTAGGAAGATAATAATAAAAAAATAATCATGATATTCATTAAAAATTGAAAAATAAACTTAGCGATCAGGTTGTTATATTAAAAATGGATGCATTCATGTCTTCAGATAGAGTTAAATTAACCTTCACTTTAACTTGAGCACAGTTAGTGCTAAATAGCACTAATACTTTTGTGCTCCACTTTTAATCTAGGCCTTAATTTTCTGATACAGGTGTATATATTTTTCTATATTAATTGATGTAGTTTGTATGCTATGAAATAACCAAGGGCAAAATTTATCAAGCCCCAAAAAAATGCGCCTAAAAAGTTGCGATTA